>NC_000081.6:25419778-25774778 GCF_000001635.26 Mus musculus | reverse complement strand
TATGCGTCTGAACTCCTTAGAAAAGGAAGAAAGCATAAGGCTATGAAACCAAGTCAGTCCTGACACACTTTAACTTCTGGCTTACAGCATGCTAAGTGGCTGCTCTAAATGCGTGTGTCCCTGGCACTTTGGGCTTTATAGACTGGAAAATAAAATCTGAGTGGTAATGATCTACAAGGACCAGCACTGAGTTTATTTACAAAGTGAATTTCAAAGAAAGTGCCAGACTGTTTCAATTTGGTTACACTTCCTTGGAAGCAGAGAAACTTTTAACTGGTTTAATGATGTGAGGTTTGGAGGGAGAATTCTTAACCCCCCTTCCCTCCAGCTGTGGCTGTGCCCGACCCACATTCTGGCCCTGCCGCCTTCTCCTTCCTCCGTATAATTCCTTAGCCTGGCACCCAAGTTATTAAAACATTCTGAAAGATATGACTCCGAGGGCCACCCCTCCACGCCCGATCAACACTCACCATCTTCCGGCGTCTCCAAAGGACATTCCACCTTCTGTTAGGCTCTCTGGCCAAACTTCATACGGGAAAACAACTGCTACCCTGACCTTTTCCCCACAGCTAAAGACTTGGAACAATAATGAACACCATTCCTGTGCTTTAAAAAGTACCCGGTCACCATGACAACCCCTTCCACTCCGGGCTAATTAGTGTGGTGTGGTTCTAGGAGTTGATACAGCTCTGGGAAGGGAGTGAGGGACGCTGGGAGCTGTAGCTTTTTGCAGACTCCCAGTGCCATTGTGTTCCTGCCCCTTCCCAGTAATTTAACCGGGAAAAGGGGGATCTATAGGCGATTGTCGCCCTGGGCAACCCGCCTCCGGTGGTCACGAGGGGACAACCCCCGCTCTCCATTGGCGCTTCGGTTTTCAGTGGCAACTTCCTTTTCTGGTGAATTTAACTTTCAAAGCTGTCACAGCTGGAGGCTGGACAAGGAGCATTTTGCTTTTCAAAGCCAGCCTAATGCTTGCTAGTCCTCATGGGTTACCAGTTCTCCAAGGCAGGGCTGCACCCCAACAAAGACTGCCTGCAGAGCACTAAGAGCTAGGTTTTTATGAGAACAAATAGACTGGATTTTTGGAAGGAACAGTCCCAACCCCAGGCAATTACAGCCCCAGCTAGATAGCATTGTGAATAGCTATTAAACACCTACTATGTGCAAAGGTTTTGTTTTTTATTTTTTTGTTTGTTTGTTTGTTTTTTGCTGATTCATACTCAAGGAAGGTTCACTGCAGTAGAAACTGCATTTTGTCCCCCAGGTTTCTGAAGTTTGGCAGGTTGTCTGTCAGCCGTGTCAAAAAATCACTACTGATCAGGGCTGCGGAGATGATCTAAATGGAAGCTGCTCACAGTGGCACTTCTGTGACCCTGGTACTGGGCAGCAGAGACAGGCAGATCTTAGGACCTCACTAGGCCCACCAGTCTAGCCCAAACAGAGCTCCAGCCGGGCTCCTAGCATTTGGGAGGCAGAGGCAGGTGGATTTCTGAGTTCAAGGCCAGCCTGGTCTACAGAGTGAGTTCTAGGACAGCCAGGGCTACACAGAGAAACAATGATTGGAAACACCCCTGCCACACCCCAAAACAAACAAACAAACAAACAAACAAACAAAACCCAGAGGGTTTCAGGTTCAGTGGGAGGCCTTGACTAAAAATAATCTGGTAGGTCACTGAATTGGCTCTGTAGGTAAAAGTGTTTCCACCAGAATTTTACCCCAGGGACACATAGAAGGGAACTGACCCCACCCATGAATATGTTCCTTTCAAAGGTGGATAAATAATCTAAATGGAAAAAAACCAAAAAACTGGCAAGCAGTAGAAGTTACCTGAAGTTAGCTTTCTGGCCTACAGATACATACACACACACACACACACACACACACACACACACACACACCATATAAAGGCTAATATTATACTGTATTTAACATACACAGAGAAAGACAGGAAGGGACCTAGTCAAAGTGTACCTGCTGATGCATTAGTGTCATTATAGTTATGGGGGTAACTAACCACTTTCTGCTCTGAGGCCTGTTCTTCAGCAGGAATTCGTGCCTGATGTAGGAATGTCAGAGTCCAAGGCTGGGGCCACCAAGGGTCCTGGGAGGTGGGCAGGTGGAGCTACTACAGTTGCTTGGCAAAATGCTCACATGGTCAAACTGCCTTCTAACTGTTCATAACAATTAGCGTTGCCCTCAGCCTTGGTCAGGGGCATTAATATATACACGTAACTGGTTGAATGGTGGAGAATAAGAGACTGTTGGGTGCTCACCCCTCAGTGAGCCACCTATATCACCCTTCCAAGGCTCAGAAAACAACATGGCAGTAGGAGGGAGCTATGCTGTCTTCTGAGAAATGGCCTGGCTATTACACTTGTGATCTCACAGTAGCTGTGCCTGCTTGCCCAGGATCAAGCCATCCCAACAAAGGTGTCAGAGGGGCTCAAAAGGCCCTGCCCCTAACGGGCAAGCTACTGGCAGTTGACAGCTCCTGAAAAAGCAGAGTCAACTTTCTGGCCCCTGGTAGGTTGGTCATGTCATTAGACGCTTCTATACCTGCTTATATGCATAAAGACAACACTAACTGGACCCTTTAAAAAAAAAAAAAAAGATGACACCAAGCTATGAGAAGGGAGGAGGCGGAGGCGGTGATATAACCTAGATAAGGTTCATGCATGTGTATGAATGAGAACGAAAAGATTGTTTTAAAAAGACACAAAACAGGAGAGAGAAAACAGCTAGAGAGCCCCAGGCAGCACGTGACCTCGAACCAGGAAGGGAAGGCTTGTTGTAATGCAGAGAAGCAGCAGAGACTAACAGACTAAGGGATGGGGTACGAAAGGGCCGGCCGGCCTGCCTGCCTGCCTGCCTGCCTGCCTGCCTGCCTGCCTGGGTCTGGGTTGCTGTATGGCGGTAGGGATGGAATGGAGAAAATAGTCCTATGCTGAAGAGGAACATGGCATTCGAGACAGAATGCTTTTGGGGCTCAAAAGGAGAGTCTGGGTGTGGACATGGCCAGACCTTTATTATGAAAGGATACCCTTGCTAGCAAGACAGCACTCAGACCATAACCCAGCACAGGAGGGGTAGGGCCACCCGGTATCAGCTGCCCAGAGTGTCAGCAGCTTCAACAAGAAGATGCAAAGAGCCAGCCGCTGATTCTGGACCCACTTTGAAAAGGAGGCTGCAGAAGAACAAGTACAGCCCAGCCCTTCCTGCAAGACTGGCCAGACCTGTGGATGCCCGCATGGCTGGGCACACGTGTGAGCCAGACCTGTGGATGACCGCATAGCTGGGCACACGTGTGCGCAAGAGCAGGTTTGAGTGCAAAAGAGATGGCTTAGAAGAAAAGGAGACGAAAAGAACAGCAGACTGCGCTGAAGAAGGAAGAAGCAGAGATAACAAAAAGTTTCAGTCTGAGTGCACCTTTAAAAGACATTTCAGGGGCTGGCGAGATGGCTCAGTGGTTAAGAGCGCCGACTGCTCTCCCGATGGTCCCGAGTTCAAATCCCAGCAACCACATGGTGGCTCACAACCATCTGTAATGAAATCTGATGCCCTCTTCTGGAGTATCTGAAGACAGCTACAGTGTACTTACATATAATAAATAAATAAATAAATAAATAAATAAATAAATAAATAAATAAATGTTTAAAAAAAAGATTTATTAAAAAAAAAGACATTTCAGAATAGTCCAACTTCGTGTGCTCATGACTGCACAGGTGCACACAGGTATGAGGAACGTAGGCAACCTTAAGTATTGTGCCTCAGGCCCTGTCCACATTCATTTTTTAAAAAAGGTTTATTAATTTGCTGGGCGGTGGTGGTGCACGCCTTTAATCCCAGCACTTGGGAGGCAGAGGCAGGGGGATTTCTGAGTTCGAGGCCAGCCTGGTCTACAGAGTGAGTTCCAGGACAGCCAGGGCTACACAGAGAAAACCTGTCTTGAAAAAAAACCAAAAAACAAACAAACAAAAAAAAAGGTTTATTAATTTTACTTCATTCCTTCATCTAATGACATGACCAACCTACCAGAGGCCACACACTAGAATCAAGTTGCCTCTCCTTACCAGGAGCTGTCAACCGCCAATACTTTTGTCAGTTAGGGGCAGGATCTTATAAGCCCCTCTGATACCTGCATATGTGTATATGTGTATATATGGTTGTGTGTGCCCATCCCCACAATGTCAGAGGAGGGTGTTGGATCCCCTGGAGCAGTACTTACAGGCAGTTGTTAGTCACCCAGTGTGGGTGCAGGTAACTGAACCCAGGTCCTCTGCAAGAGCAGGGCTCATGGATACAAAGGCCTGACTGTCTATCCTCTGTGATGGAATATAATCCGGCCTAGAAAGGAATGACCTGCTCACACAGGTTACAAAACAGTCAAGCTATGACAGTGCTTCTGGGACTTTCTAATGCGAAGACTCTATAACACAGTTCCTCATGTTGTGGTGACCCCCAACCATAGAATGATTTTCACTGCTACGTTCTAACTGTAATTTTACTACTGTTATGAACTGTCAGGTAAGTTTCTGTGCTTTCCCATGGTCTTAGACGACCTGAGGGTTGAGAACTCCTGTGCTAAGTGAAAGAATCCATCACAAAAGATTCTATGAATCGATTCCAATGGAGGGAAGAGGGAAATAGAAAGTGGAGCCACCCGGCAGGGGTGAGGTGGGGAGAGGGAAAGAGAGAATCTCATTGTGATGGAGAATGTGTTCCAAGTGCTGACCCTGCCCAGGGCTGCACACCTGGGAAACATTCAAAAACCAAGGAAACCCTGGGTCAAAGAGTCAGTCACGTGGTGTCTGAACTGGCTGGTGGCACACATGCCTGTTCTTACAGTTACAGTTACTCAGGACACTGAGGCAGGAGGATCGGACAAGTTCAAAGTCTGCTCTATGTAGAGAGTTCCAGGCCAGTCAGGGCTGTAAGCAAGTGTGACCTTGTCTCAAAGACAAACAATACAAAAGCCAAGTAAAATAACTCCAAGTAAAAGGCTGAGTATCGCCTGTCACCAGGAGACTGAGCCCGGGGAATTTAAGGCAGGGACTATCTGTGACAGACCCTATCTGTGCATGCAGTGCAGCCAAAGGAAGTAGGTCAGAGAAGACTTGCCGCACTCCTTAAAAGCTCCAAGCTTGCTCCCCAGACATGGAGAAAGCATGTTTAAAGGCCCAGCAGGCATCAAGGCTTTTTAAATGCCTAAGGGCTGAAGGGAAGAGAAAGCCGGCCTACTGAAGGCAGGAGGAAGCACATTTTTAACATACGCTTGAAGAATTTAGTCAAATATGGGAAGAAAAAAAAAAAAAAGGAAAGAAAGATCTCTTAGGAAGTGTAAAAAGAGAAGAAGAAAGTATTTTTCTTCAGTCTGAAATAAGATGGCAAAATACCTAGACAACATCGTAAGGTAAATAAATCATGGGCAAATGTTTGCCACCGGAAATTTAAAGACGAGGGCACCAGGGCACCTGGGAATGAAGGGCAGAAGCTACATAGTGCAGGCAGAGACCGATATGTACACCCTTCTAAATCTGATTGACTCAAAATGTGACCCAGCCTTGGGTCATACACATCATGCAACAGGAATGGTGTCACCTGCCTATGGTAAAGGGGCATTTCAACTGTACTTAGTAAATCAAAGAAAACTGAGTTTCTTATCTTTGGTCCTTTCATCTGTCTGCCTGCCTGCCTGCCTGCCTGTCTGTCTGTCTGTCGATTACTGTGCTCTTCTCTGTGTGTCTGTGTAGCTCAGAGGGCCATCTCAGCTGTCATTTCTTAGGAGAGATTTTCTTATCTTTTGAGACAGGCCCTCTCACTGCATCTGAGTTCACTGATGACTAGCTGACCAGGGAGACCCAGGCATTTCCCTGTTTCTTCCTTTGCTGGGCACATAAGGATGTGCCACCCTGCCCAGCTTTCTGAGTTGGTTCTAGACACTGAACTCACATCCTAACTGAGCTGTCCTTCTGGCCTGTGCCTCCTTCCCAGACTCTTACCTGGAAACGTTAGGATGCCGCTGAGCATGGGGAAAACAATCCACAGACCGCAAGAAAAGCCTGGCAAAGCGTGGGTACGACAACCCTGCCCGCCGCATGGCGCCTGCCGGAGCGCCACACGCTGATGAGGTACCAGGGCACCCACGATCCCAGGACTAGGATAAAATCTCTGCACACCCTCGAGTCCCCTAAGCGAACCTTGGAGAATGCTGCATAACACAATGAGAAGGGTGGGCAGCTCAGAGGACGGCCATGTAACTGGTTCTAATTTCAGAGCAATGACTGCAGCTTGGAATGATGTCCCTGGCTATGGTTTCGAACCAACACCCTGCAGAACTCTTACCATCAATCACTGCTGCACTACACTTAACACTGAAGATCTACAGGGTTTTTACAACGTTGGGTTTGAAAGGCAGGAAATGACTGTCTCTAGAAGAGATGCGGTGTTATGCATATCTGACTATAAAATTCATAATGAGTTGTGATGACTGCACAGCTCATTGTAACTATCACCACGATTACCTAGTTAGTTTGTTTTTCGAGACAAAGTCTCATATACCCTAGCCTCAATTGGGTAACCTAGAATGACCTCCAACTGACCTTCCAGCCTCCTGAGATTATGCCTCATTTATGTGGTAGTAGGAGCTAAAAATAGGACTTCACATAGGCTAGACAAACATCCTCCCAACTGAGCTCCACCCCTAGCCCATAGAGTCTCAAAACTGAAGGAATTTCACACCATTCAACCTCAAGTCCTTCCTTCAGGAAGGAATTCCAAATCCTCAACGCAGGCAGCCTGGGCAGGAGCCATAGCTCTAGCTTCTCAGTGAGTGAGCCGTCCGGTTTCTTCAGCACACATAGCACCCTAGCAGAGACTCTGCTGCTGTGGGTGGCTTGTTCACTGTATTCCCTGGATGAGGAAACAGGAAGCAAGCACGGAATGATTCGCTGAAAGCAAGCGAGATTTTCTCAAGCCAAACCATGAGCCTGGGGCTCAGCTCAGTGCCAGGGCTCTCTCTCTTGCTTATTTATACCAGGCCTGAATCCCTGGCACCAGACAAATAAAAACTGCAGTTAGGAAAGTCAACTTTGAAGAGTTTTGCTTTCTTGGAAACAAATGCTCTATGTGGGTCAGATGCGCATACATCAGGCCTAACTGGACATGGGGTAAAGGAAGGGGTTCATCTCCACAGACAGTTCTCAGAGATGAAAACTTCTTGAGGGAAGAGATAAGGACAGTGGCCTGGTGGCACTGGTGGCAAAGGATGCGCTCTGTTCTGTAGTATTCCCGGAAGCAAATATGCTGGAAATACATTTGCCAGATTTTAGCATCAAACGGCTGGGGACCAATCTCTCAGTTGCTGACTTGGTTGAACATGCAATTAAAACAAAACAAAAAGAAGTCCAGTTTTTGTCAGGCATGGTGACACATACCTATAACCTAGCATTTGGGAGGCCAAGTAAGAGGATTACTAAGGGGGGATTGGGAAGGGAACCTGCGGTCTCTCTCCTTAATGATTGGGCAAGGTCAAGTGTGAAGTGACACCCTGTGAGTGCCACAGCCACCCTCTGAATCTCTGGTCCAGTGGGACCCTCCTGACCTAGTAGTACCTGGATTGATCTGCTTTTACAAGGGGCAATGATGGTAAACATTGAACTCACGTTACCAGTAGGAAGCCCAACCACAAACCTACCAGCAACAGCATTAGTGCCACGGAAAGCTAGCATGGACTCCAATTTTAGGCACACATTTTTGCAATTCTATTAGATAGGTTTCATTGCTATCCCCTTTTGATAGATGATGCACTCATTACCTGAAGCACAGAGAAGTTGATTAACTTGTCTAGGGTCACAGAGCACCTGCCTGCCAGACTCATACAGAGTTTCTGTTAAGACCTTTGCTAGCCACACTTGTAAGATATAAGTTCAAGAAGGGGATGGGAAATTTCCATAGCATCAAAGTACTTATTTAATAGTAGATAGACACCAAAATGTTCTGGGATGTTGAATTTTGACCTAAGGAGAAGGAACTAAGGTGCATATTTTACATATCAAAGCAGACCTGGCCTCTAGGTTCTCCCAGCATCCCTCAGTCCCTACCTGGCATGCCCTGCCTCCAATCTAAACATTGCAGCCCGGGCCTGGGCTGTCCTTCCTTATATAAAGCAGACATTTTGTACCCCCACCCCACTTCTCTCTCTGCTCATGTTCTTTCTCTTTCTCATCCCCCAAATCCCTTCTCCCCCTGCCCCCCCACCATGGTAACTTCCCTAGCCTCCTTCCTTAGGGCGAGTAAATTTACCCAAGAGCAGCTTCCCAATAAAACCTATGTGTATTTAATATAATCTAATCTGGCTCGAATCGGCTCACTTCACTGTCAGCGAACTAATTTATCACCAGTATTCCTGAATGAACTTCAGCATAAGAGCTATTTTGGGAATAGCCCAAATAGAAATCCAGTCTGGGGACTGGGGAGATTGCTTTGTGGTTAAGAGCACTGGCTGCTCCTCCTATAGGACCCAGGTTCAATTCCCGACGCCCACACGGGAGCTCACGACTATCTGTAACTCTAGTTCCAGAGGATCCGGCACCTTCTCACAGACACACATGCAAACAAAACACCAATGCACATAAAGGAAAGGGAGAAGAAAGAAACCCACGGGTAAGGCAGTTAGAGAGGGAGCCGCCAAAGAACAGCCATGCGAGGCATGAGGACTTCAGTTCAAATCCCGGCACCTACACGAAAAGTTGGTATATAGTTGAGTGCAATGTAACCCCAGCTCTGAGGGGCAGGGCACTGGGAGGCTCACCGAGCCTGCTTGCCGCCTGTTTGGTTCCAGGTTCAGCTAGTGTCTCTCTCAAGAGGATACAGCAGAGAAGATAGAAAGGCTGCCCAATGTCTTCCAGTGGCCTGTTTACATATCTGCACGCGCACGCACGCGCACACACACCATCATACCCACCACACATGAATATCCATACCACACGAACCACACACAGTGCCAATTCCAGAGTTAAAGAACAAAGCCAAGGCTGGGTCTGGGGTGGGGTTCAGGGTCAGGGCCCAGAATCAGAAGCAAAAGACCCCACACTCCACAAAAGCTCTCAGTAGTAAAAGAACAGCAAGCTTAAAGATCACTCGGCTCGTGTTTGGGGCCAGAGAAAAATCTCTCCAAGTCAGCTCCTGGACTAGCTGAGCCCAAGGCTTTGCTTACGTAGAAAAGCGCTCACACACACAGCCCTCAGCAACTGATCTGATTGTCTGAAGAGTAGGAGGAGAAAGGCTGGAGGGGGAAACACAAACCAGCAAAGACAGAGGGGCAGGTTAGGCTAAGGAGGTGGAACATCAGATATGAGGAAATTTCCAGCCTCAAATTCACCACGGGAAAGATCTTTCAAGACCGAGATCCTCAAACATGAAGTCTTCCCCATCAAGTCTGCATTTAATTTCCAATACACAACAAGAGATCCTCGTGTTGTTGACTCGTTAACTTTTTAAAAATAGTCATTGGCACGCAGCCTCTTTGGTCCTCTTTGGGCAGCTGTGGTGAGAATCATGCAGAATGTGTGCTGAAGCAAGGCCTTACAGGCCAAGATGGAGTGCCTACCCCCCCCAAGCGCTCGGAGAGACCCCGCCTACCGGCCCTCCAGTGTTTGGAGCAAGCCTTCCTCTCTCACTGTACCCTTGGGACGGTCACACATTCAGACCTTAGCAGCTATTGTACCCTGTCACGTACTTGTTTCCAAACCCCATACGGGCCTAGTCAGGCCCAGTGAATATATGGTCAAATGTTTCCCCAGGCATGGGAAGGCAAGCCAGCCTCCGCCATAGCTCTTCCTCCAGCCACACTCTTCCAGCTTCCTTCTTCTCTCAGACCCTGGATCTGCTGCAGACTTCCTTCCCTGCTGCAGGGCTGCCTGCTTACCACTGCCCAGGGACAGCTTCCTGCTCTCCATACCGCAGGGTGGACTCCCTCCCTCCTCTCTCCAGAGGAAGCCACCAGGGTTCAAACCAGTGTGTGGCTCCTGAGACTGCAGAAGGACAACTGTATGCTCCCAAAGGACCGGGTCCTGGCTTGCTGGATGGGTGTGTGTGTGTGTGACATTAAGCATGGATGCTCAAAGGAAAGCTACCATTTCCTTCCTGAATTAAAGGGAAAAAGCACCTTACCACAGGCCAGGGATTCTAATGGCCTGGAAGAAATCCCCAGGAGTCCTATTCAGGCCAGTCGATACCACTATTACCACTCCATCACAAACTGAATGTGGAGAGTGTCTCACCTGCCTGAGGCTTCATGATCAGGCTGTTCTAAGTCCTGTGCTCTTCCTCAAAGGAAAACCTCAACAGGGCCAGTGGTGGGCAGTGGTCCCTAACAGGACCCTTGCCAGACGGACGGCAAGCATTAGGAACTTTCACAATGGCCGACACATGGCATTGTCCGTTGCAGTTTCCAAATGTGCTGGCCCATAGTCAGCGAGCAAAAGGAAGTTAAAACCTGCCCTTGGAGGGCTGGTAAGACAGTTCAGCAGGTAGAGGGACTTGCTGCTAAGCCTGACAACCTGGGTTCTGTCCCCAGGACTCACATGATGAAATGAGAGAAGAGACTCCTCCAGGTTGTCCTTCGACTTGTGCAACACACACACACACTCGCACGCGCGCACACACACACAAACAATATAACTTACAAATAATGGTAACAATAACAACAATAAACAAAACTTCGCCCTTTACATGTAACTAGGTATATGGTAAAAGTACTAGAAGGTACTGCTGTTACCAGCATGGGCTGGGCAATGCCAGAATGGTAACTTCTCTGTCATGGCGTGCACACAGTTATCCTCCGTAGGTTGGACCCCAGCACCAGATGCCTTTCCCTTCTGTGTCTCACTGCAGGGTGATGGGCAGAAAAGAGCGTTGACTTAAATCTTTCCTTGAAGATGCAGGGTTCTGGGGTCAGTCAGGGCACTCTTTACAAAGTTCTCCAGATTAAATAGGAGACGGAATGGAATGGACGTCCCTCAGTCTTCCCACTGTGCACTTCCCAACAGTGCTCTCAGGAGGATGGGGGCAGGGGACCCTTAGCCAGTCTTGCTAAGGAGCATCAACTGCATTCAGCAGCACAGCTATTCTGAGGCTAGATCTTGCCACACCAACATGCAAAGCCATCACCATTGCCAGACACACACTGTGGACGCTCCAAACAAACCTCGCCATGAAGCAGAATTTCTGAGCACATCAAGCCTTGGCAGTTGTTGTTCTGAAGATTTGGAGTTTATTCAGGAGTCAGGGGTACTGGGTACCACTGGCTGGCGGCAGACAAGAGATCTAACTGTCAAGATTATGCTCAAGGCAAGCCGGTGTGAGCAGTGGTCAGCTTGGCAGCACACACTAGCGGCACATGATGCTAATCTAGGCTGTCAGGTTCAATGGTAGGAGCTGAGAGTTAGACAAAAGAAAGGACCGGAGTTCCCTGCCTCAGTGAGAATCACCGGGGTGACCTCCCCAGCCGTGGCCAAATGCCCAAGTTCCCTGGGCTGGGAGTCATGAGAAAACAGTGCTCAGACTGTAGTCAGGGTTGGAGGAGGGAGGCCGAGACACTGCTCTGATAGATACAGGTGGCATGTGTGGGTTCAGGAATAGATGCTCTCAAACCTTGCCAAGTTACAAGGTGAGCTCATGGGCTGCGGAAGCTTGGGTGTGGTGAGGTGTGGGGGTGTCAGGGAGGCTGCTGCAATGGGGAGCAGATCAGATCAGAGTGTATGATGAGGCTGTGAACCCACCAACTTTAGAGGCTGCGAGTTCACAGTCGGGGGCTCATCGTTTCCTCCCTGACCCAGGAGGTTGATGCCCCTAGCTGAGTATTCCAGAGACACGTAGGATTTCAGACAGAGATCAATTTCTCTTCTGCAAGCTACGCTGCAATCAGAGACATTCTCAAGGGGTGTCCTGAAGAGAAGGAAAGGCGTGTAATGTCTGTGACCAAATGAAGCCAGCTCATCCACTCTTCAGGGATGAGACAGCAGGCCGGAGTTCAGAAAACTAAAATGGCTAATGGGATCTATAAAGGATAGAATCTGGCTATCCGTTAAGGAGTGGGCTTGGGAGCAGCTTGGTGGAGAGCATGCAGATAGCATCCTCGCCAACCCGGGGAGATCTCATTCAGGGACTATTCAATGGTGGAGGAGGGGCTCTGCCTGGCAGGGAGGCTGGAATCACACCAGTTAACAGATTAGTTACTTTTGCTTACAGAAGCAGAAGAGGCAGGCCCGGTCCTGAAAGCCACCCTGGTGGGAAGCCAGACCACCTGACTCTCCAGCTGTTCAGAGGCTGTCTCAAGCAGAGCCATTTCTCAAGTTTCATCATCGCAAGCACCAAAAAGAATCCACAAGATAGTGTTACACAAGTCTCAGAAATACGTAAGTGGAGGCCAGGTGTGGCGGAGCATCTGAATTCCAGCGCTAGAAGGCAAAGCAGGAAGACCTGATTGATGCAAGTTCAAGGTCTGCCTGGACTAGGTAGAAAATTCCAAGACAGAGACCTTATCATTAAAAAGCCCCAAACAACAAAAAGACCCACAGAAAGAGGATGGAAATGATAATTTATTCTAAGTCAGACCACAGCCCCGCAGAGGCTGACAGAAGGCTCAGCCCTCTGTAGAAATCCCATCTGGAAACCCTCAGAGAGCAGCCTTGGGCGTGATCTAAGGGACCCAAGGCAGCCTTTTCATCCCATGAAACTAAACCCGACCTCAATGCATTCATTATCACTACCATTTCTCCAGCCACCATACTGAACAGGTCACAAGCCCCTCTATTCAGACTCACTCTGACAAATCATGCTGAGACATACAAATTAGGAGGGCAGCTGTCTCTCTTTGCTGGCAAGGACGCCCACACTGCTCATTAGAATGCTGAATAGCCGCGGATCTCACTGAGTCACGCTCCAAGGTTATGGGCCGAGCAATGTGAACAGGATTCATAGCTAGAAAAAGGCAGGACTGAAACAGGGTATGTGGGAACGAGCAGGCAAACACTCTTCAATGTCCAGACCTGAAATATTGTCAACTGAGATCTGGAACGCTTATGAATCCATAGCAGACAGGACACACTGCGGCAGCCATCTGCATCACCGAGTAGGTGATAACCAGGAGGATCCACGTTCACAAGCCCTTGCTTCTTAGGTGTTTAAACGTCAAGGGTATTTCCAAGCTTCTGGAAGATTATGCTTCTAAGAAGCATAATATAGTTAATATACAGAGGAAAACAAAGGGTTTCAGATATAGACAGACAGACACATACATAAACGCATGCGCGCGCGCCGCGCGCACCCCCCCCCCCCCACAAATTGGAGCTAAGAAGTCTAATAAATTAGCTAAAGAAAGATGAAAACAGCAACTTAGAAGAAGTCAAGCCAAACACCCAGCCACCAAGCAGAGCGGCCATTTGGGAGACTAAACCTGTCCTCAGTGCTAAACACACAGTCACAGAGGAGCTAGGCCAGGTTTGAGTGGCTGCCCCTTCCCATTTCAGGGACAACAACCTGAGATGAAGCAACCTCATTTGCATAAAAATACAGCTGAGAAAAACTCAGTAACAAACATAGTTGATTTATAAATATTCATGAACACATACAAAATACCAGGAGAAAAATAATGGAATGGAGATTTTTGTTTTGTTTTGGTTTGGTTTGCTTTTTGTTTTTCGAGACAGGGTTTCTCTGGGTAGCCCTGGCTGTCCTGGAACTCACTCTGTAGACCAGGCTGGCCTCGAACTCAGAAATCCGCCTGCCTCTGTCTCTCAAGTGCTGGGATTAAAGGTATGCGCCACGACTGCCCAGCTTCGAATGGAGAATCTTATTTGATGACTGCTGGCTCAGGCGGAAATGTACTGGTAAACCCATGAGAAATTCTACTGTCTAGCGGGAAGGCAGTCCTGGTGGGACAGGGCATGGGTGAGCACTGTGTCCTAGGAGTCTTCCTTCCTCCTTAGTTATGTATTACATTGGCTGCTTGCAAGTCATAGCAGGAAATTACCCAGCCTACAATATCTGTTCGGTGTATCTGCTAACGTCTATTAAGTATAAACATCAGATAGGATAACACTGAGCAGTTACAAATTGGTAGGGAACAAGAAGTCAGGTCATTCCCACCCTTGGTGGGACATTCATCAGGACCCCAAGCACACTAGGTTCTCACTAGTGAAGGATCTGGGGACAACTAGAGCTCTTGGGCTGGCATGGCAGTCTAGGCTTCTGAGTGATGTAATCCCAACTGCTTAAGATCTGCTTAAGTCCCCTCCCACTCCCAGATGCCAGCTTCAGCGAAGTGCCCGACAGATGAGGCACCAGTCTGCCAGCGTCTATGGACAATTCTTCTGCCAATCGGTGGAGCACGAAAGAGCTTGACAAAAGTTTTCAGACTAAGCAAAATATTCAAACAAAAAGAGGCTGGGGATGTAGTTGAGTGGCAAAGTATTTAGCCTGGCATACTGGAGGAAGGCCCTAGGTCCTCGGTCCTCATTCTAATATCCTGTATACCCCTCACACAAGGTCAGACACACTCACAAAGAACAGATGAGCAGCAATCATAGTGAGAGGAGGGATTAGGGAGGTTTATGTAATGGTGATGGTGGTGGTGTGAATTTTCCTGAACCCAAGACACAGCAGCCAGACTTGCATGCAGACGAACCCCTCCCTCTTCTGCTCTCCTCACCCTGGAATACCTGTGACTTCCTCCCTGTCAGGAAGCCTTCTTTACTTCACACCCAGGATGCCCGGGCTAGCGTTTAGAGAAAACTCCCGCAGCACCCTGAACTGGCCCTTCCAAGTCTCTTTTTCAGAAGGAATCCCTCACAAATTCTCCCTGCGGAGATACTGAAGAGTTTGGAAAAGAAGCCCGAACTGCTCCACACAGCATCAGAGTCCCCTAGCAACACACACGAATCACTTTGTGCCACAGGGATGCAGGGAGTAATGGTAGGGCGTCAGTGGCAGGGACAAGGGGCTTTACAGACACGTTCACATTAATCCTCAGGTCCTGCCTGAGGGGCAAAGTTCATGTTTGCACCATCATTGAGGCCACAGGCACCCACAGCAGGCTACAGGCAGATGGCATTCACCTGTGAAGCCTGTGTCCAACACGGTACATGTTGCTCTCCACTCCAGAAATGTTTAGAGAAGGAATCATTTGCCCCAGTGGTCGCCATGAGTTGTCTAAAGGAAAGGCAACATTATTCACTGGGCCAAGAACAGTTAACTTGTTCTCTCAAGATTATGAAAGTCTCTGCCACTGACCCCACAAGATGCTACAATACAGCCCTGGTCTGAGAGACCACTGCTATGGGGTCACTAGGTTGCCAGGGATGCATGCAGGATCCGGCTGAGATTCTGTGATTGACATGACAAAACCATGGAAGGTCACAGGGTGATCAAAGTTTAAAAACCCTAGGATGTCAGGGAACACTCTTAAAAGTCCTCTCAGGTCTCCCCACAGCACCCTGACAAGCACGCAAAACAGAGTGGGTGGTGTTCTGACTATGGCTGTATGTCTACAGTAAGACCTGAAAAGGGTAAAGAAGAAAAGAAACGGCAAACCACCACCAAAAACCAGACCAAACCCATCTGCGTACCTGTGCCTCCAGGTCGGCTGCTCAGGACCCGGAGCACCGTCTCTCTCAACCATTCAATACCTACAGCAACGTGTTGCAACAAGAAAGAGAGGCAGGCTGTGCGCAGGCAGGGCCAGTGCGCTCTACGGAACAGGTGGCGATTGTACAGTAGCGGCTTCTCTTTACTGAGCATGCGAGAGGAAAAGCGTTCACCCCATGGACGCTGGCCAACCTAGGAGGCAGTATTGATCACGGAGGGCCACTGGCTTGTCTCAGGTAGCAGGAGCCCGTGAGCAGCCGGCTGGCTCAGGCCACTAGGCTGCAAGCAAGCTTGGTTTGAGAGGTGGCCAGCGTCACAGCCTTGTGGCTCTGGACCCTCTTTGTTTCTGCTCCTCTGCTCTGAGGAATGAATAGCAGGCAGTGCTCGGGAGCTGGAAAGCAGAGTCCAGTGACGTCATGACCAGGTCCAACCTGTTCTTCCACCTCCACAGGACCTCATTCCCCTGATCTGCAAGCTACTGAAGACTCAGAGGGTTTGCAAGTGTGTGCACCTGTGGTCTAATGTAAATTTACTAATCTGGGCTTCACTGAAATTGTGTAATGTGCTCCATCCTTCAACCAAATGACAGGCCCCAACTTCAGAATGAGACCACAGGAAAAGGGGAACAAACTGAAGGTAACTTTTCCTCCCTATTTCCTTTGCGCACAGTAACCTAATGACGATTTGGACTGGGTCCAGTGATCCCGGGGACGTTAATGGGACTTAGCACATCTTTCTTAGTTCTTCTGCGTGAATACGGCAACTACTTGTATCTAAGTCTAGGTGCCTTAAAAGAAGTCAGTACTGTACACAAAGTCTCAGATATCCAGGGCAACACTCATTTTCTGGCAGGTCTTTCAGCGCACACAGGCTGGAAGCCGGGAGAAGCAGCAGCATGTCTAACAGGGTCTCTTCCCTCTCCTAGAGGCAGATGCTGCAACTCCCACTGTGCCATTCCAAAACCAAACAGTATTATTCCCTTTAAAGTGCGATGCTGACCGGAGCAGCATCTGGCACACTTTAATGAACGGCTGCATCCTTTCAGAGGGCTGGAACTGGGGCAGCCATTCATCTGAGGAGGGTGGACAGCGCACAGGCACCGCACAATGATGTGCAGCATGCTGGCATTACCCCCCCACCCCCCACCCCCGCCAGAACATTTTCAAAGTCTGAACATAGCTTACAAAAAGCATAGCCATTTAACACCAGGACCTGATCATCTCAAAGACTTGAGTTTAATGAAAATTAAGCCACAACATACCCAAACTTATGGGACACTATGAAAGCAGTCCTAAGAGGAAAACTCATAGCTCTGAGTGCCTCCAAAAAGAAACTGGAGGCCAGGCATTGTGGCACACGCCTTTAATCCAAGCACTTGGGAGACAGGCAAATTTCTGAGTTCGAGGCCAGCCTGGTCTACAGAGTGAGTTCCAGTACAGCCAGGACAAAGAGAAACCCTGTCTCCAAAAAAATAAAAATAAAAATAAAAATAGAAAGAAAGAAAGAAAGAAAGAAAGAAAGAAAGAAAGAAAGAAAGAAAGAAACTGGAGAGAGCATACACTAGCAACTTGACAGCACATCTGGAAGCTCTAGAACAAAAGGAAGCAAATTCACCCAAGAGGAATAGACAGCAGGAAACAATTAAACTCAGGGCTGAAATCAACCAAATGGAAACAAAAAGAACTATTCAAAGAATCAACCAAACCAGGAGCTGGTTCTTTGAAAAAATCATCAAGATAGATAAACCCTTAACCAGACTAACTAGAGGGCACAGGGACAGTATCCTAATTAACAAAATCAGAAATGAAAAAGGAGACTGGAAAACCTGGATGAAATGGACAATTTTCTAGATAGATATTAGGTACCAACGTTAAATCAGGATCAGATTAAGGATCTAAACAGTCCCATATCCCATAAAGAAATAGAAACAGTCATTAATAGTCACCCAACCAGAAAAAGCAGAGGACCTGGTGGGTTTAGTGCAGAGTTCTATCAGACCTTCAAAGAAGACCTAATTCCAATACTCTTCAAACTATTCCACAAAATATAAACAGAAGGAACTCTACCCAATTCATTCTATGAAGCCACAATTACTCTGATACATAAACCACACAAAGATCCAACAAAGAAAGAGAACTTCAGACCAATTTCCCTTATGAATATCTCAATAAAATTCTCACAAACCGAAAGAATCCAAGAACACATCAAAACGATCATCCATCATGATCTAGTAGGCTTCATCCCAGGGATGCAGAGACAGTTTTCTAAGAGTAAACACTAGATTAAAAGCAAATTCACCAGAAAAAGTAACCATATCTGGATGACATCTCCCTACGAGCAAGTGATGATCCAAAAAGGCTGAAAAGCAATACACAGATACTGAATGACGCCCTTGCCCAGAGTCTAATGAGTAGGGCCACGACCTCAGCTGAGTTGCTTGCAAAGAACAGGCTCAGACCACGGCTACCCCCAGCTGCCCACTCCACAGGCCAGCAGGGCCAAGTATGGCAACCCCTGCCTCGGCCAGGAAGAAAGAAAATGTCTAAGCAAGTACCATCCATAGGAGAAGTATCCAAGACGGGAGGGCGGGCAAGGGTGTGAAATCCTGTCCTGGATACACTGCACTTCAAAGAGTCAGGCAGGCCAGAACTGTAAAGTCCAGGTCAACACTACCAAAAAAAGTGGATTAGGAAATTAAGGTGACTGTGACACCCAAACCTGGAGCTTTGGACTGGAGAGATCTGGTGGAGAGAGGGGCAGGGACTCACCAGCCAGGAGCCTAAGGAGAAAGGAGCCAAGCTCTGGAGGCTGCAGACAGGCAGGTGGAGGCAGAGTCCAAGTCAAGAGCCTGGGGTGGGGGTGGGGAGGCCGGTCAGAGGGCAGGAAGGAGTGGTAGTTGGTAGTTAGCGGTGCCCCTTGCCTGGGGGTGGAGTGGAGACCAGGAAGGAGGGCAGAGCAAGAGGCAGGAAGCTTTGAGGTGGGTGCTGGAAAGGTTTTGATCCCACAGCCTCAGACTAGTTGAAATATTCAGCAGCGAAGAGGAAGAGAAGCTTGCTCAAGGGGACAACCCAGTCCAGTGCCCTCACCTTTCCTCTCTTGAAAAGAAGGTAGATGTGTTACTCTGCCTGTCTCTAGCAAGGTGTGTTTAGGTGTGCATATGTAAATGTATACAAAGCAGGCAAGAATGTAAATGTATGCAAAGCAGGCAAGAAAAGGGGTTTAATAAAATTAATTTATAAGAAAATAAAATAAAATTAATTTATGCTCGGCATGGCGGCTCACACATTTAGTCCCAGGCAGAAGCAGGTGGATCTCCACAAGTTGTAGGCTAGCCCTCACTGTGCATAAGGATAACACAGCAGGGTTTGCAACAAAAGAAACGAACGACCCAGTAACAGAAACCCGACTTTCAAGTACTGCAGACTTTCAAGGGCTGCAGACAGAGATCACTTTATGAAGCAACTGCCCTGGGTCTAGTCACTAGCCACCCCTCATACACACATACACACACACACACACACACACACACACACACACACCTCATACACAATACACATATACACACACGTGGTACAACCATTGGCAGAATCCTAGAAATGCTTCATGATATATTAGGCAAAATAAACAAACAAACAAAACCACAGAGCTAAGATGATCCCAACTTGCAGAAGGTAAGTGGAGCTGAAGACGGTGACATCTGCCTACCATTCCGGGTACCTAGAGGCCAAGGCCGAAGGACTGCAAATTTTTTTGATCTCTGTCTAGTTTACAAAGGAAGTTTAAGTCCAGTTTGGTCCAGGACACTGCTGCCAACTAAAAATAAGATAAAGGGACAGGAGGTGTAGCCCAGGTGGACAGTGTATGTGAGCTCCTGGGTATAGATAGTCCCCAGGAACAGAGATGGGGGTAGAAGGCATGGGTGGAGAAATTATGAAGAATAAGGGAAAAAGTTCATCGACATCTTTCAAATATTTTCTAATCAATAATCATTTCCTTCACACTGGTGTGGGTGCAGGCAAACACCGCTGGTGCTGGTGCGTTTCTTACCGTTCTTTGATATCCGTCCTTTAATAAAGGGAAAAAGCTAGCCAGGTGAAGGAAGCGAAGGAAAACTGAGGGGGAGCTTAGAGCTTGGACCTAGCCCTGGCATCCATCCCTAGGTCCCACCCTCAGGTCGTCATCTGCCCTGGAATCACCCCAGAGAACGGCAGTGGGAGAGGATGGGGGACGAGAGGAATGAGGCTCGCTCGGGAAAGAGCAGTGTACAGGCCTGGGAGAATGAAGATGGAGAGTTCAGAATGAGAATGAGGACTTGGGAGAATGGTCTTTGTATAGCGGAGTGAGGGGGTGGGGGAGCAGTCAGGAACAGAAATCACTCACAGCCCCGGCTGCTACAGAGCATGCTAATGTGGGGCTTCATATGCTAAGAGACTGCAGAAACAAACCATCAGTCAGTGAGGGCCCAGGGTGGGGGTGGGGGTGGGGGTGGGCCGGGCTCCTGGGTGCCAGTAGGTCTCCCCTTGGATTGGGTAAGATTCTGGAAGTTCTGCCGGGTGAGTTAAAGACAGTGGGGGGACTGAGGCAGGGAAGGGAGTACGTGCTCTAATTTACAGCTTTTACTTCAGTGAGTAGCAGCCATTGGATGCTATACAACCTGCGACCTGCCACGAGGGGCCGTCAGAGAGACAAATACTGGCCCACTATACAGAAAGGGAGGGAGAGATGTAGACATTGTAGACATTGGTGAGCCAGGTGCTTTACAGGAAACCTCTCTGCAAAAAGGGCGGAAGCACCTGGCACAGTCACAAGCCCAGCCAAGTTCATTTTTCCCTTATTCTTCATAATTTCTCCACCCATGCCTTCTACCCCCATCTCTGTTCCTGGGGACTAAACTCAGGTTTTGATTATTTATAGATGCAAACTTATTTTTTAAAAAAGTAGATTTAGGCAAGCAGGTGGCAGCCCATTGTTATTCATTGCTTTCAAAAGTTGTTCTATTGGCTTTGAAAGGCCACCTTCACAATGAAAACATTTAATCCCTCCCAGAACCCACTTAGCAACTGAATGGATACCAACCCAGCCCCATCCCACCAGCCCTGGCAAAGATTAGTGATTCACCCACTCCATAAGAGTTCTTCCTTAGGGAATCTTTTCCTTTGGAGAATTGTAGCAAGATTTGCCTGTGCTTCCTCTGGGCTGTTAGCAATATTAATGTATGTGTGTCTGTGTGTGTGCATATTGTGTGAAGATAGCTCACAGCATCCAAAAGAAGATCATTTAATTCACATAAGTTATAGCTCCACACTGGTAGAACCTGATTTATAAGGCAAATTTAGAAAGAATTAATTTTTGTGCAGATTTCTTTTAAAGTTTATGTGTACAGCAGAAGGCAAGGAAAAGCTATAAGATTGGGATAAGACTCGGGAAGAAATACTTCAAATTCAAACAAAGGAACCACGACTAACTTTCCTCTTCGACTCACTCATATTATTATTTTTTTTTTTAAAGCTGGGCTTCTCATCAAAAAACAGACCGAACAATCAAAGCCTCCGCTGAGAAATGGATTAATGTCCTCCATTTTTACAAAGGATTTTTAATAGTTCAAACCTGGTGCAATCAAAACCAGCATCCCCTCCCCTCCCAACTTGTTCCATTCAGGACCTAACAGTTGGGTGCACAGAGAGGAGGCGAATGCACTCTGTCGCTATCTCATCCAACAGTACACTAACCATTACAAGTACAGTAACCATTACAAAGTAGATGAAACTTTCAGGCAGAGCCAAAAAGGAAACCAAATCAAACCAAACCCTACCTTGGCTTTCCCTTTCCTCTCTTCAGATGCTGCCCACCGCAAAGGGCTGCATCTCCAGCCGACGATGACGGGGCCCAAGAGAATCCAAGCTGACAGACGACAACCCCTGTGCTCTAAAGCTTGCCGGGCTCCCTCCCTGCCTTTTATGCTGTGTCTTGGCCAGTGCTTCCTTAATTCATTCCTGATTCTACTTGAGAAGCCCAGCCTCTTAAGGCTGGCGTGAGAGGAGTTGCTGATGATACATTGACCATAGGTGCCATTGAGCCACCATCCACATACAAACAGACATGCACATTCACGTACAAGTCCAAGGAGTCGAAATTTCCAAAGATTTTATATATTTAAAGATCAAGCTGCCCCAGGATAAACCAAAACCAAAACTTAAGTATTTTAGCTGTGATCTTGGAAAACCCACCCAGAGAATAACGCTCTTTACTTGAGCTGAGCTTCATTTACCACTATTTATCCAGGACTTTACAGAGGGCAGCTCAATAGTTGCCATGACAACTTGGTAAACAGGCCTGAAGGAGCACTGAGAGCTTTACTGGATGGTTTTGTTTGGAGAGAAGAATAGCTGCTTTAATGGCTCCTTTTACCAAAATCTCCACAAAAGGTAAAACTGCCTTTTTCACAGACCTTTTGTGTAGACATTCTCTGGGCCAAAGGAAAGCCCTAAAATGTGTCAAAGCCAGCCCAGAATATTGGAGGGATTAGGAAAACAGAAAAGAAGCCCTGAAGGCTAGGTACTGATGTAGGTGTATGGTCTCCAGTTAAATACACAGAAAAAAAGGAACCAGCTCAGTAGGCCTTAGTTTACGATAGTTAAAAGAACAGACAGCCTACATAGTTCTAGAAAACGCACCCAGGCCTTCATTCTTCACTCAGCCATGTAATCACAGGATGATCTTATAAAATGTTTCTTTCTTTGTATTTCTTTTTTAAAACAGGGTCTCTCTCTCTATGTAGTTATATAGTCCTAGCTGTCCTGGAACTCACTCTGTAGACCAGGCTGGCCTCAAACTCAGAGATCAGCCTGCCTCTGCTTCTGGAGTTCTGGAGTACTGGGATTAAAGGTTTGCACCACCACCAACGGGCAGAAAGATTTCTTTCTTTCTTTCTTTTTTTTTTTTTTTTCATTTTTTTGTTTGTTTTCGAGACAGGGTTTCTCTGTGTAGCCCTGGCTGTCCTGGAACTCACGCTGTAGACCAGGCTGGCCTCGAACTCAGAAATCTGCCTGCTTCTGCCTCCCAAGTGCTGGGATTAAAGGCGTGGGCCACCACTGCTCAGCGGCAGAAAGATTTCTTGAGTAAAATACTCATCACAATTTGAGCCAAGTGCCTACATTTAGCACTTGGATCCATCAGTGATACTATGAAGGCCAGAGTCCCCTTTTAGGGTTCTAAGTCTCAATAATTAAAGAATGTAAGAAAGGACATAATGGCATTTATTTCATTAGCATTGAAAGGAAGACCCTGGAGCACAGGAGCTGCAAACCGGGCTGCCTGAAGACAGCGGGGTTGGGCAGAAAAAGAGAACGCAATCCTTTGGATAAAGCTAGCTGAGGTCAGCCACGGGGTGACTGAGCAGCCACGTGGTGGGGGCGGGGGTGAGCTATAGGGAAAGAGTGAAGGCGGAACCATTAGGAAGCGAGCGCACACTCAGAGGGAAGACAGAAGAAAAGAACACTTACAGTCAGAGGAACTCAGAAGGGCCGCAGACTTAAGAAGCTGCCAGTCTGTAAGTCTGTGAGTGCCTGTACCACGAGGCAGGAAAAGGCCATCATCTTCTTTTTCTTTTTTCCAGAGCTGAGGACCAAACCCAGGGCCTTATGCTTGCTAGGCAAGTACTCTACCACTGAGCTAAATCCCCAATCCCTGTCATCACTTTCTTAAAGGGCCAGTTACTCCTCCTGTCCTATTAGCCTGGCTTCAGGTGCACCTGGCTTCCTAGGGCGCGGTTCCTCTGTGAGGTAATTGGTCTGCCAAACTTTATTCATTAATTTTAAGCATGTCAGAATAGAAGCCATAAATGTTGACTATATTTCCCACCCCCAATGTGAGGCGGGCATGGATTATTTCCTGGTACTATGCAGCTGTCTTACATCTGTACACCCTCATGAAGCACACGCGGTCACCCATCTATGTAGCAGTTGTCAAAACAATAGTCTAGAGGCAAGAAGGTCATTGCCAGGCTCCAGGAGGCTTAGAGAAGAGGGCTTGGCAAAGCCTAGACACAAACCTTGGATGGATTTCTGTTTCCTCCCATACTTTTCAGGGCTTCGGTGCCTGATCAGCCTTGGCTTTCAGGCAGCCGGACTGGGGTGCATGTGAATGTGTGAGACCAGAGCTCTGTACCTCCCAGAGCAATGAGGTTAGACCTCAGAGTCCCGGACACAGGATGAATGACCCAGTGGCTACAGGCAACAGAAGCTGAGGCCCAGGCGAGTTAGGGAGAAACATGGCCAACAGAAACTAGTCCTAATCTCAGAGGCGTTCTCTCCTTCCTCCGTGTGGATTCTGGGGTCAAGCTCAGGTTTGTTATGCTTGGGGGGCAAGCATGTACACTTGCCCATCCATCCTGCTGGCCCCTTGCATGACATAACTGGAGCTGGAAAGATGGCACAGTAGGTAATTGTGTGTGCTGTGCGGGCACGCAAGTCCTGAGTTCAACACCTGTTAAGAAGCTTGGGGGTGGGGGTGGGGGGGCTGGAGAGCTGCCTCAGAGGTTTAAGAGTAGGCTGCTTTTCCAGAGGTCCTGAGTTTAACTCCCAGCAACCACATGGTGGCTCACAACCCTCTTTAATGAGATCAGGAGCCCTCTTCTAGTGTACAAGCATATATGCAGGCATAACATTGTATATATAATAAATAAATAAATCTAGAAGAAGAAGGAGAAGGAGGAGGAGGGGGGGGGGAAGAAGAAGAAGAAGAAGAAGAAGGAGGAGGAAGAGGAGGAGGAGGAGGAGCAGGAGAAAGAGGGGGAAGAGGAGGAGGAGGAGGAGAGGAGGAAGAGGGGGAAGAGGAGGAGGAGGAGGAGAGGAGGAAGAGGAGGAGGAGGAAGAAGAAGGAGGAGGAGGAGAGGAGGAAGAGGGGGAAGAGGAGGAGGAGGAAGAAGGAGGAGGAGGAGGAGAGGAGGAAGAGGGGGAAGAGGAGGAGGAGGAAGAAGAAGAGGAGGAAGAGGGGGAAGAGGAGGAGGAGGAAGAAGAAGAGGAGGAGGAAGAAGAAGGAGGAGGAGGAGAGGAGGAAGAAGAAGAGGAGGAGGAAGAGGAAGAAGCAGCAGCAGCAGAAGATGATGATGAAGAAGAAGAAGATGATGATGATTAAGAAACAGCAGCTAGGCTTAGTCATATATATGCCTGTAACCCCAGTGTTTGGAGCACAGTTGAGGGTGGGAGTGGGGGCTGTCTAGAGACAGAACAGAAAGATCTCTTGGGCTCTTTGGAAGCTGGCTGACCAGGTTTAGTAAGAGGCTGTTTCAAAACAAACAAACAAATAAACAAGCAAGCAAGAAAAACCCAAGATGGAGTGATATAGCAGGGTTTCCCACAAGGGAGCGCACGCACATCACACAAACCAGTGACTACACAACACACACATGCATATACTTACACAAACACACAAAGGGAGATAACTGGTCCTGGAAGACAGATTAGGTTCTGTAAGGTTTTTCTTGTTTGTTTGAGACAGGGCATCACTATCCTTGAACTTTAATCTCAGTGTCTGATCAGATGTCACTTGTAACTTGCAGTCCTCTAAGCCCAAACAGCCCCCACAGTAGCATGCTGTGAGTGAGCCTCCCCTGCAGCCTTTTCTACTGTCTTCACAAAGGACAGACTCAACCCCACTCAGAGTAGGGCACCTGCCTAGCTTGCATGAGGCCTTGGGCTTAATCCTCAGCACCAAGAAAGCAAAATAAAACCACTCCAGACCATCCAAGAAACAAAGTCATTTGATCCAAAGCCTGGGAATGAGTGGGAGCAAGCATATGAATTTGTGGTAGAGGAATGATATCCATTTTATGCACTTTGTAAGGAATGATAGAGAAGCGTTGAGCAAGCTTTGTGTCTGAGTGGAATAGCTGGCACCCTTGCTAGTTTTTGTCCTATCTGCAGGGACAGAACGGTTCTGCACTTCATACTTATGGAATCTTAGATTCATTAAAAGAAGACCCTAGCCGTTTGGACTGAACAAGTGATGTGTAATTCCAGAAAGTGCAATTGCAACATTAATCTCCAATGTTGAATCTTTCTGCTTTACAATTGCTGTGGGCAGGTCTGCCACCCATCCACATTTCCTCCCTGGCCATGGAAGGTTCCAGAATGTCCATCCAGTGCAGAAATCTCAATATTTGAGTAGGAACTACCAACCCACACACCCACATGTGCAGAAGGGTTTGTCAAACAGCCCTGGTGTGACTGGAAAGTGGAGCTATCAAACCTGGGGAGGCCCACTTGATAGACAGCAGAGGTAAATCAACATGCTAGTGTCTCAAGACTCATCCATGTCACCTGTGTCATTTCAATGTTGACTTACTGGCATATCCCAAGGTGACATCCAGTTATAGAATGAAAGATGGGCCGGGCATGGTGGCGCACACCTTTAATCCCAGCACTTGGGAGGCAGAGGCAGGCGGATTTCTGAGTTCAAGGCCAGCCTGGTCTACAAAGTGAGCTCCAGGACAGCCAGGGCTATACAGAAAAACCCTGTCTGGAAGAACCAAAAAAAAAAAAAAAAAAAAGAAAGATGCTCACATGGAACATAATGCCACAATTCACAATTACACTAAGTCACTGGGGCAGCACCAAGGCTTAGGGCATCACTGAATCTTTCACTTTGGTGACAGTGAACACCATGTACCATGGCACTTTAGGGATGTACCTTTCTTGTCCCCAGAGTCATGCAGAGGGACACAAAAAAGAGACAAGCTTGCAGAGAGGGACTTGGACAATGTCACTGTCTATCAACCTGAACATCTGCAGAAGGCTTTGCTGGAAAAGAAAAACAAGGGATGGAAAGGAAACCTGTAGGGCTGTGGAGATGCACAGTGGTAAGAGAGCTGGCTGCGCATCATGAGCACCTGCCTAGGATCTCTAGTTCGGGTGAGCCTGCATCTGCTGTAAGCCTAGGCTGGAGCTGGGGTGTCGAATGCAAGCCTCGAGGACCTCTGGGGCTCCTTGGAGACCAGCCTCATAGGATAATGAGCAGTCTCCAGGTTCAATGAGAGACCTTGTCTGAGGGAAGATACCTACCTCAGGTGCGCGCGCACACACACACACACACACACACACACACACACACACACACGACACTGACACTTACAAACTATAGTGATAGTGCATACCTTTAATCCTAGTACCTGGGAGGCAGAGACAAATGGATGATTCTAAGTGCAAAACCAGTCTAGCCTACACAGTAAGACCCCGCCCCCTTTTAAAGCAATACATAAAAAAAAAAAAAAAAGCCAAACAAACACCAAAAGTAAGGAAACAAAAGTATGTAATAAAAGATGTCTAAAAAACCATCAGAGGAACTTAATATATTATTGTCAGAATGTTTAAAAGAAACCACAAAAGAAAAAAAACACTCTAAAGCTATGGGTGGTAGCATGTAACATTAATCCTAGCACTTGGGCGGCAAAGGCAGGCAGATCTCTGAGTTTACATACTGGTCTAGAGAGCAGTTCAAGGACAGTCAGCAGTACACAGAGAAAAAAAAAAGGAAGAAAGAAGGGGGGGGGAGGAAGGAAAAGAAAGAGGGAGGAGAAAAAGAAAGAAAGAAAAGAGAAAGACAGACAGACAGACCCTCTAGATTACAACACAACAAAAACAAAGCATCAGAAAGCCAGGAAGGGCAGACGAGCAGCATCAGGTCCTGCAGTCCGTCTCCAGGGTGCAGTGTGCTAGTTCATGAACCGTGCCATTCTAACTGGCAGCACACACTGCTGTCTGCCCAGTGTTCTTGCTCCATGTGCCATTAGAGCCCATCCAGGATGTTGTCAAAATGAAGAAGTTTGTGCAAGACTTTGAAAGTAGTATCATTGGGGTGTCAGAGATGGCTCAGTGGTTGAGAGCACTTGCTAAACAAACAATGGGGACCAGAGTTTGGCTCACAAATGCCTGTAGCCCTACATTCCTGGGATCCAGTGTCCTCTTCTGACATCCATATTTACACAGTAATGCACACCCATATGAGTGCCTATATTCACACATATGCACTCACAATAGAGAGACCACAGTCTGAAAAAACAAACAAACAAACAAACAAACAAAATGGCACCTTGAATTGTTAAGGTTGTTACTGAAGTTAAAGAGCAACTATTTAAGTTACTTATTTAATTTCAGGAAAGTGGGGGGCGGGGGTTGAGAGAGATCGTGATCACGAATAAGAGGGAGACACCCCACTTCCCCAATGGGTGCTTTAGCATGCAAAGGACGGGCACCTTTCCAAGGCCTTAAAGATATCATCTCCAAGTGTGCCTTGAAGCTCTGGGACAAATGGCAGGTCTTCAGGACCTTTTACCATCAAAATCCTGTGAGGCCTATCTGACCATCTCTCCCTCTTTGCCTTTTCCTCTTGCCAAATAGTCTATCTTGTAGCATATGACTACAGTCCACTAGATATATCTTGGTCTCTCCCTGATGGGGCCTGGCCTTCAGCCTCCCCCACACAATGGACGTCTCTCCCTCACTCTTCCCCAAGATCACCAGCCTTCCTAAACAGTCTCTATTGTCTTTCTCTAGAAGACCCGAGCCTTGAGAAATGAGACCTAAGTTCTGGCCTTTGGTGAGAAGACACGTTGTTGAAAACAGTATTATATTCTTAAAACTTGAGTAGAAATGTCCTGGAATCCATAATGCTTCTCTCCTCCAACCTAGGCCCTCACCATACCAAACCTATGACAGATTAAGGAGGCATGATAGCCAGGCGTGGTGCGAGAGGCATACTTGGCTGCTGCTCTGGGCAGTGGCCCTGCCTTCACCTCAGCTCCTGGAACTGCAGAGAAGTTCTCACAGCAGGAAGGCTACCCTAACACTCACCAGTCTGCCCCCTTCTTAATTCCTTCAGAATATCCTCAGGGTTTTTCTGTGGAATGTTAATGAGAGACTTTTCTGAGGAGATCTCCTTTGCTAAAATACCAAGCTGGGAGAGATCACAGGCTAGGGATGCCCTAGGGGAGAGACGCAGATGAGGTCCTGCAGGTTTGAGGTCAATCCAGAAGTCTCCCATGCTCTTCAGGAAGTCTGGGGCCACTACTGCTACACCCTTCTATATCAAGAGGAGGAGGCTGAAGGGTCACATCACCATCTAAATACCACCCACCTGCCTTCTGGGAACTATGAAGGTCTAAAATGGCTATCAAGCCCAGAGCAGGCTGCAGACCTCCTCCTGTTAGGAGTAAATTTTCTTAGCTTCATTACAATTTGGCAGCAGAAAGATTCTCCCCCAACTCTATACAGTGGTGAGGGGCAGGGAGGGATGGTGTGTGTGAGAAAGAGAGAGAAAGAGAAGAGAGAGAGAGAGAGAAAGAGAGAGAGAGAGAGAGAGAGAGAGAGAGAGAGAGAGAGAGAAAACGAACCAACAGCAATACCATACAAAAAACCAAAAGTGACAAAGGATCCCAGATTCTTCGGACTTGACCGCCTGTCCTGGGCAGGCAGGAAGGCAGGCTGTTGGCCCCGCCACACCGGGCCAGTCTGTGACTCTTGCACATGGGTCCTTAAGGCACAAAAGCAGCCCCCTTCAGTTCTAACCTACAGCTCTCTAGCTGACAGGCTTGGTAGCTATTGTGGGTGTCCCTTTTGGCCACAGAACCTGAAAAAGACTAATTCTAGACTCTGTCCAGAGTAGCCAACACCCCCATCCTGAGTGACACACAAACATCTTCACAGTCACACCTCCAAGCTCCCACATAGCAAACCGGAAAGGGTATGCGTGCACCTCACCCTCCGCTGGGGCCCGGGGACACAGTCCCCATCGGAAGAGAGGGAAAGCCAGACTCCTTCTAGATTTATTTATCTTTGTACTAAAGGCATTTGTGAAGACACTCTAAGGGTTTCCTAGTGCACAATGGGCAGAAACAAAACCATGGTCTTGGTGGAAATGAAAGACCGCCAATCAGGTCACCTCCTCCGGGAATCTCCATGTTCTAATTAGCATTCTTCACACTCATAAACCACACCTACGTTTTAGGGCAGAGACGAGTTGGCTCTTGTGTCACGGACCTTATATTCCAGTGCCTATAAAATGGTATCAAGACATTTTTTACAACCCACCTCTTGGCATGTTGCTAATGAGTGCCTACAAAGCCTGGGTGACACACAGTTGAGAGCCGAGAGCTGAGGGAATCACAGAGTTGAGTTGGGTCACTTTGTAAAGTATAAACTCAAAGTAACTGGGTATAATCAAATCTCAGCATGAAAAAAAAAATAACAACAAAGAAGCCATTTCTTCAATTCTGGCTGTGGGCAGGCTTTAAGCTTCTATAGTCTGACAGAAAAAAAATGAACTTTGTGCCATCTAAGAACAGAAATCATCAAGGATGGAATCTGTCAAAATGAAATTTCTGTTGTTAGAAAGGGCAGCAGTGCCAGGCAGTGGTGGCGCACACATTTAGTCCCAGCACTTGGGAGGCAGAGACAGGTGGATTTCTGAGTTCAAAGCCAGCCTGGTCTACAAAGTGAGTTCCAGGACAGCCAGGGCTATACAGAGAAACCCTGTCTTGAAAAACCACAAAAACAACAACAACAACAACAACAACGTTTTTTTTGGAGCAGGATCCAAGCACTTTAAACAAAAAAGCAAAGCACCAACAAAACACGTGGCCTTTACAACGTCTCCTTTCCAAGGAGGGTCTCCGAAGTCCTAAAGTCCTCCCTGATGTCAGAAGCTGACCCACAGACACAGAGGCTGAAGGGCTGGTTACCCATATACTGTTCGGTTAATGCCATATCCGCTTCCAACCATCTCTAACGAAAGGACTTTGGAGAAGCCAAGCCTATGGGTACCCCCTCCTGGAGGCTGTCCTTGGGGAGAGCCCAGGCTGGCCTTTCCTTCAGAAGTCTTACCTTCTGTGTGTTTGGCTTGATGCATCTGACAAAGAAAGGATTTGAGGAGCTTAGTGTTGCCATTAAGGAGTGCAGGGAGTCCTGTAAGGAGGAAAAGAACACATGGGTTTGGTCAGAACAAAAGAAAAAATAATAAAAATCAGAGGAATAAGAGTTTTTGATAAAATGATCTCAGCATGACATAAAACAAGACAAAGATCTCACTTAAATATTTAAAGTGAAGAGCTTGACACATACAGTGCCAACTCAAGTCATCCCTCTGTGGGGCCCAGAGCTCTCGCTTTACTTCCCCAAATCTCAGTCCCCTCATCTATACAATGGAGAGAGTGGCATGAACTCACAGGGCAATGTGGGAGTGAGCTCAACAATGGATGCAAAGTGGTTGGCCCAGTGACTGGCTCAGAACAGGAATGTGGTAGCTGGGAGCTGGCGCCACCACATCTGCCCTGTGCGAAGGCTGCCCTTCAATGCCTGGGGAGCTGGCAGTCCTGGGGAGTTGTCACATCCCCAGGACTGCCAGCTATGCTGACATGTGACTCCCCCCTCAATCACCAGCAGCTCAACCCTTGCCTCACAGGGCAGATCTTATCAGCATCTGCTGACTGACAAGATGCAATGGCCCCTTCAGCCAGAATTTTCGCTTAAGGGGAAACAGATAATTAAATGTGGGAGCAGAGGTCTTCATAGGCTGTGCCTCCAAATGACAGAGAAGGCTTACACATCCACAGTGCTGGTGTGCTTTATTTCACTCAGACTTGGGTACCTGGAATCACTGCGATTTGGGTAAAAATGGTTAACATTCCCAGGTATGACAGTTATGAGATATATAATATATCCCCAGGTTATAGTTATAGTATACACACACACACACACACACACACACACACACACACATATTCACAGGTATGATAGTTATGATATATATATAATATATAATATTATATTCATATTAATATATTATATATCATAAAGTATCTTTTAGCTGGACAGTGGTGGCTCATGCCTTTAATCCCAGCACTTGGGAGGCAGAGGCAGGAGGATTTCTGAGTTCGAGGCCAGCCTGGCCTACAGAGTGAGTTCCAGGATAGCCAGGGCTATACAGAGAAATGCTGTCTGACCCCCCCCCCCCCCACCCAAAAAAAGACCAACTATTTCAACAGCTTAGCATTAAATAGCTTTCCTCTTATTTAAAAGACATTTTATGTATCATGCAAAAATACATATATTGATACATTTATGCATACTATGCATACAAATATATACATTTAAAATATTTCAGTGTTCTACAAATTCTTCTATATAGTCTATACATGTATCTCTTTTATAGATATCATAAGTATCCCAGGTTGTTCTTGTGGTAAGTTATCAAGACAATAAGCCACTAAATACATTGTTATCAATATTAATGTCCACACACATGAGCTCTGGCAAGTCTACAGGGTCCTTTCCACCCTGTCTCTCAGAACAAAAGTAAGACTTAAAGTAATAAAATAATTTCTATTTTAATCACCTTGGTGATTATGAGGTTGTTAGACCACTAGAGGGAAAGAATAGCAAAAATTGTTTTATTAATTTATAAAAATCTCAAAGAAAGTCTAAATATTCCTGCGTATACCTTTCTTTTTAAGTGTTGGAAATTGAACGATGGTCCTTAAGCATGATTGAAAAACCCAGCCAGTACTCTAATACGTGTTGTAAAAGAAACAGGGTTCAGTCTCTCATCCGCCTCATGTCCACCTGCCTCCTGCCTCAGTTCTGCTAGATCCCACGAATGGTAGACTCCTGCAAGCCAGTGGCTCAGACTGACCTTGAACTGCGAGCTGACAGTGGGCCGCCGGTGTTTGCTTCCGCATTTCAAGGTGTCCTGGTTGTTGCGGCTGGAGACGTGTTCAAAGAGGTCATAGATGAAGTCGAACCTGTGTGAAGGGAGCACAGACTGTGAGGTGTGTACACGTGACCGTCAGGTACCTGCTACTGTAATTACAGTGTAGTTCTACAATGATAATTAAAATAATACACGGGGCCCTGAAGAGCTGTGAGAGCATACAATGACTCAGTGGGGCCTGGCAGTGGGGGTGCACACCTTTATTCCCAGCACTTGGGAGGCAGAGGCTTGTGTATCTCTGAGTTCAAGGCCAGCCTGATCTATGGAGCTTGTTCCAGGACACCCTGGAACAGACAGAGAAACCTTATCTCGGAAAACAAAACAACCCTAAAAACAAACAAACAAACAAACAAACAAACAAACAGAGAGATGGTGAGCTGGGCGGGGTCTCACTGATGAATAGGCTGGAGACCCACCTAAGCCCCTATAGCCTTCCTCCACTTCCTCATCTGCACCATTTCATACAGGGGCTTCTTGGGGTGGGGTAGGGGAATGGGTTCCAGGACCGCTCATGGAAACCAGCACCCCAAATGCTCAGGTCCCTTGTTTATAATAAGCCACTGTCTGCACAGAACCAACACACATTTTCCCACACACCTTAAGCCATGTCTAGATTATTTACAGTAACAACACAAAGAACATTCTCCCTAAAGAGGTATTAAGTGTTACTGGCTAGGTCGGTGGTCCTCAGCTTTCCTGATGCTGTGACCTCTGAATACAGTTGCTCATGCTGTGGTGACCCCTAACCACAAAATTATTGTTGATGCTACTTCAAAACTGTAATTTTGCTCCTGTTACAATCTATAATGTAAGTATCTGTGTTTTCTGATGGTCTTGGGTGATCCCTGTGAAATGGCCATTCAACCCCCAAAGGGGCTACCACCCACAGTTTGAGAAGCACTGGTTTAGAAATAACAGTGAGGGGCTGGTGAGATGGCTCAGTGGGTAAGAGCACCCGACTGCTCTTCCGAAGGTCCAAAGTTCAAATCCCAGCAACCACATGGTGGCTCACAACCATCTGTAACAAGATCTGACTCCCTCTTCTGGAGTGTCTGAAGACAGCTACAGTGTACTTACATATATTAATAAAATAAATCTTTAAAAAAAAAAGAAAGAACAGTGAGACAGAAGTCTTTTCAGCACAGCCACAGGCTTTGTCTCTGCTTTATTTCTAACACAGGTTTTCAATCAATAATTGGTCAGCTCTACGGAGGAATTCTCAGGTGCAGAGCTGGTGTATTCTGTCCACTGTGCACGGAGGTGAAGGGTCCATCTGACACATGTTGGGACAGTGCTAGTAGGAACAACATCCAGGTGGACACAGGTTCAAATCCTGCCTCTTCTACTTCATAGCTGCCATCACAAATACAAGATGCCCCATCCCTCTCTTTAGGCCTCAGATGGCTTATCTCAAATGATGGGAGAAATTTTAGAATAAAATGAAGATGTGGTGTAGGCCAGAGACACAGTGCCTGGGCCGTGGCCAGGAGATTGCAACTCCATCACACAGCACCATCACCACTATTGATAAAGTGAAAGGCTTTCTGATAACTCATCAGCTGCCTAGCACTGTGGACAGACACTACTAGCTATAAAGCTGGGCATGCTGATGGTGCCACCGCCACGGGGAAAGGCACAAGGACCATCCATCCATCCATCCATCCATCCATCCACCAACTGTATCCTCAAGGTGGAGATGGTAGGATTCCTCCCTGGGCCTCGGAGAAGTGTGCACTTTTGCCTTGGGCTGCTCCTCACCCCAACTGCTTTAAACTCTTAGAGAACAGCCTGCATTCCATTAAAAGGTCAAAGCTGGCAAAGGTGAAAGGGAAGTAAGCTCCCCCCATTTGCATAGGGAAACCCCAGGCTGCTGCCTCAAATTCACCCCTTTCACACTAGGACAGAGACAGCTTGTGATCTCTGAGAGCAGCTCTTCCTTCTACAGCATCCACCACAACAAAAGGCCGCCACTTAACATCAACAGGCGGCTTGTATTTAAATGTAGCCTTTAGATGCTAACAGCTGAGACCTGCCTTGTCAGGTAACATGCTGTGGCATTTTCCAGCATCCTGTGTTTTCTGCCGGTCTGAAAAACTCACCTACAAATAGAAGTAGCTGAGAATAGTTTAAGCAGTGCACTTTCACAGGGGAGAACAGAAGTGTGAAGATCAAGCGCTTTGGATTGCAAGCTCAGCCTGGCTCCTTTCACCCCATCCATAGCTGGCTAAATGACAGGGTGACCACCTGGTATTTACGCACAGCTTTTTAACAATTGTCTACTTCCTTCCTCAGCCATTAAAAGTTATTTCTGTATATATTCATGCTATATCCCCCAAAGGTTTGAAAAGCCTACAAGGGAGGGCTTTGTCTCAAATCCTGTCTCCTTTACCAAGTCGCTGGACAATAGGGAACTTCCTGCCTAAGTTGATGCAAATAGCTAAACTAATCGTTAAAATTTTCTGTTTTCCCTTAACTCTTGATTCCATGGTGTGAACTTACAATTGCTGAATGAATGAATAACTGACCAATACATTAATAATTCTGGTTGTATTAACAGTTGCTTAATGTTCTTGACATCTCACCACGATGAGAAACAGGGTCCTATAAAAACCAGACCTGAAATGAAAACAGCTCAACGACCATAGAGTGGGCAAGCAGGCTGGGCTAGTCAAGATCAGGTTCCTGAGCCAAACGTACCTGATACAGAAGCTTAGCCTCTGGCCACCACAGTGATTTCCTCTCAGCAAATCACAGAGCTGCTCCCTGGCTGTGGTTCCTCACCAGTATAACCGCATAGATAAAGGGTAATATCCACCTCATGGTTTCATGTTTCTGCCTCAGTATGGGTACTCCTTGCTTCTATATTCTATCCCTTGGGTCACTGGAGAAGAAGCTAAGTCAAGTGCTTCTACAACTGCAGTGTGTTCTCTGTTCACAAATGCGGACATCCGCACACACTGTAATGTGCTTGCTAATGACGTCATGGAGGAGAAACGGCATACCTGCTTTCCCTGAGCAGGTTGAGAAGGTCATCTCTGAATGTGTCTCTGTTCTTTTCCAAGATGCCTCGGACATCATACTGCACCTAAGTAAAAAACGGGTACGAGAAAATGTCATACTCTTAATAAATTATGTTCAAGTTAGGATCTGCCCGGTTTTGTGAGGACCAAGTAAGCAAACATCAATAAACATCCTGTTCTTGCATCTATCCATCATCTATCCATCCACCCATCATCTATCTATGTCTATCCATCTATCAACTATCAATCAATCAATCAATCTATCTATCCTGTTCTTGTATCTATCATCTATCTATTATCTATCTATCTATCTATCTATCATCTATCTATCTATCTATCTATCTATCCTTTTTTGCATCTATGTATGTATGTATGCATGCATGCATGCATGCATGTATGTTGGTCTCATGCAGCACAGAGTCACCTCACACTTACCTCTATAGGCAAGAATGACCTTGAATTTCTGACTGTGGACAAAGCTCCCAGAAAGAAGACAATGTACCTGCTTGGCCTTTCTACAAAGGCTAAGTAGAACTTTAGTGACTGGGAAGAGTTAGCAAGTTATAGGTAGGGGCGTACCTAATTACTAATTGTCTTGGACTATCTTGGCCTCTTTTGTTTGTTTGTTTGGTTGGTTGGTTTGGTTTTTTCGAGACAGGGTTTCTCTGTATAGCCCTGGTTGTCCTGGAACTCACTTTGTAGTCCAGGCTGGCCTCAAACTCAGAAATCTGCCTGCCTCTGCATCCCAAGTGCTGGGATTAAAGACATGCGCCACCACCGCCTGGCTTCTTGGCTTCTTGAATATCCATTATCCTCTCTGTGTGTAACCTAATGTTCTTGTGACTATCCCATGAAATGTTTTGGGATGCGTTTATTTAAGAGACCACTAGCTTCCACCAAGAAGAGAGCTTAAGGGTGTCCTCTGAGGTCGGCAGCAGAGGATTTCTGCTTTCTTTGCTGTACCTCCCCTACCTGGGGCTCTCATCCATGTATCTGAAGAGTGTCTCTATGACCTTCTCTGTTGTGGCACTATAAAATGTCATGAAACTGTTACTATATTGGAACCTTATGCTTGGGGTTCCTAGGAATGGTCATGCATATTTGACTTAAAACTTCCTCTTTCCCCGTTGAGATGAGAGTTGTATTTGTCATTTCTATAACCTTTACCTTCTGATCTTCCTGCTTCCGCTACCCTGGAGTTACAGGTATACATCACCATGCCTGGTGTATGTGGTATTTGGTATCAAGCAAAGGTGTTTTTGTATTTCTAGTAAGTACACTGGCAACTAAGCCCCAGCCCTCAATAACATCTGAAGAAGATATTACCTCTCCTGCATAATGCTTCACGCCAAAATTGTTGACTGCAACGCGGGGTTTCACATAAAAGTGGTTATTCTAATGTTAAAAAAAAACAAAAACATAAAAGCTTTGTTTTACTCCTTGATTCCCTTTTGACTTCTAGAAAAATCCACATTTAACACAAGGCAATCACTGGAAAGCTAGGCGAATATCATCCGAGTTTTGGCATCTGGCAAGGGATGGCCTCCAAACCATTGCTCTCAACTCTTTCATGACAATAGGTTGAACAGTTCGGTTCCCCACTTATGAAATAAATAAACTTGGGTATACTCTGTGCAGGTGCCCCAAAAGCGAACTTTTTTCAGTATAGGTCTAGTAAGGAAGGGAGAGGGCAACTCCAGCTTAAGAGACAGAGAACATTCATGTGGGAGGCATAGAAGAGGGCTCGTCATCTTAATGCTCTCATCTGCTGCTTAGACAAAACCCAAGGGCCGGCGGGGTTTGACTTACAGCATGCTGACTGTGTAGCTTCTCCAACAAAGTGCTGTCTGTGGCTTGAGGAAAATGGCTCTCTTCATTGATCAAGGCGAGGAGGCCAAGTTTCTACAGGGAAGAGAAAACGGTTGAATGAATTAAGTGTGGAATGCCTTGTCTTTTAAACCACTTCAGAGCGCCAACCCATTCTACCTCCTAGCCAACCAATTCCGTCTCCTAGCAAGTCAATACTTAAAAGAGAAACTTCACTGCCGTTTTGGGGGCTTAAAAGATTCAGAATGGTACAGCACAGAGAAAAGCAATGAACTTCATTTTTGTTTGTTTATTTGTTTGTTTGTTTTCGAGACAGGGTTTCTCTGTATAGCCCTGACTGTCCTGGAACTCACTTTGTAGACCAGGCTGCCCTCAAATTCAGAAAGCCGCCTGCTTCTGCCTCTGTCTCTCGAGTGCTGGGATTAAAGGCGTATGCTACCACTCCCGGCTAGCAATGAACTTCTATATAGGACTTTTCAAAAATGGAAGCCATTGAAACGTTATGGTTAAACTTTTACAACCGGCCAGTCGACCAGTCTACAAGGCTTTGCTGGCACTTAGGACCTCACAGAGGCTACTTCACACACACACACACACACACACACACACACACACACACACACACACACACACACAGATTCTAAAATACTGAGCTCAATGAAACAATAGGCTGGAAGCAGCCAAGTGGTTACATTCAACCTCATGGTGCATTGGCGTTCACGTTTCCAAATGGCCCATTGTGTTCTCCACATTCTCATCTTTGATGTGCATGTTTGCACAAGTTATTTTGTTCCCATAAACATGAACCCGCCCAGCTGGACTCCCTGGGGACTGCGAGCATTCATTCTCCAGTTACCCATTACCTTCTCGATCAGGTCTAGACATTCTCCATTGTCTATCCAGTCAATATCTTCCCACACCAATCCCTCCCTGCGGGAAGAAGAGAAGGCCACATGAAATCAAGATTTGCTTACTGATTTTTAAAAAACAATTGTCTTTTGGAGTGGACTCTTGTGTGCTTACCTGCTATATTCTAGTTGTTCTAAGGAAAAAATGTGTTTGTTGAAGTATTCCTGAAGCTTTTCATTTGCATAGTTGATATTGAACTGCTCAAAGTGGTTAACCTAAGGGTGAGATACAGGGAGTAAGTTCTTCAGGACCCCTAATAGTGTGTAGAAAAAGGACAAAGGGCCAGGAGAGAAGAGAAATGTTCTGGGAAAGCCATCCATGGCTGCTCTAAGAACGGGTGGACCAGTCTGGTCTACAAAGTGAGTTCCAGGACAGCCACGACTATACAGAGAAACCCTGTCTCGAAAACAAAAACAACAACAACAACAACAACAAGACAACAACAACAAAGAAACGTGGGGAAGAGTGGCTTCTGAACAGAAGGCGCCTGCCTGCTTGTCCCGCTCTCTGCGCCCGTGCATACCTCGAAGTTTTCAAATCCGAAGATGTCAAGGATGCCGATGGATTTGAAGTCGTCTTTGCCTTTGATCCGGCTGTTGATCTTCTTGATCACCCACTCAAAGCAGCGAGCATAAAGTGCCATGGCCAATGAGTCTCTGCTATCTACGGCCTGGAAGGGGAGAGAAGGCCATGGCGGAAGGCATAACCAACCGGCCCATCCCGCCCCACTGTGGGAAAGATTTGGTTCCCATGGCTAAGTGAATCAATGTCTTCCAGGGAAATAAAAGAAAGGTCAGACCTACATACTGCCTTGACAGATCCATTCATAAAGACCTGCCGTCCAAACTCAACTTCACATGTCCAGTAATAGAAGGGGCTCCAGATCTATATAATGGATGTGTGTGTGTGTGTGTGTGTGTGTGTGTATTATGTATGTGTCTATACACACACACACACACACACACACACATATATATATGTACATATATGCCTATTTGCATAGTTGACATTGAATGTATATATATGTATGTATATATGTATATGTGTGTGTGTGTGTGTATATATATATATATATCATATATTATTTAGGTTTAAATTAAAATTAGGTTTAAACTGGGCGTGGTGGCTCATGCCTCTAATCCCAGCACTCGAGAGGCAGAGACAGGCGGATTTCTGAGTTCGAGGCCAGCCTGGTCTACAAAGTGAGTTCCAGGACAGCCAGGGCTACACAGAGAAACCCTGTCTCGAAAAACAAAACAAACAAAAAATTAGGTTTAAAATATTAAAACCTAGTTTTAAAATTATTTTCTTAATTTTTTTACTCATAAAGGTTCTTTTCCTTATGGGGTAACAGATTAGGTGCTGGACAGATGGTTCAGCGGTTAAGAGCACTGACTGTTCTTCCCATGGTCCTGAGTTCAAATCCCAACAACCACATAGTGGCTCACAACCATCCGTAATGAGATCTGACGCCCTCTTCTGGTGCATCTGAGGACAGCTACAGTGTACTTACGTATAATAAATAAATCTTTGGGCTGGAGCAAGCAGAGGTCCTGAGTTCAATTCCCAGCAACTATATGATGTCTCACAACCATCTATATAGTTACAGTATACTCATATACATAAAATAAATAAATAAATCTTTTTTTTTTAAAGAAAGATTAGGCCAGGTGTGTTGGAATATGTCTTTACATCTCAATATAAGGGAGGTAGAGGCAAGCATTCAAGGCCTTCCTGGTCTACATAAAGCATGCCAGGTCAGCCAGGACTACATAGTGAGAAGCTATCTCAAAAAGAAAAAAAGGAGATAGTTAAATCAGAAAGGGCAGGCGATACGGCTCCGTGGGGACAGCTGTCTGAACACCCAGCCCGACAATCCTGGTGTCAATCCCCAGAAAGCACGTGGAGAAGATCAACTCCCACAGTGTATCCTCTGCCTTCCACCCGGGAGTGCCAGGCACACACAAGAAGATAATTGTAAGGACAACCAAGAAGGAAGATTAGGGGGGCTCATCAAGGTTTAGCAGAGGCAAAGAACAGTAACAGTGCTTTGCGGTGCTCAAGTATAGTGAGGATAACTTTCACAGCTCACTTTAACTGAGTGCTGACTCTGCAGCAGACGCTAAGTACTTATAGCAAGTATTTGGCTTATTATTATTATTTTTTATCCTCATGAGAATCCTGTGAATTAGATATAACCATCCTTGGCTTACGGAAGAGGGAACGAGGCACAGTGAACACATTTCCCAAGAACTGACAGCCTTATGTGGAAGGATCAGCGCACAGTCTCAGCCGGCCTGTGTCAGACCCGAGCACATCAGAGCTTTGCTCCCCTGTCACTTACAGAACAACTTCCCCTATCTCCCAAACTTGGGTTTCTTTTCTATTTGGCCCATGAGCCAGTCATGTGGATGCCTCACTGGGATCACATGTGCACAGTAAAGTCATGGCAAGCCCCAGGCTGTCTTTGAGGCAAGTTTCAATGGCACTGAGGGCAGGAGGGTCATACCTGCTGGACACTGAGAGGCGTCAGGATCTCTTCTCCCCTGAGGATCATGGATCTCTGGGTCAGTGCATCTGTGAGCTGCGTTGGGTCCAGCCCAAGCAAGTCCGCAGACCTACCCAAAGCTGAAAGTGAAGGAGGAGGCACCGGTGAACTCACAGTTCCTCAAACACACCGGATGCTGGACCTCAGCTGGCATCAAATCTAACCACACACAGCCACACAGAAAGTGGAGGCAGACATGATGGACACATCTCAGGCAGTAATGGTTTCTGCCTGTAGCAACTTTCTTTAATGTCCTATATCGTAAAAGACAGTGAGATTCTCAGTCTCTGTCAGAAGCTTACAGATTTTTAAGTGTGTGTTTGTATGTGCACTTGCCTGTCTGTATGTTACCTCTGAGTGCAGGTGCCTGCAGAGGCTGAGGGGTTGTGATCCTCCTCCTGTGGGTTCGAGGACTCCAATCTGGGTCCTCTGCAAGAGCAGCAAGTACTCCTAATGGCTTATATCAGCTTTTAAATTCAGTTTGGTAAGATGCTCTGTGATGTTCTGTGATGCCCTCTTAGGAGCTTTTGCTCTGGTCAGGGAAGGGTAGGAGCAAAGCCACCTGAGGGCCACCGTGAAAACAGTCACAGAGCTCTCCAGCATCTCAAGGTCACAGGCACCACCTTGCCCAGGCACTGAGTCCTTCTGCTTTATTACAGAAAACCACAGATGGTCAAAATTTTGGGAACAACCGATCGCGTGGTACCCAAATTCAATCAATGGATACATCTACAATACAATCCAGAGCAAGCGCTTTATTGGCTGAGCCACATTTCCTCTCTGTTTCTTGGGGGTTTTTTTGTTGCTAAGAGACGGTCTTATGCTTGGTTGCCTGGCTTGGCAGTAGCTTTGCTCTGTAGCCTAGGATCACTGGCAATGCACCATTACCCGTGTGCTGGCATCAGACCTGTACTACCATACCTAAACTCACTGCATAGCTCTTAATGCAGTAAATATGAACAAACATTACCACATATGCAAAGGTTCTGTTCAGAGAGACAGAGACACAGAGAGAAACACACACACACACACACACACACACACACACACAGGAGACAGAGAGAAAGACAGAGAGAGGTGACTGCACGGTTAACTAGCAGTGCACTGCCTGAGGACACCAGAAGAGGGTGCTGGTTCCTCTAGAAACAGAGTGCAAAACACAGATCCTCTCCAAAAGCCACCCATCTCTCAATTCCTAAGCCATTTCTCCCTCTTTAACAAAGACTTTTTAGGCTCCTAAGACATTGATAGAAACTACGTGGGAATCAAACACAATAAACATTGAAACACTGACCAGGAGAAACCAGGCTCCTGGAGAGTTATTTTGATCCCAAACACACCCGGTACCCAATTTCTGCAACAAGATTTATTGGTTCTATCAGATACCTTTCTAAAAAATTACATTATATATAAATTATGTATAAAAATATTATATATATATATATATTTAAAGTACTTCAGCTGACATTTTATACGTTTAAAGTAAAGGCAGTCACAGTGCAAATGGATAACTAGCAGGAGGCACAGCTTCCAGTACAGCTATGAACCCCTCTGGATAACTCTGAAAACCAAGGCAAAGGGTGATAGCACCACGCTTTCCTGTATCAAACACTTGCTGCTCATATGTCTACTTATTGGCCCATTTCCCTTCTCAGTAAGAACAAGAACAGAGCCCAAGCCCAGGTCTGGCACCTTGGACTCTTGCCCTGACACTTGACATCACACAGGTGGAGCTCCACAGCTCCTGAGCTGACGTAAGTGCTTAGCATGCCTGAGGGGGTGAGACCCTGGGTTCAAGCCCCGGTACCAAAGGATGGGGGAAATCTGTAGCTCTACTCTAGGAGCCAGAAAACCTTCTGTAAAAGACTGGGTGCCAATTTTCTGGGTCTAGTCTCTTGTAAGGAAAGCACTGAAGGGGAGACAGGGTTGGTGATCAGGGGTCAGGGTGGGGCTCAGGCATCACCTCACCTGTTTTGAAGGGAATCTGCGCCCCTCCAGCAGTGATAAACTCTATGTTGCCGAGATGCAGAATTCCCGCCAGCAACCTCAAAACTTCCCGAACTTCCTCCTTGCTGAATTGCATGACTTCCATTGCCGTCTAGAAGAAAAGGAAAACCCGCCCATGACTAAGTTACACTATTAGGTACGGCTCTAAAGACAAGAAGAATAAAACACTGATGCATAACCACTGACTTTAACAATGTTCCATGTCCAAGAAAATAATGGTAATAATAATAATAAAAAACCAGAAGTGAAGATTGCCTTCAGTAGATGGCCACACGTGTGTGACACAGCCAGCCTCTTGCTTATGTTACTAAGTAGCTTAGGAATCCCTGCCTTCACAGCATGAGTAGGATGCTTTTCTCCTCCAATATTAAAGCACAACAAACACTGCTGTCTTTATAGAAGCCGGAGAGGCAAGGGGACACGCAGAAACAACAGGTACTTTGAATGCAGTGTGTTAAGTAATGTCACATTATGTTTTACATATGTTATATGAAACTATTTCATGGATGACATTAGTTTATGTTGATTGGAGGCTGTTAGAATCAAAGTGGGGTTCTCTGTGTCAAGTTGCAGCTGGCTAAATAAAGTAAGAAAGGCATCAAGGAAGGACACTGCTGCATATATGCCCTACAAGGAGAATTTCTGCAGAAGCGTTGGCACGCACCAGTGTTCTCACGGGAAGTACTACAAGGCTCTCTGTCTGCTACCCACTCGCTGCCTCCTCCTCCTCCTTGCTGCGGGTCCCTGCATAAGGGATCGTTATTTCAAAAACACCCCTGATCTGGGCTTTGAAAACTTCCCCGTGCTTCAGTATCCTCAGCTAGGAAGCTGACATACTCCCTCTGCAGGGCCATTCGAGAATCAACCCCTTATCTCCCCAGAGTCTCTTCCACTTCTTATTCTGCTTTGGTTGGTTTTTGAGGCCAGGGTCATGTGAGTGGCACAGGCTGGCTTGGACCTTGACTTCGTAATCCTCCTGCCTCAACCTCCTCATAGAAATCTAGGTGAGTGCCACCACACATGGTTTACATGGTTCAGTGCTGGCACTGAGCTCGGGCTCTGTGCATGCCTGACAAAGATGCTACCAAATCAGCACCATTTCTAACCCTTTATCTGTTCTCTGGGTCAACAAGTCCCAAGTTTTCCAAGATTCAAAGAGAAAAAAAAAAAAAAACTTGTTTGAAAAAGTAATACAGTCTGACTCATGTAGCATGAACTTACACACACACACACACACACACACACACACACACACACACACACACGGCCACGCGCCACTCAAAACCACTGTGTATATGCACTGAGGTCTATGAGGCCTAGAAATCTTAGCAGTGGTCTACAGCCAAGGATGCTGGGCATGTATGCAGTGTTTGGGAAGTCAGAGAACCAAACAGACCTTCACGCATCAAAGTCCTTGCCACTTTCACACACATTCGTGAGTCCCCAACCTAGGGGGCCAGATGGAGGCAGTAAAATAAATTAGTTGTTACTTCTGACTTGAAATAGCTTTCAAATCTCAGCCAAAAATTTTATGGTGCAATTTTGAAGGCTATATTAAAGCGGGCTATGACACTGAGCATACACTCATTGTTTGCAGTCCATGGAAAAGCAGGTGCCCTCCCAAACAATAATCATGTGGTCATTAAGAAGACTGTACGTCCCTTATGAAAACACAGCACTCAGAAAATGGCATAGAGCTGGGCGGTGGTGGCGCACATCTTTAATCCCAGCACTCGGGAGGCAGAGGCAGGCAGATTTCTGAGTTCGAGGCCTGGTCTACAGAGTGAGTTCCAGGACAGCCAGGGCTACACAGAGAAACCCTGTCTCAAAAAACAAAAACAAGAACAACAAAACAAAAACAAACAAACAAAAAAAAAACAAAGAAAATGGCATAGAACAAAATAAAACCGTAGAATTGTGCCATGTAAACTAACACTCTGAAACATTTATTGTTTTGTCTCCACTTCTATGGCCATAAGAATATGATATGTAAAATAACTTCTAATATGAGTAGTGCCTATTCCTGTCTCCTGCCCCCCTCGTTTCTTACATAAGAAAGTTTTCAGTGTTTCTAAATGTTATTCTTGACCATGTGTTTTAGTTGCTAGCAGGGGTCTTAGCTATGTGTCTAATAAATTACCTTAAATACCAATCCCTAATTCTCATAAGTTTGAGAGGAGCGAAACCTTGCTGTTTCCAGGAAGGAAGAGATTTCCTCTTCCTCTGTCAAAGTTGGACTCTTATTTATTTATTTATTTATTTATTTAATTTTTGTTTTTGGAGACAGGGTTTCTCTGTGTAGCCCTGGCTGTCCTGGAACTCACTCTGTAGACCAGGCTGGCCTCGAACTCAGAAATCCGCCTGATTCTGCCTCCCGAGTGCTGGGATTAAAGGTGTGCGCCACCAAGCCCGGCTATTTTTTTTTTTTAAGCCTTGCTTAGAACTCCCAAGAATAAAACTAAATGATTAAATAATAGGAAAATGTCACATTTGGGATGTTAGTAAAATCACCTAACACTTTTATTAATACTTATGGAGGGCTAAACCTAATAAGTAGTTGTATGTTGAATATTTACAGGTCTATAAGGATATCCATAAGGAGAATGTGCAACTAGAATATATTAGTCAGGAACATTATGTCCATTTCATATATAAATTTCCTGCATTTTAACGTGATATATCATTTTGTCCTAAGATCGGATTTCAAATGCCAACAATTGTTACTTCAATGTAACTGTAAATCTGAAACACTGACATTAAGAAAGACAAACTGTCTGAACTGGCTTGGGGCCAACAGAAGGGAACCATTTTGTGGGGGGAAACGATGCCCCTAGAAGAGCGGCCAGTACCCAACACCCTCTCAGGCCATGCTCCCTGGTGGCCGCGGCTCTCTGGGAGTGGGACCTGCAGCAAGGCTAAACTAGATAATTACCTGTCTATAACAACAGTATCTTTTAATAACAAATGGTTTTCCTTCAGCTTCCAGAAATGGGCATAAACACAAGAAGAAACTCCCAAGGACATCTCTTTCCCCTGATTCCTCAAGAATAAAGAGGGTTGCTAATTTCAACGCATGCTTCTTGATTTGGGAGAGAAAAGAAGGGTTTGCTGTGGCAAAGTGAGAGTCCAGAAAAGAATGAAGGGACTACTTAAACCCCAGTTCTTTCTGGGGCTCTAGTGCTAGGAGTCCCAGGAGATAAACAAAAACCTAGCTCTGCATTTAAAACTGCGTGGCTTTTGCATAGGACCCATGTGGTCATTCTGAATACTTTACTTATAGGCAAGGTTTTGTTCTGTATCCCAGGCTGGCTTTGCGCTCACTAAGCAGCCCAGGCTGGCCTCAAATTTGCATCAGTCACCACGCCCCAGCCTCCTCAATGCTGACATCACAGGCATTTGTCACTGTGCCTGGCCTTCACCACCTCTAGATTACCAGACACAGGGCATATGCTACATAAACAGCAGTTCTGATGCTGCACGGATTTTGTAGATGCAACCTTCTTTCTCTTCTTTAGAAGTATTTTCTATCTGAAGTTGGTTACCTTTGGCAATACAGGACTCAGAGATCTGGGGTTAATATGATATTTTAAAAGAAGACGTCACAAAATCCAGCTTTCTCTCACTAGTACCCCACAGGGGCTGGGAGACAACTGTGCTATAAGCTGTCTTTCTTCATCCTGTTCTGGACTCACACTTTTCCCAGTACAAAGCCACCTGCCTTCTAGGTTCCTAGACCCCTCCCCTCTGAGGTATATACATAGAGTATTCTCTTCAGGGGGTGCCAGACACAGAGCCCTGACCTTGTGTGTGTGGAGCCCCAGTTTTGATCCTGATAACCGAGGACAGATAGAATAGTGACAGTCAGTGTCAGAGACAGCTGGAACAGACAGAGACAGAGACACAGATGGACCACTCTGCACTGCTCTGGACATTTGTGTGGCTTTGAACAGAGATGCAGAAGGAAAGAAAATCACATCACCGCCTCGTCTGCTTTGAATTCCATTTTTCCCCCTTTCTGCTTTCCTTTGTTTTTTTGAGACAGGATCTAAGTCTGTATATTAGGCTGACTTTACACTCAGGGCAAGCCTCCTGCCTCAGTCTCCCAAGTACTAGGATTGTAGGCATTAGCCACATTCCCCACTTGAATTCAGTTTCCAACTTCAAACCAGATTATATACATGGGATGGGGAAAATTTATGTGTGATTGATAGCTGATTTGAAATCAATGATTTGGTATTTGTCTGTCACCTGTTGGGTAGAAGTTCCCTGAACTGTATAGGCTACTACTGTTGCCCTTGGTTACACACCAACCCTGGATGTGGAGACCTTATTGATGAAGACACCACATACTGAACGATCAGAGAGTTTCTGACCTTTGAATGACTTAAAATGACAAGTCTAAAGAGTCTTGAAAGCAGGAAGACATGTGTAGGTTAAGGGCAGGCTGTTCATCAGCTCTGCAAGTCTCCCAGAAGACACCATTCTAATGAGCTGGCATGGCCATTAGGAGCAGAGCTAAATCCATGTAATGTTTAGGACAGGAAGTGTGAGCACCCCTTGGTATGCACAGGGACTGGTTCCAGGCACCCTGTAGGCATTACAATCTGAGAATGTTCAAATACCTCAGAAATAGGTGTACATGCCTATGTACATCCTCTCTATACCTTATCTCCAAATTACTTATAGTGCCCAATGCAGTATATATACATAACCGTTACACTGTACTGTTTAGGAAACAGCAACAGGGAAAAAAAAAGGCCTGAATAGATGAGTACATTTAAAAACCTGACAACACGTTTTCCCTCTGCTGACAGTTAAGTATGAGACCGTGAGCAGTGGATAGACAGGGATGCATGCGCTTGTGTCTGCTATATTTATACCTGATTAGATATAGTTACATGAGTCAACCCTGGACATATTGTACTCTAAAGCTGAGGACTCTGGCAAAGACACAGCCCACCACGTGACCTCCAGCCATACTCAGATAGGCTGTTCGCAGAGTACGCTGACCAGGCTCATTCAATGCAAGTCACAGTGTCCTGAGGCATTGTGAAACTGAGGGACACTAGCAACTGTTGCCACCATGAGTCAGCACCAGTGGTAACCTTGTCCCACGGCTAAGGGAACTATTTTTCAAAAGAAATCCTACCTACAGACTCAAAACTGGAGAACTGTGGCTAGGGGTGGGGGGTGGGGTAGGGCAAAGCCTGGGGCTCTATGAGTCTTGTTTTTAAGAGTGGAGGACACTGATTCTGAACATGCTGTTCCAAGTGAGCCACACCTCTGTCCTGATTGACGCTGTCACTCATCATGTTTGAAGGATACCTAGGATTCCCCTCTAGCCCAGAAAGCAGGCTTCCCTCTGACTTACAGGAAAAGAAATAACTGTTCTTATGTGTTCTTTCAAACGTAGTTATTTCTGTTTTCCTTACCAAAAAAAAAAAAAAAAAAAAAAAAAAAAAAAACAACCCTTTTTTTTAAGAGCAAAAATGAAACTCCTACTCTTATCAGGAGAACATTTTTAAAACTGAACTTACGATAACTTGTCTGAAGGATTCCTGGTCGCTGATCGTCTTGTCTTCCGTACACCCAGACTGATTCAAGTAATGGTAGTTTTCTGGCAAAGATAAATAAAATTCTTCTACAGAAAGACAAAGAAAGATGCGACATCAGTGCCCGGCTGGTATAGCTGACAAAATTCAGAAGACATCACTGTAATTTACCTGAGTACACTGAAGACTCTATTCTGGTTTTAATAACTAGAGCACACACCCAAGTCTATATCCCAAATGACCACACACTAAGATGCTGGTAGAGCTACTTTTTAGAAATCCCAGGGAAATAAAAACTTCATTAAAGTAAGCAGAACCATAGAGAACCCATTAACGAGACTCTTGCTTTATTGTTTTCTTCTAAAAGCCAAGCATTTCGGTTAGGGATGGTTAAGTGGGAGGGCTCGCTTAGGACACAGAAGCTCTCAGGCTATCCTCTAGTAGGACAATAAAGGAAAATAAGCACACACTTAGAAATGACTGTCACCTAGGTGTGTTTTAAAAGTATAACCTTTGCCTAGGGAGATGGCTCAGTGGTTAAGAGTACTGGCTGCTCTTCCCTAGGACGTGAGTTCAATTCCCAGCAACCACGTGGCGGCTCCCAACCCTCTGCAGCTGCCGTTCCAAGGAATCTGAGTCCCTCAAACACCAGTGCACATGAAGCAAAAATAAATGATTAAAAGAATATATCATATGGGGTAGTGAGTTTGTAACGCCAGGCTCGCTGGCCAACCAGCACAGACTCAATGGCAAGGTCCAGGTTCAGTGAGAGATCCTGGCTCCAAAGGTAATGCAGAGAGCAATGGGGGTGCCTCTGACATCACCTTCTGGCCTCTATGCACAAACATGGGAACTCACTAGTTTACATGCGTGCATACAAAAATACAGACACATGTGTATGTACAGAGAAAACACAGATAAACATGTGCACACACACACACAGAAATAAAGCTGCTTGCATTACATTATATATGTCTCACAAATATCCGTTACATTCAAAGTGTACTAAGATTACAAATAGTTTGAGGTTTCTCTGCTGCTAGTTTTTCCCCTGTGCTGGGGTGATCCTCAGATGACCTCAGCCGGCATCTCTGGTACACCCGCTGCACTCACACATTTTACTGCAACTGGTGGACATCACGGACTGCTGAGGTGCCATCTACAGTGTGTTTTGAGCAGGAGACAAGCTGCCACCCCCCTGTCTCTGCTGAACCTGTTCGTCACTCACCTCGCTCTCCCTGGTCCAGCCCTGCCAGCAGTGCATAGAATATGTGATAATTCCTCTCCCCGGGATTCTGCCTCACTACTCGGTTCTGTGAGGAGAAACCAAATTTATATATATATATATAAATGTTTTTATCACTTAATACAAAACAATCTCTGAAAACTGTCATTATAGGAAAACTGAGCCATGAGTACTTACTTTTTCTAATAAATCTTCATTCGAGAAGTAATGGAAGGTCAAGGAAGAAAACAGATACTGGTGGCATGGAGGTGGGGGTGGGGAGCAGTGTGCTGGCCTGGTTGCTTGAGTTGTGGCTCACTCATCTGTCTGCGTTGCTGCTACTGGTGCCAAATGACACCAAACAAGCAAAGCCCACGTCACCTAAACCCAGGCCCAATGTCATGGTGCCCAACTGAACACTAGTGCTTGGTTCTAGTGCTGCTCCAGGGCAGACATGGCTTAAATGTAGCCCCAAGGGGCCATGTGGAAGAGCCCTCACACAAGGTGAGGCCCAAGAGAAGGTGGCTAGGTCACTGTTACTATAGTTATGCTAATGCTGATCTTACAAGCATGTCAGTTTCTTGAGACAGTCAAGGGTGGAGTCCGCCCAGTCAGGTTCTCTCTTCCTCTAACTTCTTGGCATGTGACCTCTCAGGCATGCCCCCGCCGGCCATCTAGGACGCTAACCACCATGCTACAACGGAGCAAGATGGCTTGTACCAGAGCCAGAATACTTGACTTATTAATATCTTAGCCTAAACGGTGACCTAAGATAAAGCTGCTTTAATCTTTATTTTTTTATTTGTTTGTTTGTTTATATTTCTGTGTATAGCCCTGGTTGTTCTTGCACTCACTTTGTAGACTAGGCTAGCCTCAAACACAGAGACCTGTCTGCCTCTGCCTCCCAAGTGCTGGGACTAAAGGTATGTATCACTACTTTCTGGTTTACGGCTATTTTTTTTTAAAAGGCAAAACTTGATAAATACTTTTTTTTTCCTATCAAGTATCCCGTCAGACATCACATTATAGCAACAGAAATCAGATAATAAGCGATGAATCTAGACTATGGGCATAATCTGAGACATTTCCAAAGGAAAAATGATCATTTACCTTGTAAAGTAACTAACAGGCCAGATGCAATGATATTAAAGAGAAAAGAACCCTTGAGCTAGAGAAACAAGTATTTCACGTTCTTTTGGGCCCCTTACAGTAAGAGAACAAAGTTCTCACTGTCAGGGCCAAATACAAAGCCAGCCATGAAACGAAACAGGATACAATCTACAATTCTTCCTCCCTGAATGTTTCCCTGCTGGCAGATGTTCAGCTGAACAAACTTCCCGAAGCGACTGGAGTTGTTGTTGTATACTGTCTTCGCATTGCCAAATGCTTCCATGATTGGGCTGTGGACAGAGGACAAGAGGGCATCACTCAGGGCCAACGCTAATACACACAAATGGAAGGAATCTGCAGCCCAGGGAGGGTCCAGCCTGACTCTGTTTATTTAAAGAAGAGTTGGCTTTTCTAAACACTTGCTGAGACGGGCTTCTCCTGAACATCCTCTAGAATGAGAGAGACTAAGAAGATGGTTAGCTATGCAGGGAGAGGAAGCTGCACAGCTAAGGGGACCACATGGCTCAGCTCTGACAAATGAACTTGGCTACAGCAGTGCCCGGGAGATGTACAGAAGAGACCCCCCCATCTAGGATCTGAAAAGCCCTGGATGCTGGGCCTTCCACATGTTTGCACCATGGCCTGGAGGTAATTTATTTAACATCTTCCAGATCTTCTCCAACTGTTAAACAGAGTCAGGATAGACCAAGGGTGTGACAGGCAGGGCCGTAAAGGGCCAGATGCTATTGTCAGCTTTCAGAGCATGCGGTCCCTGCTGAAACTACTCAGTGCTGCTTCTGTTGTCTAAAAGTTGCCAGAAACAGCACAAGCAAGCATGGCAGGGTCCCAAGGAAATTATTTATGAAGAACGCTGAAGGAGGCGGGTGAAGAACTCTGAAAATGGAGGGTGATGACCCTTGCTGAGCTACAGGCTGGAAGCAGGGCTAAAAACTAAAGGCATATATACTTAAGTGTAATTTGTGTGTGTGCAGGTGTATATGTGTGTGTGTGTACACAAGTGTATGCATGGTACTTTAGACCTTGAAAATGCTAAGCAAGCATTTTACCACTGAGCTGTATCTCCAACTGAAAACAAACCAAAACAAAACTGCAGGATATTATACTAGGCTGCAGTTTGCTGACCCCAGGTCAGCTCTCTGCATCCGGGGTCTGTAATGTCTCTCTCGGTACAACCTGACAAGGCGCTAATCAGACACCAAATGAGTCAGCAGATGATACTCAGCCACACAGCCTTCTGTCAGTTCATGTCAGGATCATGGCTGGGTACTGCTGATCTGTCCCAAGTGAGGCTGTGCAAATGCCCTGTGCTCACACTGACTGCGTTTCTCTGTCTGAATGCTACAGCAACTGGGTTAGTGTGTGTCTGAGAGCTTCCATCAGCAGCTGCAGTCAGTCTGCTTCTTAGAACCATGAAGTACTGCCTATAATGGCCCGACAGGGATGGGATGGGACAGAGGGAGGAAGGATGGATGGACCAGGAGATGCATCTGCCCAAGCAGGTGTTGCTGAAGGCTGCAGGAAGTGCTAAGTCCATGTCAAGACCGGTTCAATTTTGGGAGGGGCAGGAGGGGCAATGGTGGGGGGAGGGGAGACAAAGGCTCGCTATATCACCCTTCCTAGCATGGAACCCTCTAGGCCCACCTGGCCTTGAATTCACAGAGATTTGCCTGCCTCTGCCTCCCCTGTGCTGGGATGAAAGGTTCACAGCTGAGATCTCTTAATGAGATCCTAACAGGCAAGCCGGGAAGAGAAACAGACCGACTAATTTATAGCTATTCGGTTCCAGAAGGGAAGCCTGAAGCTTTTCGCCCTTTGGCCCGGGAGGGAGAAAGGTGATGCGCTCGCTACCTGCTTTGAAGGATGGCTTGCTCGACGCTGGATGTCTTCTCCTGCAGGCCCAGGTCCAAAGTCTGCTGGCTGATGACGGACAGGAACTTGAGGATCAGCTTGGTGCTTTCCGTTTTCCCAGCTCCGCTTTCCCCGCTGAAACACAAAACACACAAGGTTTGGTTTCTAAAGAAAGATGGAGTCTTGAAACAACTAGCTTTGCCAAAAGCACTACACTCCTTAAAACAAGTCACCATTGACAATGGGGAGAAGGGAGGTACAAATCCCTGTTGCCGGACCAGGAGGAGGGCTCTGTGGCTAAGGGTACCTGCCACCAAGCCCGATGACATGATACAAAGAGAAAACAGACGCCCACAGGTCCCTCTGACCTCCACAAGTCTGCTACAGCCTGCATGCCCTCCTTTGACCCTCAAATAAGAAATTCAATTTTATAACTTGCCCGTTGCTTTGATTTGCAGGGAAGCGGAGGCCTTTTCTCCTGCTGGCAGGTCCATTTCTGACCTCCTATATACTGCTTCTTATGCAAGACGCAGGAGACAGACAGACCGCACTGTTCAAATAAGGGGAGCCCTGCACAGGCAAGAATCTTTACTTTGTCTTGTTCCCAAGCCATGTCCTCATCTCCAACAGCACCCGCTGAGGTGGGCACCTGCCGGGTGTGTGTTAAATGAACGGGCACAGTCACAGTACTTTGGGGGGAAACAATGAGCATAAGAAGGAGACCACCAGTGTTCAGAAGGATGAAGCCCGCACTACACGACCAGCCTCCCAGCTATCCTGAGACAGAAACAGGCAAGGAGGGTTGAATGCCTGGCTCAGAGCTAAACACGAGGGTCTGATTTCAAAGTCCTACGGATGTCTTGCACTTAGAAGCTGGTAACAGAAAGTGGACAAAGCACTTCAGACAGAGGGGACCGAAGGGAGATGCAAAGGATGCCTCAGCTATGATGTCTGCCAAGTATAAGGCTGGCAGAGAAAACAGGAGGATTCTGGGTAAGATATGATGGAGCAAAAGCCAGAAGGCAGGCAAGGCAGTATTGGAAGATGCAGCCCATGGCTGGTGAGTGTGCTGGGTCCATTAACATCACCTTCAAGAGCTAAGTCCTTGAGAGGGTACTCCAGAAGGCCTGAAGAGTCCCTTCCAGAAGACCAGCTATAGCTATCTCCTTCGGTGCAGCTGTTACCTAGGCTCATGGATGCTCAGAGACTGCACAGGTAATACAACTAGAGATGGGAAGGGAAGCATGAGAGACATCTGGAGAGGAGAGTCGAGTCCAGTCCACTTTGTGAAGGTTCCATGTTCAACAAGTACCCTGGGGGAGGCGAGAGGAAACAAGAAGCCAACAGACACGGAACGCAAAGCAGAAGGGGTTGTATGAGCAGGGCTGGCAGAAGCCATCGGAGACGGCAGGGTAGACTGCTCGGTGGAAGACAGACAGGAGCCCCTGAGTTCTCTGTGTCCTGTGTGTGCCAAGGTACGGGGCTCTTAAGGTATGCTGTCAGGTACATGGTGAATGATTAAATAGCTAATTACATTCAGAAAAGAGGAGAGGACTCAGATGATAGGCACCCCTGCCTGAAGCCAGGCTGCGTGTCTTGGGCATTCAGTAAATATCTGCTGATCAAGACCCATGAAAGGTACCTTATCCCATTTGGAAACATTAGGCTTGAATATGAGAGAGAAAGATATCATTATTCCAGACAAAAAAGCATCCTAGCAAGGGTTCTGAGAGCTCCCAGCAACAAGACGGGGAGACGTGTTCTCCCTGCAGAGAGCAAGTGCCACAAACCACACCTCCCATGAGATGCAAAAGCAAAACCCAAGAGATTATGACACAGGCCTGCCTGGGACAGCTGAATCTAACAACCTCAGAACCGTCCTGTTTGATGCTTGAGATGGCAGAGCGAGTGAGTCAAGCCAGTCTGGGCTGAGCTCTCTGTTATCCACAACAGGAATCATCCTGATTCAGGACGTAACAGTCCTTTTGACATACCTGGCCTGGGCACAGACCAGTGCTGCGTGTATGGCTGGCACTGACATCATACAAGACTTAGTAGAGTCCAAGCTAGGAGAGGAAAAATTTGAGGAAATAGCCAATGGCATGCACAGTACCCCTGCCAGATGCAGGGGCTGGGGGCAGCACACGACAGAGGCTCTGGAAGGATCTGGGTACCAGCGAGCTTACCAGCGTGATGAGCTGGATGCAGACCACAGTTTCCACATCTGTCAAAAGTCACTGCACTGTATACATAAAATTAGCGTACTTGACTTGATAATTTTACTTTACATTGGAGAGAACAAAACAAATCTACTTCTAAGACAAAAAGCAGTTTCCAGGCCTCAGCCTTGGGACAGGGCAGCTGGAGAATTGTGGGAGGAAGGGCATATTTTAGGGGAGAAAATGATGTGAACTCAGAACCCAACCCAAGATGTGAGATATCAAGATAGGATACCTGAGGACTCAGAGAAGCTGCCCAGGTGGGATTGGGAGAACAGGAAAACTCCTGGGGGGGGGGGGAGATAGAGAAGGGAAGAGAGAGCAGGGTCAGAGAGAAACCCCATGTAGACCCGAGTTAAGGAAGAGAGTAAGACAGCTGGAGAGGAAATCAGGGTGGCTTATTTTAAGTCACGGAACCAAATGTGCATGCCTTCTCCTCCCCAAACACGTAACAGCTGGAGACTTTTGAGTGATTATGCCTAATTATCATAAAACGAAATCAAAGTGTCAGGGCAGTGAGGCTCAAAAGAACTGGGAGCAATGTGCTCTTTAATCAGGAAGGAGGCAGGCGAGTACCAGCAGGAGATGGTGCTAGCATGCACTGACTCTCCATGCACGGGGATGCTTGGGCTGTTAGCAGGACAGATGGGAGCTACCTGGCAGTGTTCTAGATCCATCATGTCTAAGATGATGTCTGGTCCTTACGTTCCACCTTCCTGCTTGTGAATACATTTCCTACTCAACCGCACCCCTCCAATCTGTTTCTCGCTGGGGTGGTTTTGCTGCAGGCGCTGGACAGGGCTGAGAAGCTGAGACACCGGTGAGCCAATCACCAAACCTAGGACATAGGCTCTTTGCCTTTCTGTTTGCCTCTGCTGATCAAGCATGCCCTCTATGCATCAAATTCCAAAACAACACATTTTTCTTAACATAAAAATCAGATCAAACCTAATTTCTATCATTTCCTAGTTGATAGCTAACTAAAGGAGCATCTCTAGGGTCTAAAAGATTATGTCCAAAGGGTTTTTATTTTTATTTTTTAAAGATTTATTTTATTTATATGAGTACACCAGAAGAGGGCATTACAGATGGTTGTGAGCCACCATGTGGTTGATGGGAATTGAACTCAGGACCTCTGGAAGAGCAGTCAGTGCTCTTAACCACTGAGCCATCTCTCCTGCCCATGTCCAAAGGTCTTAGCAAGTTAAAACAGTCCTCACATCATGGCTTCGGTAGTGAGCCTTTCTCCACAGATTTTGGTCCCATTCCAGACAGTCCTCACCCATACACATGTCCTTCTCCTGCTTCTGACTGTAAGTCACAGACCATGCCCTCTGTCACATGTTCTCTGTCTAACCAAACACCCAACTCTGGCTCAGTACCCAGCAAGACACACTTCAAGAAACAAAGAGGGCTGGTGAAATGGCTCAATGGTTAAGAACACTGACTGCTCTTCTGAAGGTTCTGAGTTCAAATCTCAGCAACCACATGGTGGCCCACAACCATCCGTAATGAGATCTGACGCCCTCTTCTGATGAGTCTGAAATCAGCTACAGTGTACTTACATATAATAAATTAAAAAAAAAAAAAACAAAGATCAAAAACCCAGTTACTTTTATACCATCCCATAATATAAAAGGCCCAGTTAAGAAGTGGCTCCATTTTTGACAACTCCAAACACAAAGCAAGCAAAGACCCTGAGCACTTCCTCTGATTTACTCATCCTTTGGTTGACAGTTAGTTAAGGCTGGCCGCCTACCACATATTGTCCTGGTGTGAAGCCACACAGACAAGTTAGCCTTAGCTTTTTACCCAGGACAAAAGTTATGTTTTGTTTTTTTTTTTTTTTTTTTTTTTTTTTAGATTTATTTATTTATTATATGTAAGTACATTGTAGCTGTCTTCAGACACTCCAGAAGAGGGCGCCAGATCTCGTTACGGATGGTTGTGAGCCACCATGTGGTTGCTGGGATTTGAACTCTGGACCTTCGGAAGAGCAGTCGGGTGCTCTTACCCACTGAGCCATCTCACCAGCCCCCATGTTTTTTTTTTTATTTTTTACTTTATTTTATTTTATTTTATTTTATTTTTTTAGACTGAGCTCTGTACTGGGCCCTGAAGGAAGGACTAGATTATACAAAAATGGAGTCACTCAAGCCAAGTGCTGCACAGTCAAACTGAAGCCTTGAGGAAGCACATGAACCGCAGGTCTGACGAGGTTTTCCTGAAAGCAGGAAACTCCAGTCTGTCTGGGTCAGTCTGAGAAGGAAGCTCCTCCTTCGACCCCGGCAAAGGTAGCACGGAGTCGGCCAGTCAGTGTGGGTCTCCTGTTCCATCCCCTGCTCTCATGACTTGCCCTGTTCTGCTAACTCCCAGGGAGAATCTCACTCTACTTAACGGCTTGAAGGTTCCCTCAACACCTAAACCATGACCAGGAGTCAGCAGCTCCTACAGGTACATTTGCTGTGACTTCTGTCACCTGACACTACACTGCATCTCGAGAGTTCACTCACATTCAAAAAGACCACAACAAGCTAATCTCTCCACACACACACACACACACACACACACACACACACACACACAGTGGTAGATCTCAAACATACAGACTCATACACATACATTTTAAAAATTTTAATTTTTTTTTAAAAACAGAGTTTCAGAGCAGAACAACCTTGAAACAGTACACAATGGAACCCTAAAGGCCCGGCATTGCCATGCCCAGCTGGGGATCTCAGCCAAGGCTAAACTACTTGTTTTAAAATTTACTTGATAATGTGGAGGGCTAGAAAGAGAATATTCTGTGATTTTAATGCCAAGAAGGCGAGAGACCATTGTGAGACTAGCAAGACACACAGCATCCACCAGGGGGCAGATTAGGCCCAAGGAAACCAAACAGATCCTTGTATCTAGCAACCTAGCTCTTGTTTTCTTAATTCCAATACTTTCTTTAAAGAAATGGGAGAGACGGGACAGGGAGATAGCAGGGCAGGGAAGGGGAGGAGAGGGAACAGAAGGGGAGGAGTAAAGAAAAAGTAAAAAACAAAACAAAGAAAAACAAATCTGCTGGTAAGTTCTATTGAACCAAACGGCCTGCGTGGTGTCACTGCCCAACACTGGAGAAGCAGAGGCAGGCCAAGGCTACAGAGTGAGACTGGGTTTCAAATACAAAACCACCCCACCCCACATTCTAGTGACGAGTCAATTCTTTTGCTTTTGAATGGGGTCTCACTACATAGCACTGGATGGCCCTGGTAAAACAGACTACCCTCAAACTCTAACTCTGAGATACTTGACCCTGTCTCCAAGAATACTAGGATTAAAAGTCACCGTGCCTGGGCCACAAATCCATTCACAAAGACTCTTGTGGATTCATTTAGCTACGTAAAGTTACTTTCCCTTTTTTAGTTGTTCAACACAGGGTTTCTCTGTGTAGCCCTGGCTGTCCTGGTACTTGCTCTGTAGACCAGGCTGGCCTCATCAACTCAAGAGACTCACCTGCCTTTGCCTCCCAAGTGCTAGGATTAAAGGTATGCACAACCATCACTCAGCTGGTAGCACGTTTTTATCCCAGCATTCAGTAGACTGAGATAGATATATGTATCCTGAGTTCCAGGCCAGCCTGAGCTACATGCGTAGAGCCTGACTTACAAAAGCAAAACAAACCAGCAATCTTACATGATGTTTGAGTCACAAGTCAAGTTCCCTTATTAGGCACGCTATTGCTTATCCACAGTGGGTATCCTCACTTGGACGGACTCTCAATTATCATGATCCCTGTTTGATCCACTTAACACACTGACAAGCTACTTCTGCAGCCTCACGTTAGCTTTAGCGTTGCTACAGTGACCGAGAAGAGAACAAAGTCCATCTCTCCCCGGGCTTTGGGGGAGGGGAAATCAGTTCATCCATCCATGTACATGTCATGTCTATTTGTTCAAAAGAGAAAAAGCAGGGGAACCTCCCACAAGTACAACGGCCGGATCCTGCTGTATGAAAACGGTATGGTTCCTGCGATGGTCGGTCATTAGAGCATGCTCACATCACAGGCTGCAAAAGGGTCCCATGCCTTCATGCCTGGCAGTGTATTGTTCACTGATATATTGGGCAGTAAGAACTCATCTCAGCCATCTTTGGGCATGCTCTCCCTAGCCTGGGGTCTGCGGTAGGACCTCCACTGGTACCCCTCCCCCACAGGAAGAGTCTCTCCAATCTGGGGAGAGGATGGGGGGCGGGTACAGCCTGCTCGCCTCAGATCCAGTCAGTCTCCACCACCTGGGAACTGTCCTCCGATTACCTGGTTGGGTGTCTGACCAGGTCTGTCTGTGTGACTCGGGGCTACAGTGTTGGCAAGCTTGATTGGCTTGGGGTCCAAAAATGACAGACGGCACTCTCCATCTGTCCCTGTGTCGTACTGTCACAGAACTTGAAGTCCTGTGGGTATTCATATACTGCCCTCCCCCCCAACCAAACTGTTCTTCCCATTTCCTTCCCTCTTCAAATAATAGAATTATTTTGTCACAAGTTGGGGCTAGAAAGCCTTGTAAAACAGCTGTCAAGATCATTCACAGTGGCAGTTCTGTGGCCTGTCACTCCTCAGTCACTGTCATGTCCCATGAGTGGGTGCCTGGAGGGACACGTGAATGAAGAGCTTGGATATTCCATGGAAACCTCAACACTTCATCACATCTGTGTTGGACATCATCCAGACCGGACTCGCCACTCCTGCCACAGCCTCTCAGAGCAAACAACAGGCTCCAATAGGATATATGCAGTGGGCCAATTTGCATTCATTAATAATTAACATGTAAGAAGCATATAAAAATGTACTCCAGGTCTTTTTAAAATGCCATTCTAGGTGGGAAGGGTTGTCACGGTGGGGGCTCCGGTTACTTTATTTTCCGAGTAAGTAAGAACTGGGTGATCCTGGAGGCTCAGGAAGAAGAAATGCTGTTTGAGAGAAATGTGAGCTACACAGTAAAATCCTGCCTCAAAATTAACTCAAGACAGAAAAGTATACAGACAAGTTAGACTTGGCTCCAACAGGCATGTGATATCTAACACAGTTAATTTAAATAAACATGCCCTTGTACCATTCTCTTAAGGCATGCACAGCAAGCTTTCTCTCTCCACCTAACTCATAGGTAAACTTTAGGATAGCGGTTCTCAACCTTCCCAATGCTACAACCCTCTAAAACAATTCCTCATAGTGTGGTGACCCCCTCCCCCCACCATACAATTATTTTCATTGCTACTTTGTAACTGTAATTTTGCTACTGTTATGAACTATAATGTAAATACCCATGTTTTCTGATGGTCTTAGGCAACCTCTGTGAAAGGGTCCTGTGACCCCACTCCCACTCCAAAAGAGGTCCTGACCTATGCGTTAAAAACTACTTGCTTAACGGGCATTCCCATTATTAAAAAAAAAAAAGACTCTTAAAAATATTTCTTAAAATCAGGATATTGTTAACTAAAGTGATTTCTATGTATATAGTAGATTTCTTCTACAGCACAGAAAAAAGAAGTCTTGCTCAAAACATTCAAGCATTGTGACTAACATCCTAAAATACGTAAAATATTTCAAATATCAAAGAGCCACTGAATAGACAGATTGACAGTGCTTCATCTGTGAAATGGCCAGAAGAATAATGCAAGATAATTGGGAGTAAAGAGGGAAAAATGGGAATAAATGATCGAACAAATGAATGAACGGAGGGCCTATGTAGGGCAAACCGCCAACCCACACAATCTGTCTGCAACTGAGCGCCCTCAGCAGGAGCCAGGTTGGCTGGAGCGCTCTCCAGTGAATGGTTTCTGTTGGGCGGGGCAGACAGTCGGCCCACCCCTGCTCTCTGCTCTGGCTCACCTGATGAGGACACATTGGTTGTCATGGCGCTTCCACAAGCAGCGATAGCATTCGTTGGCAATGGCGAAGATGTGCGGTGGAAGCTCGCCCAGGTGGCACCTGCTGTACTCCTCCATGGTGGCGCGCTCGTACAGGCCAGCGATGGGCTGGTAGGGGTTCACTGACGCGATGATGGAGCCGATGTAGGTCTGCAAGCAGAGGGGAAAGATCGGGCAGCGTTACTAGGGCAGTTAGACCTGGCTTGGACCTGCACATCGCCTGCTCTGCATTCTGCACAGGGGGGCGGGAGCGATCCAGCGAAATGATCGTTTCACGAGGCCTCGGCACGCACTGCACTGCCCACGCTGTCCGTACACCCTGAGGTATATAACCTCGGCACTGCGCAGATGCACGGAGCCGGTTCAGAGTGGGCTTTCGGAAAGAGGTCAACGGTGAACTAGGATGGCAATGAGCCCAGACCAAATCCCTGTTCCCAGGTGACCTCCCTAATCCCAATCCTTTCCTGGCACAAAGCCCAATAGTTCCCGTTCCCTTCCTCCACTCTGTAGCTGTTATGAAACAGCAGGTGGCAAAGGCAAAAAATAGAAAAAAGGGCAGAGGTGGGGTGGGGAGAGGGTACGGGAGCTATTGAATGAGCAGTTTCTGTGTGGAGAAACTTGTGGAGGTCAACTGCTATTAATGCATGGCACACAGCACTGGGCATGTCTTGGAAATGGTTAAAGATCATCTCAATGACAAATCCTATGCCAGGGTCTATCAGCCACAGGTTTTTTGTTTTGGTTTTTATTTTGTTTTGTTGTTCTTCAAAACAGGTCTTTCTTTGTAGTCCTGGCTATCCTGAAACTCCCTGTGTAAGGCTGGTCTCAAACTCAGATCCACCTGTCTCTGGCTCCCAAGTGCTAGGACTAAAGGTGTGTACCACCACTCTCGGGTATACAGCCACAGGTTTTTGAAGCATCCTTCCTCAGACCTTCCAGAGCAGTACAGCACAAGCTAGTTCCCACTGCTTAAAGCCACCGGTTCCCTCCACAGAGACTGGCACTTCTGCATCGAGGCCCCCCAGTTTTCCAGGGTCACACACATCCAGTAAGTCAACACAGGGAATCAGCATCCCTGCAGGACCCTCCACCCCACCCCAGGGGCACACCTGCTGTGCCTTTACAAGGACCAGCATGTCTTTCTTTCCCCATGTGTTAAAACCCTGACCACAATGCCTAAGAATAGCACTATACTTGAAGACAGGGCCTTTCAAGAGTGATTAATTTAAACTTGGGCTCTTAGGGGTATCTGAATCCGATTCCGCCCAGTGTCTTTGTAGGGAAGGGACAGCTGGACACACAGAGACCCCATGGACGCACACTCGGAAGCTGGCCAGTAGAAGAATGCAGAAACCTGATGACGACTCTGTTCCTAGACCCCCTGGCCCCTGGAACCATGGCATTGTGGGGTGTTGTCCCTGAAGTCTAGGCAGGCCATACCTGGGTCTAACCCCATCAGCGTTCAACATGACCCTAGGAAATATGCAGTTCTGCATTTTTTTCAGGAGAGGAAACTGAGGCAGGAGGCGAAAGTTTTGACAACAGCTACAGCACCAGTACATGGTGGAGATGAGATCCAATCCGAGACCAGCCAACCTAATTCTAGAACCTTCTATTACCAAGGGGGACAGCCAAGGTAGACAGAAAGTCCTAGTGTTCTGAGAACATCTGTACATCATTACAATCTAAGTGATTTAGATTCACACTAACTGCCAGGAACACCAGGCAAAGTGTTATATCTCCAGTGCAGCTTTTTAAATATAAAAACGTCTAGGCTGGGAAGTAATTTAAACCAAAAAGATTTAAAACATAAGTGGCATTACCGTGGCAATTTCACTCTTAGGTTTATAACCCAGAAGAACGGAAAGCAGATACTTCGATACATTGACGGCAGTATTACTCATACAGTCAAAGGTTGTGAAACCCAAAGGCCCATTGTCAGGCCACAAGAGAGCAAGCTATGGTACATCCATACAATAGAATACTCTTTAGCCACGTAAAAGGAACACAGTAGTAATTACATAGATGCTATAATATCAGTGCGTAACATTTGAAAGCACACCAAGTTAGAGGCACCAGATTCTTCCAAAACAGGCCCATCCACAGAAACAGGAAGACAGAGGCTTTGAAGCTCTGAGGTGGCAGAACTCCCACGGGGGAGGGGCAATAGGTGGCCAGTACCAGGTTTCCCTTTGGGGTGATAAGGATACCCAGGGACTAGACTGAAGTATGGGCTCTTCAACATCACAAATGCACTAGATCCCAGTAGTCTGTAGACTTAAATCTGATGGGCTTCTGTTAAGCAAAGTTCCCCTCCGTTAGACAAATGACTTATTTTGTAAGTAACTGTGCCCGGCTTTGGAAACGGAAGTCTACTTCGCTTGGTCAGGCTCTGTAGGGGAAATTTAGCCAGAAAGGGAAAAACAAAACAAACCAACCAACCAAACAAACAAACAAACAAAAAAACCAGAAGCCACTCCCCCTGGGAAAAGGAGTAGGGGCAACACTCTGGCCACATCCTGGTCCCTTCCTCTTTGTTAGCTCTCTATGGAGGGGACACCAGGGCTCTGAGTGCTTGGTCCCTACCTCCATAGTGTTGGTCTGTCCTCTTTCTGTTAGATATCAAAAGCACTCACTTTTCACTGTGAGAACTTTTTCATTCATACCAACAGAGGTCAATGGTCAATGCCATCACTCCTTAGAAAGCCGACTGCGGCAACAGAGGTGCAACCAGTGCTCTCACTATAGCTGCTTAGGTGGGCCTGAGGCAGGTAGAATGTGAGAGCTGTAGGGAATGTATTACCTACAGGTAATACATTAAGGAGATACCATATTTAATTCATTTAATTTGGTGAGAGGCTGCACATATATCTATCATCAGTGAGACTACTTCTAAAAATGATACATCACGTCTTGATTGTTTTGCATGTCTCTATTCATCACACTTGTTTGGTGGTGTAAAATTCTGAGCTGCCCTTCTTCCTTCTAAAGCACAGGCTGTGTGCTTAGGGTCAGTAAATAACAAGAGAACTCCAACAAACAGCCAAGTGGCAGGTGGAGGAAGAGCCCCGCACATGGCAGCAAGTGGGGCGGAAGGCAGAGCGCTGGGGGAGACCCTGACAGCTGGGAGGCAGCACTGCTTGCAAACTTTGATCATTTCGCACGCTATAAAAAGGTATGACTACCGCTCCAAAAATGGCCATGACAGCGCTGCAGCTTAATGCTGGGGACACATGCAGGTACCGGCTCCTGCATGCTGGATTCCAAATTCCACAACGCTAAATAACTCAACTCATTTTTATGGCTTTTTCAGAAATACATCCTATTTGGAAGCAAGTTAACTGTCTTGCCAGAAAAGTTCCACATAACTCACCCTCAAAGAAACATACCTCCTTGCCCATTTTAATAATTTGGAACAGCTACTGCACATGTGGCCTAAAAACACTAAGAGAAACTCATTGTGTTTCTTCAACACCAAATCTACCAACTCAGGGCCTGCAAAAATGGAACGTACCTATATCTAACCCATCGAAAATATAATTTGATTTCACAGAACATGTATATGTCAAAATACCACGTTGTACATCTTCATAAAGTGTTTTGTTTTTACTGTTTAGTCATATAGGTAACTTCTTAGCCCTCTGCCTAAGATGAATAGGAGTCCTGCTCTCGTCACTTTAATATCTGATGCACGCTCTAAATAAGATTGATTGATATGGTGAGTGTATTTTTATTTATTTATTTATTTATTTATTTATTTATTTATTTATTTATTTATTATATGTAAGTACACTGTAGCTGTCTTCAGACACTCCAGAAGAGGGAGTCAGATCTCATGATCGGATGGTTGTGAGCCACCATGTGGTTGCTGGGAATTGAACTCCGGACCTTCGGAAGAGCAGTCAGTGCTCTTACCCACTGAGCCATCTCACCAGCCCTGCTTAACCTCTCTAAACCAATATTCTGATCAGCTATAGCCCGTTCCCCTCAGTTAGCACCCAAGTTTACTATCTGGAAGTGCTCTGCGAGTTACAGGTATTTATTACCATCATTGCTAACAGCCCTCTTCATCCTACGGTACCACAAAGCTGCCTACAGATCAAGTCGGCTGAATGTACCAGAGAAACCAGTTATCTACAGTTGGCACTGTGATGTATTTTGCTGAAAGGAAACCCAGTTAAGTGGAAATCATTTATTGCAGACTTCTTGCCCACTCATCATTTCTCCCTCGCCTCTTGCAGCCATGCCAGTTCAACAGAGCAGTGATTCACTTTCTAAATCCTCACCCTGTGTGAGCTGCAGCTTGCGATCCATATTCTCAATGGACTACGGCACCCTCTTCCCCCAGATGCCCATACAGGGCTCAGATACCACATGGAGGAGGCTGACCTCTCCTGAGTACCTGTTTCCCCACCCCAGAGCCCACACTGACAAATGGCAGTCCAGCGATCTTGTAGAAATTCAGACTTTTAGAGACAACATGTTGTCTCAGGAACAAAAGGCACTTGCCACAAAGCCCAGTGATGGTTGTCCGATCCAGGACCACGGTAGCAACAGAGAACCAGCTCCCACAAGCAGTCCTCTGGTCTCCCCAAGTGCACCACGGCTTGATGGCCTGCATTTCTCTGACTCTCCATGACTCGACATGGAAAATGTCCCAATTTTCTAGCAGGTTTATTGGTTAACTCTCCTCCCAGACCTGATGCCTCCTTCCTCTAGCCAAAATCCAGTTATCATGCCACATTTTCCCAAAAACTCGTATGTATTCTCTGCCATCGTTTTTTCTTGTTTGTTTTTTTGTTTTTGTTTTTGGTGAGTTGAATGAAGTTCATTAATTTGCACCTTGGCCAGCTCTTGGCCACCTTGCCAATCAGCAGTGTGCAGCCTTTGTTCTAGTACCTTGAATGCCCTGCACTGGATAAATGCCTTGTGGTGGTCTGAATGAAAATGGCCCCCATAGGCTCATAGGGAGTGACGCTATTAGTAGCTGTGGCCTTGTTGGAGGAAGAGTGTCACTTGGGAGTAGGCATTGCTGTCTCAGAAGCTCAGGCCAGGCCCAGTGGCTCAGATTCTCCTCCAGCTGCTTGCAGATCCAGAAGTAGAACTCTCAGTTCCTTCTCCAGAACTCTGTCTGCCTGCATGCCACCATGTTTAACGCCATGATGATAAAGGACTAAGCCTCAGAACTGTAAGCCAGCCCCAGTTAAATGTCGTCCTTTGTAAGAGTTTGCCGTGGTCATGGTGTCTCTTCACAGCAATAGAAACCCTCAGACATGCATCAAGCTATTTTACTTATTGCATACACTCATCTGCTGCCCTGAGAGCCACTTTCCTCCTTGGCCAAATGTCCCCAGATGCTCTAATGCTCAAAGCTTGCCCAAGGACTGCTCTGCTGCCTCCTCCTCCTGCTGCTCACCCACTGGATCCTGCACACTCCCCATCTCCCTGAGTTCTAGTCAGTGGTTTGCTTATGCAGGCTTTCATCACACAGCTACTGTGAACAAGAGGAATTCTGCAACCCTGGAGCCCAGCACAGAGCCTGATATTCAGGCAGGGCAAACTTGATACAGACATAGTGGGAATATACATTGCAAATATCCTCCCCTACCCCACCAATATACCCATGCTCTCATTCCATTAAAGGGTCCTCTCTGCTCAGTACTTTCTGCATAAGAAAACCATTTGCCATGGTCTGATTACACCAAATGAAAACATGGTTAAACAAAAGAACATTAAATGTTAAACATTCACGTATTTTTAAAAGATGCCAACATCCCAAGAGCCAGAGCTCAGCAACTAGATTTAGAACTTTCAGCATCTCCACTTCCCCCTGAGTGAATTTATGTTTCAAATTCTCTTCCTGTTGAAAGGAATCTGAACCAAAAGGAGAGGCAGGGTGTGTGGGAAACATCACAAAAAAAAAAAAAAAAAAAAAAAAAAAAAAAAAAAAAAAAAAACAACACAGGACCTAATTGCCACCATAGTGTGCTGATGTGGAGACTGGCAGCTCACGGGCCCAGTTTGGTAAGTTTTAAGAAGACATAGAACCAGCCAGATGGTTACAATTACATCTTGGCAACACCAGTCTTGATTTCAAGTAATGGTTAAAAAAAAAAAGTCAGAACACAAGAGCCTCCTCACAAACCACACCACACTCAGCTGTTCCTGGTGTGTGGCCTGTGCCAAATCCAGGTTAAGCATCCAAGCCCTAGGCTCTCCTAACATTTGTGACAAGTAAAGATTTAAACAAACAAACAATCAAATAAACAAACAAAATGGCCTTGACAATAGATGGAAGCAAATCGAAAGGTTTACTTAGGAAGGAGGACTCAACTTGTGGAAATGAAATACAAATTTTGATGATGGTGTGCCCTAAATAGAAACCCCCACAACAGGATATTCCTACTTTTACGTGGCCCGTGTTTTTGCCAGAGGCAAACTCCACTAACATCTGCTGAAATCAACAGGCTGCTAACTGACTAGGACCTCTCTGCTAGTGCATCTTTCTTCCTCGAAGCAAAGTAACTGAGGAACAACAGTCTACCCTTTTACACAGAAATGCCACCTAACCAGGAAGGGCTAATTCTTGAAAGAGCTAAACACAAATGAGCTGTAGAGCTGGCGGGATGCATCTTTACACACGGCCTCTCTCTGAAACCCAGCTCCTTTGATTCTGCTCTCTGCTGCCGTTTGCTCAACAAGACCAACAAACTAACCAGAGATCTGGGCGGAACACAGAACTGCTTCCTCCGGGGCCCTCCTCAACGCCATAATTGCAGGCTCCCCGCGGCTCAAGTGATGTGGTCTGGAGTCATTCCTTAGTTGCCGGGAGAGTCGTCTCCTCCACAAAACTGACTCAGAACGGACACAGCCCAAGATGGAGGGAATGTGAGTCTCTTCCATCTGGCAGAAAGCGAAGCTGCCACACCACCAGGGCCAGCAGTCCCCACACTTGGACAGAGAGCTTTACGGCCAGAATAACGGGAACCTCAAAGGCTCCAGTCAACACTGGGCTAGACAATCTGAGATGACCCAGGCTCCAGGGTTGACTAGGAGAGGCCTCCTCAGATCCACAAATCCTTTCTGGTCTCCTTGAGGAGCTGCCAGGACTGTTGGGGTCATGCCATCCTGCCGCCATGCCTGACAAGCTGGGAATCCTTCCTCCGCCCATCTCTGCGGCTTCTTACCTACGGCCATATCCCCATCTCCGAGCTGCTCTAAAACCGTCCTCTCATCAAGGCTGAATCAGTCCAGCATTCTCAGCTAGCAGGCTGTATCCATGTCAACAGAGGTAATGTGGAATCTACACCATCGACTGCACGCTCTGACCAGCTCTCGGGGAGGGGAGGGTTCCCAATTTTGACACTTGTGACAAGTTGGGTCAAATAATACCTTGTGGTAGAGGCTGCCCTATGGGTGGGTGAGAAGCATTCAAGGTCCTCTACTGGTTAGATATCATTAACATCTCTCAAGTTAGCTATAATAATAAAATATGTCTTCAGATACAGCCAAGTGTCCCAGAGAAGAGTCATCCAGTTGAAAACAGATGCTTTAGGGTTTTCTAACCTTGGATACCTATCCTAGCTAATTTCTCAATATTTTCTGAAAACATCTGGTCCTACAACCAAGGTCAACTTTCTCCCAATTTAGTGAGGCCCTCGTGTTCAACAAGTTTTCTTCTTTGTGTGGTATGTTTATCACTTCTCCTCAGGAGGTGGGAAGGGAGGAAGGCAAGGAAGGGAGGCCCTCCTCAGATCCCCACCCCCACCAAAGGACCATCAGTGAAGACCAATACGCATATATCAAATCACGGAGGTCCAGAGAAGAAGCCAGGGGCCGCAGTGAGTAGCTACCGAGCAGGACAGGGAGGACAGGAAGGCAGACAAGGCGGAGCCTCCGGTGTAGAGGGACATGGGGTTCCCGGAAGGGGGTCCAGCATTCAGGTTGAAGATGGGGTTCCACAAGCAATGTCAGGAAGATCGGACAAGCATACAAGTGGCGGGACAGAGCCCTGTGGGCCTACAGACATGACCAGAAAAGAGTACTCACCTTCTCTTTTCCCAGGGCAAGCACTGGGCAGGGGTATGCCTACCGACAGGAAGGGTTAAAGGACCTATGTCATGGCTGGGGCCTTCAGAGATGGGGTACAAAGGAAGCTTGTTACTCTCGCCTCTCCCGTCCCTCAGTGACAGCTGACCTCAGAGGTTCAGTCTCTATGCCGTGCGTGCGGTAGTTAAGCCTGGGTTTTCCTTTCTGCTACACCTCAGACCGATCAGGGAGATACGCTAAACCTCTCCTGACGCCCCCAAATGTGGTGCCAACTCCCGGGCTGGAGTTTTCTAAATAAAAACTTGTTGGTGTGAGATGAAGAAGTCAGAGAAGAAAACGTTAACAGTTGAAGGTTCGGAAAGTGCTCACTTACTCCATTTCAAAGTGGCTCTCACCAAGTGAGGGATCTGACATTCCCGAAAATAATTTATAAGACTTGGAATTTCTGAAAGGTTAAATTAGCCATGCGGAGCAGAGTGGCTTATGAGGAAAAGTGGACTCGGTTCTCATTTGTCTTGTCCCCCCCCCCCCCTTTATTTTTTAAAAAATTAAGATACTCTTTACCTCTTTCTGTAGATGATGATGTAAATACTAAATAAAAAAAGCAAGTGAGCATGTGGTTTTTGTTGCTGGGCTTTTTTTTTTGGATGAAGTCCTTCTGAACAGAGGGTAACAGACCTCTTTCCTGGAGGTGGGCCTTCCTACTGCCAACCTGTCATCTCAGAGCAGAAAGTCACGGCAGGACATCCACACCAGTTAGGGCTAGCTCCAGGAGTCTCTTTTCATTAACAGAAGGCAGAGTGCCATTTCCTCCTGGAGACACAGACCCACACATATCCCTAGAAACCAGGGTTTTAAATGCCCGTAGCGATGGGTCTCCATAGGCACAGCTGGGAGGGCAGCTATGGACCTCACCAGGTAGCTGCACTTCTAATTAGTTTTACTTTTATAAAAAAACAAACAAGCAAAAAACAAAAACAAACAAACAAACAAAAAACAAACCAAATTTTAAAATATTTATGTCATGTATGTTTATGTGTGCTCTCGGGCATGTGGTCATGTGTGGTATGTGTGTGTGTGTGTGTATAGGCCAGAGGCTGACGTCAGCTGCCTTCCTCAATCACGTTTCACTAGGTCTTTGAGAAACAATCTCTCTCTGAACCCAGAGCTCATTGGCCACTGCTGACCATTCCCTCGGGATTGCTGTGTCGTGCCACCACCACAGCAATGGCGTTACGGCTGCATGCTGGCTTTTATGTGGATGCTGGACACTCAAACTTCAGTCCTTCTGCGTATGTGGCAGGTATTTGACTGAAGACTGACTGATCTCCCTAGCTCTGATCTAATTGTGAGACTTAAAAGCTGTGGTCCTTTCTTGGACAAGAAGGGGGTGGGGGGACAGACACATGCCTGGAGGAAAGACATGAAGCCACAGAAGAATTTATAACGAACAATCCAAGGAAACGGAATGTGGGTGGATCTACAAGCTGGGAATTACCCTCAGGTGCCAGTCAGGAATAAAAAACAGACCTCTGTCTACAAACTCCACATGACTGAATTGTGCCAGCAAGGAGAATGAACAGGAAATGGATCCTCCTAGGGCCCCCAGAAAACAGTGCAGCCCTGCAGACACCTTTACTTGCGCTATCGAGATGTCTTTTATCAGTCATGCCTACATACTGTAACTAGATAAATTACCTGTTTTATGTTACGTCAGAAACAGCAAATAAAGACAACACCCTGGGCTGGTGAGATGGCTCAGTGGGTAAGAGCACCCGACTGCTCTTCCGAAGGTCCGAAGTTCAAATCCCAGCAACCACATGGTGGCTCACAACCATCCGTAATGAGATCTGACTCCGTCTTCTGGAGTGTCTGAAGACAGCTACAGTGTACTTAAATATAATAAATAAATCTTAAAAAAAAAAAAAGACAACACCCTGAGCAAAATTCAAACAAAGCCTTAGATGTGTTCAGATATAAACAGGCAAGGCACAGAGCTGGGACACAGGGCAGTGGTGGCTTTTTCAACAGCGAGTGGTTTGAGTCATCAGAGTACATCACAGAGCCATACCTCCTGCAAACAGCTACAGCAAGGACAAAGTCAGGGGGCGTCCTCTATGGGCAATAATGCTCTTATGCACATCTCAAAAGGAGAGCACACTGGAGCACAGCTGACTCATTTTAACTGTATGTTTGCTGTACAAAAACTGTACTTTTTACTCAAAAGAGATGAAAAAGAACTTCACATCAGAAAACAGGCCCAAGACCATATTCAAAGACTTATTGGGCAATTTAGCTATCAAGTTTAACATTATTATCATGAAAAGGGGAAAGATGGGGTAAAACAAAAACAAAAAAAAAAACAAACTGTTTTAGAAGGCTCTGCCTTTAAAAGCCTTGGGTTAGGCTTGCTACTCCTAAGTGACCCACTTTCTTATCTACTGAAAATGTGTAATAAGAACTTCCATCTATTTTCTTCTGACAGGGAACCTGGGTTCTGAAATACCTGCAAGAGGCGGGGTACAATAACTGTTTTCTCAAAACTCAAGTTTCATGTTCTCTCAGCAGCTAGAAGAGGCTATCTGCGATGTGCATGGAATTCGCCTTTTAAATGCATATTGCATAATTACTAGGCCCCTGGCAGCATCCTTGGGTCAAAAACGACAATGTAAGTCATCAGAAAGTCTAGCTTGTAGCTGCATGACAGGTCTGAATGTTGCCAATGAAAGCACACAGGGCAGGGGGCAGCACGCATGCCTGCCAACTCACTGCTGACAGGACAAGGGATTTTTGACGGACGTAAGAATGAACCCACAGCACTGGTGTGTGTGTTCAAGATGCAAATAACACAGCCACTTTTACCCAAACTTGTAGAAATGCCACCTTTTCTAAGGGACACACAGAAAACAATGTAATCCTAAGATATAGTGTCAGCAAGCTCTACAGATGGGACAGAGACACAACTGGCTTCCTGTGTGCAGGGCTGTCTGAGAGCAAGTGGCAAACAGTGGGCCAGCCTGGCAAAGATGGCACCCTTACGGTGTACGAGAAGGTAAGGAAATAGGCTTTTCCTCATGCTAAAGAAATCTGAGCATGGAACTCAAAAAACACCTCATGTCTCCCCTCTCATCCCATCCTCCATTCACCCATAGACATGAGGAGAACCATACATTCAAGGTTGGAAATCAGAGAATGTATTTAAATTTCAAAAAGTTATTATAGAAGTGAACTTCTTAGGATTTATTGTACTTTTAATTATGTGTGTCTGTATTTGAGTATGTGCGTGTGTGAGTGCAGGTACCCTTGGAGTCCAGAAGGGGGTGTCAGACCGCAGCGTAGGCAGTCATGTGAGCTGACTGCCCTAAGTGCTAGCAACTGAGGTCAGGTCCTCTGAAAGACTAGTATGCGCTTCCAACTGCCGCAGCACCTCTGCAGCCTCAAAATGAACTGTAAAGATTACTTTTCCACACTTGTTTTACATATTACTTATAATATTAATTTAACCCCATGTCATGAAAGCAGTGAGAAAAATATACATGAAGGCTTTGTATCTGCATTTCTTTATCCAAAACAGCAAATAGGAATCCTGCAACTTAGAAAGACAGATTTCCATGACGATAAATATCACTCCAGGATGAACCCTAGAGACACCTAGAAAACACCACCAAAATCAATCAATCAATCAATCAATCAATCAACCAACCAACCAATCAATCAGCCAATCAATTAATCAATCACACACACACACACACACACAAATGCAGAAAAAGTCAAAGGAAAGAGAAAGAAGCTTAGATTAGGGTACTGGTGTGTCCTTAGTCAAGGAAGGGCAAGAAGTCTATATGATCTCTGCATAGAAGATCATTTAGGGGCTGGAGAGATGGCTCAGCAGTTAAGAGCACTGACTGTTCTCCCAGAGGTCCTGAGTTCAATTCCCAGCAACCACATGGTGGCTCACAACCATCTGTAATGGGATCTGATGCCCTCTTCTGGTGTGTCTGAAGACAGCTACAGTGTACTCATATATAAAATAAATAACTAAATCTTAAAAAAAAAAAGAGAGAGAAGACCATTTAGCAACAAGGGACAACATGTGTGTTCACAGGAAGCAAGAGGGTGAGCCAGCTCAAACTGCAGGGGACCCCTGAACAGGAAGTTGAAGAGAATCTTTTTTTTTTGTTTCTATTGAGTTTTGAACTTGGCAAAACTCTTAGAAAATGTAGTATTTCTGGGATTAATGAGAGGTGCTCGAAGGGCAGCATATATTCTTGGGAAGTTAAGACAAATACTCAAACTCGAGGTTTCTTTCTATGGGGGTGGAGTTCTGGAGACAGACATCAGGGCTGGCGGAGCCTGAGCAAGCCCATGGTGCTCCACATCGGACCCGAGGAGCCGCAGGCAGCACTCACATAGATTTGGTTCCTTTTGTAGCGCTGGAAAAGGTTGTACATGATGGAGCCCCCATGGAGCTCGGCCAGGGAAGCCATGTCGTCCACGCCCTCCTCGTGCAGGGGGTGCATAGCTGTCACCTTCTGGTTGGTGATTGTACTCTGCTTGTAGGTGAACACCTGCAGGCACAAATGAATGACACCTTTAGTTGCACTTAATGATTTCCTTAGAGGTGCCCAGACTAGATAATCAACCTCAGAACAAACACTCTAAATTTCAGAAATTGTAAAATGCATGTTTTTCCCCCCATTTTCTTTATTCAATCTATTTTTTTAAGATTTATTTATTTATTATATGTAAGTACATTGTAGCTGTCTTCAGACACTCCAGAAGAGGGAGTCAGATCTTGTTACGGATGGTTGTGAGCCACCATGTGGTTGCTGGGATTTGAACTCCGGACCTTCGGAAGAGCAGTCGGGTGCTCTTACCTACTGAGCCATCTCACCAGCCCTCAATCTATTTTCTAAAGGAAGACTTTTTTTTTTTCTTTTTGACAGTAAACTTTAGAAGATATCATGCGAAGTAACAACCATCCTTTGAGACTCACAAAACTGAAAATTTACAGTTCACTCCTCTTCATGGTGCTTTAAAAGTCAGGGAACCAACTACAGACTGGGGGGACAACTCAGTGGTTAGGGTCACGTGTTCTTCTTGTGGCGGATGAGGGTTGGGATCCCAGAACCCACATGGGAGTCTCCAACCACCTGTAACTCTAGTTCCAGGCGACCCGATGATGGCCACCTCTGAACCCCAAGGGTACCAGGCTCATACACACAGGCAGGAAAAACTCTCTTGCACACAAAATAAAAACATAAACCTAAAAACAAAATTCTTTTAAAAAAATTGATGAGGCTTTTTTAGGCTGGAGCTTGGTTTCCTACAGTTTCATTCTGGATCATATAGTGGCTTCAAAACCTCATAGCAGAATTCCTCAATTAAAGTATATTAAACTACACAGATTGTTAATTCCAGCAGTTTAAATAGTCCCCTCCATGTGCTATGAGACTGTCATAAGTCATTGCATCAAGAAGTAGACAACGCTGTCAGTAGTCCTTTTCCATCAAGACATGTAGCATGCATGAGTTCTTGGTTTATCAGATGATCGACCTTATATGTTCAAGCAATGAGTGCTACATGTATGTAGCAGCGTGCATTCCAAGCAACGATCACATGGTGTGGTTGGTCACTGTGATTCTTTCTGAACTACTTGGCGCTATTTCACCAGAAATGGCCATAGGAATTACCACAGCCAGTTGTGTTCTGTTTGTTGACCAAGTCCAACCTACTTTACATAGATAGACACATATAAAAATGACTTTACAGCTGGGTGTGGTGGCACACGCCTTTAATCCCAGCACTAGGGAGGCAGAGGCAGGCGGATTTCTGAGTTCGAGGCCAGCCTGGTCTACAAAGTGAGTTCTAGGACAGCCAGGGCTATACAGAGAAACCCTATCTCAAAAATCAAAAAAAAAAAAAAAAAAAAAAAAGGTGACTTTACTATGGAGTCCACATCTTCATTTATGTTCAGAGGTTGAATTTGTTTTTGCAGTATAGGCAATCAAAACTGAGGTCTAGGCTCAGCTACATCCTCAACCCATACTAGAGTATAGTTAATAGTTTTTTTTGTTTTTTGTTTTTTGGGTTTTTTTTTTTTGGTGTTTTTGAGACAGGGTTTCTCTGTGTAGTCCTGGCTGTCCTGGAACTCACTTTGTAGACCAGGCTGGCCTCGAACTCAGAAATCCACCTGCCTCTGCCTCCCGAGTGCTGGGATTAAAGGCGTGCGCCACCACGCCCGGCTAGTTAATAGTTTTTTAAGTCATGAAAGCTTCCTGTAAATAAAACAAAACTACCAAAAGATTATTTTAAAAAGAATATAAATGAAACACACACACACACAGACACACACGCATGTGCACACGCAGGCACATGAAACCATTTCTGCCATGTTTGAAGAGGTTTTTGATTTGGGATTTTAAATCAAGTATCAACCAGCTGCCTACATTGCAACAAATGATATATTCTTACAGAAGAGATCACCAGGCTGAACTGCCAAACTGCCAACCCAGCTGTTTCGGTACAAGTGGCATGTTTTATTTTTCTAGAAGAAAATAAAACTTCTATAGTGGTACTTATACCAGATGTACCACAAAAATTGGTCCAAACCAGCCCTGAGCAACTTTCCCAGGCCAGTACAAGTACACACCCTTCCCCCTGAGGTAGAACTACTTTCCCCAGATGCTGTTTGGTAGACATTCACTTGAGGACAGAGCCCAGTTGCCCTCCCTCAGGTGATGGAGGGTCCTCCCTACCACATAAGCACCATGAGCTGGATAGAGTCCCAAGGCTGCTAAGGGAGTGGAGATGGGGTGTACCACGTCTAGAAAAACAGCTATAAAGAAAACGGCACCGGGACATCCCAGAGACAGGAAACACATGGCCTTCCATATTGAGTCATAACCACCAAGGAGAAAATGAAAGACACATGGGCCAGCAATGGATGCAGTAGCCTTGGGGCAGCCTAGACAAGCCCTCTGCCCTTCTCGAGCTTGCTTCCCTCCAGGGTGCCAGTCCAGGTTGGTGTTCTAGAAACACCCCACATGGACAGGGCACTCCACAGAGTGTGCTGATGAGGGTGCAAGGCAGAAGGTAGCTAGCCTGGTCAGCTCCTGCTTAGCTCAGGAGTGGGCACGAGAGCCTTGTGTTGTGTCTCTCAGGAGACTGCTCTTTAGGAATGACCAACATGGTCAAAAGCAGCCCTGAGAAACTGCTCAAGGCTCTGTGGTCTCAAAGCTCCTCGGAGTTCAATACAAGTCACTTCCAAAGTCATTTTAGGAAAGAACAGTCTCGAGTCAGCACCACCCGTTCCCACCTCAGGCTCTCCTCAGGCCCCCCTCAGGCCCCCCTCAGGCCCTCCTCAGGCCCCCCTCAGGCCCCCCTCAGGCCCCCCTCAGGCCCCCCTCAGGCCCAACCAGCACTGGATTGTTTCGGAAGAATGAGGGAGCGCCACAATGCAATAACAAGATGTATTTCCAAAAGAACTCAGAATAAACTGAGCTATATCAATAAGGCAAACGCCAGGAGAAAGGTGGAATGATCAATAAACGGCAAAACGGATTCATCAGGCATCCAGAAAAGACCTGCAGCCAAGCTGAAGGTCCTGAGCATGGCCCTGGGACTCATGTGCTACTGAGAGAGAGAGAGAACCATAAGGATGTTCAAGATAGATGGGAAAAGCCAACTGTACAAGTTGTCCTATGACCTCTATGCACACATCTATACACAATAAACAAACAAACAAACAACTGTAACAATTTTTTAAAGAGAGAAAAATGAGCAAACCGGGAAGATTAATAGCCAGGAAATCAACTGAGAGGAAATGGAACCTTGGGACAAAACAGCCCACATGCAGAAGTATGAACCAATGGTCATGAGTTGACTGACAAGCAGAGGTATGAACCAATGGTCATGAGTCAACCAGATCACTGAAGAGATTAGATACAAGGAACCCATCAACAGAATTTTAAACACAACTCTGAGAGGCTGGCCCAGGCCTGCATCCACTTCTGGATGCAAGTAGACAAGACACGGCACACATTGATTCGTCAGAAATTAGTTGGGCCCTCAAGTTATCTATTAGCTTAAAACAATACAGACATAGCACAGAACACCTCTCCCTATGCTTTTGTGACAGATTTTATAGTTCAAAGTAATATTAATAGATTCCTTTTACTGATGTCATTAGGAGGCATCAGACAAAAAAAAAAAAGCTACCTTTTCCAACAGAAGAGAATTTAAAATGGAAAAAAAAATCCTACTAAGATCAACATGTGGGAAGGATGGCCTATACTGTGGCAACTTCATTTCACTATAGCCTAGAATTTTTTTTTTGGAGCAGCAGATCTCAGTTTTCCTCCCAAGGACCAATGGACAATGTCTGGAAACATTTGTACTTATCAGGGCATCGGGGAGAAGAGGAAGGTGCTCCTGGCATCAAGTGGGAAGAGGCAGGAATGCTGGAAACACGTAAGCTATGACCCAGTATAAGTGCCAAGGCAGTAGCACCTGATGGAGAAGCGTCCCAACATCCCCATGGCCAGACGCCCACGCAGACACCTGAGAAAGCCACAGGCAATGTCAAAGGTTCTGAGATGGGGTCTCTCTGTGTAGCCCTGGCTATCCCGGAACACACTCTATAGACCAGACTGGCCTGGAACTCAGGGATCCACTTGCTTCTAATTCTGGGTGCTGGGATTAAAGGTATGTGTCACTACCATCGAGCACAAAGACTTGTCACTTTAATCAAGTTATTTTTAACCTCAAAATAGTGTAGATATTGCATGGAACTTGGCCCTCCATGCTTATGTGGAATTCTTTATAGTACAGAGTGATATTAACAGATTCCTCCCATTGCAAGCAATGAACCAACAGCACCAGCACCACCACCATCATCATTAGCACCACCACCATCATCATCATTAGCACCACCACCATCATCATCATTAGCACCACCACCATCATCATCATTAGCACCACCCTCATCACCACCACTACCATCATCATGCTGATTGGTTTTTGTCAACCTGGCACAAATCTAAAAAAAATCTGGAAAGAGGGAATCTTAATTGAGAAAATGTCTCTATAAATTAGACTAAAGGCAAGTCTGTGGGGGCACCACTGTGGGTGGTGCCATCCCGGCACTGACGAGCCACTGATAGACAGGAAAATGGGCAAGCAATCAAAACCCATGAGCAGCCGTACCAGGGCCTTTCCCTGTACGAGAAGGAGCCATGGGAGGCAGATGGTGGACAATTGGGCAGCAGACACAAGACAAAGGTCTGGCATGGGGACAGAGAACAGGGCTATGACAGGTCCCTGTGCCCTGCCTCCGTGCTCCACACAGGACTGTCCCCTCGTAAAGAAAGGGCTGAGCTTATACAGTAACTGGCACAATAGTTAGAATGAAGAGAGGCCCCCTCCCAAATCTCAGAATGCTTAATTTTAGTGAAAAGCCAGACCTCAAAACTGAATTTAGGCCTGAGGTCAGAGAGCTTTTTAAAATGAGGGATGCATGTACGTGTTTCTTTTTAATTACTTATGTGGGAGATCATGGCTACATCTTCTCGAGGTGCACCATTAAGACATTGGTATGCATTTAGCACACACACCAGCCAGGTCAGGATAGACACTAACTAAATCTACCACCGCAAACTCTTACTGTCTCTTTGTGCTGCTAATACCCCAAATCCTTTCTACTCACGACTCTGAAATCTACAATTGATAATAATTTCCCTCCTGTGCTACAGAGCTTGCAATTATTCCTCTCACAGACCACGCTCCTGCGCCTGCCTGTGGACTCCCATTTCTCTGAACTCTGTTACTTTCCTAAGGAAGGAAAATGCTGGTCATTGCTAAGGAGAATCTACAGGGCAAAGAAAACTCAGTCACGTCTCATCAGAAGCCTTCTTGTTACTTCCACCGCCATGTGGTCTCTGACTATCAAGAACAGGGATTTGCGTGTGCAGCCTCCTTAGGCCCTGCCTCCTCACTGAAGAACTGAGTGTGAGGGAAACAACCTCTGTAGGATGGCTTCCTCATCACAGAACTAAGATAAACCACCGGGAGATTGTAGTCCACACCCACATACCACAACACTCGGTTTACATTTTAAAAGCACGCATACTCACCAGCAACTTGGGCGCCAGATTCTAGATAAATGGAAACTTCTGTTTGAACAAAACACACATGGACACACACACACACACACACACACACACACACACACACACTCACTCACATCAGCTTTATTCCTGATAGCTGAAGCCAAAAACAAGGCAGTCAGGGAATATTCCAGGCTGTGGGATTCTACTTGACAGCATTGCACATCAAGAAGAGCGGGCTGTGGCTTCAAGAGCTTAGGGAGGGACCAGCAGGAGGGCCGGAAGTTGGCAGTAAAGGGCAGTTGAGGGGTTGTGGGATGGGTGCCTTCCCCAGGAGATGACCTGGTCCACCTCCAGGTCTCAGTGTCTTGCTGTGCTCAGTTCTATGGGTCAGCTCTCATTGGGGAAGGAGGCTAGCCAAATGGTTCCTGGGAGCTTCCTCTGTAATTGCTTACAAATGAGTGTGGATGAAAACAAAGAACTTAATGATAAAGAAGTTATATTTGGCTGTGGTGGCACACACCCATGTACCCAGGTCTCAAAAGGCATGGCCAGGCATGTGTGCTTCCTTAGTCCTTGAGTGATGTGTCGCCTGCACTGCTCCCAAAGCCAGAAACCTGATGACCTAAGATCCCCCCAGCCTTGGTAGTCCACCATGTTTACTTTCCAAGCCCGGGGACAGCAGAACTGACCCTACCAGAACCCATCTGCCACCCCCCACATATGTGCACCTCCGTAAAACATATACATACATATGAACATAAAGCTTCATGCTGTGGGTTTAGTGACATTTTTTAAAAAGATTTATTTATTTATTATATGTAAGTACATTGTAGCTGTCTTCAGACACTCCAGAAGAGGGAGTCAGATCTCGTTACGGATGGTTGTGAGCCACCATGTGGTTGCTGGGATTTGAACTCTGGATCTTCGGAAGAGCAGTCGGGTGCTCTAACCCACTGAGCCATCTCACCAGCCCTTTAGTGACATTTTAAAAACCTCTTAGAATAACTATTTCTAACCAATAATCTGTCTTTTCAGATGCAGCTGGCAATGCCCATCACAGGAGCGACTGTAATCTTTCCTCCTTGTAAAGCAGGGATTGCTCAATGTGAGACAGATGGACTTGGTGGCCCTGAACCCCACAGGAGTGGGCCAGTGGAGACTTCCATCCACACTCTCATCTCTGACACAGGGTCATTAGAAGCCTGGACTCTAGTGTGAGAAGGGTATTGTCATAGAGGAGCCAGCACTCCTAGGTACCCCAGGAAGCAACTCAGAGGTCTGAGAAGATCAAGGGACTGTTATCAGTTGTATGGTCTGTTGCCATCCTAACTGAGATTCCATTGCAGACCGCATCAGTGACTTCCAAGTTAAGCCTCAATTCCTTAATATGGTTTCTCTTCAGCATCTTCCTAAGGTTCCCGTTCCCCGTGTTTCTGCCAGGCCATGTCCACCTACAGCTGAGTAGCAGTCCCTTTGAAAGTGGCACTGGGCTCCCCTATTCACCTTCCATCCTTGCCTGCCAGGGCCAACACCCAGACAAAAGCCTCTTTGACACTCACCACCCAAAATGTCATTTCTCACCCTTCTTATCTCTTTCTAGTAATGGGGATAACAAAGCTTTCAGGTCATGGAACAGCGGGTGGCAATCCAGGGCTTCCTAAGACAGAGTGAGTGGGAAATGGGGCAGGATGAATTTGTGGTGGTCAGAGCTGGAGCGTGGATAACCATAGCAGCTTCCTTGATGGCCCTGGTGCCAGACCCATCCTTGACTGAAATGAGTGTGGAACACCCTGGCTCCTCATTGCTTCATCCAACACCGCACTGGTTACTTAGCGACTACCTGCTAAAGGGAAGCACACCGCCTGCCCACGGCTGGCCCTGTGATCATGCCTTGAGGACCAGCAGTTGTTGTCTAACCTGACTCTGAAGGCTTGGCTGTGGATTTCTTGCCTTGCAATTGCCTTAAGCTGAATACGAGGGCAGAGACAGAGGAGCATGGAGATGTGGCTCACAGGTTAAGCACGGGCTGCACTTGCTGGAGGCCCAGGCTCAGTTCTTGTCGTCTTCATCCAGGTGGTTCACCCGGGAACTCCAGCCCATGTCTCTCCAGCTCCCGGTGATCTGGTGCCCTCTTTTGGCCTCCATGAGCCCTGACTGACACAGGAGTTTAGAAGACCACGATGTGGCCTTTCCTCAGTAAACACGGAGCCCCGGGTTTTAAGACAGTCAAAATCGATTCTGATTGTGCTTAAGCACTATGTTTCTTCCTAGGCCGCCTTTGTCAAGTGAACATGTCTCTAAGTGCCGAGGAAGAGACTACACGCAAGGCGTGCAATAATCCAGAGAGGGAAAAAATAGTGTCTGATTGATTCCAGATTCCAGACAAAACCCAAAAGTCATTTTTGGCTGTTTTCTTTGTTAAAATATGTACAGAGAGGGGCCGAAGGTTCACTTGGCTCAAACTTAAGGCACAAAAACTAAAAGGCACCAAGGCCAGAAACAAAGCATTGGAACGTGGTACTTGAGAGAATTCTCTTCCCACAATGTCCCCATGGACTGGCTCTTCCCCATGGCATCTATGGAGAGATCTGGACCCCTGAAAAGGGGAAGAGAAGGCAGTAGGGGGCTGGGGTGATGTTAGGATAAAGGCCATTAAAGTGAAGTTCTCCTAAAAACAGCAGCGTTGTTAATAACCTAAGAGAAGGTGAACAGGGCATGCTTGTGTGTGTGTTTAACTCAGGAGGCAGAGGCAAGTGGAGCTCTGAGTTTGAGGTCTACATGAGAGCCCCAGGATACAAGACAACAAGAGTTCATAGCAGGAGGTGAGACGGTTTTCCTGGTATTTGCAGCAGGAGCAGAGCAAGAGGGTTGAAAACCGACTGTTCAAAGGAGCAGTACATGCCTTTGCCCCTAGCAGAGGAAAGGCAGAGGCAGGTGATGGCGGTGAAGGTCTCTAGAAACAAAGGATGTAACCCCCTAGCATTCTCTACTGGAAATATGGTCCAGTCTGAGAATATCTGCTCAGAAAACCTAGAGGAATTCCGGGCGATGCTTCCCACAGAGCTGAAGGATCACGATCAATAAGCCGTGATCAATAAGCTGATCATGACTGAATTTGTTGAACCTACCCGTCCACAGGCCCAGGGAGGGGCTCCTCCCTGCTCTGCTTGCTGCACACCCAGCCTGCCTTGAGCACCCGCTGCCTCCTGCTTCCCGTGCAGGGTCTGTATAGGCTGCGGTCTGTCCTCACCTGCGCTGCCTTCATCTCTTCTCAGAGGCAAAAACAAAGAACACCAGCAGTGCTCAGCGACCACACCCACACAAGAGACTTCCTCTGGATGGAGCCAAGGAAAGGCTGTGACAATAAAATGCCCCAAACAACAAAGGCCCAGCCACAGGTTAGGGGAGAAAGAAAAACTGCACCACACTCAGGGCAAAATCCCCTCAAAATCAGAAACGAAGGCTCAGCACACTTGGTGGTACACGGCCTGCATTACCGGTACTCGGGAAGCCAAAACAGGAAGGCTCTGAGCCGGAGCCAAATCTGGGCTGTTGCAAGACTTTGCCTCCAGAGCCAAATCAAAGGAAACAAAATTCTCTGTTTCCCTGACCTCGTGATGGTCGTGTAAACATCTCTGAAAGCAGTGTGAGGTGATGCACAGGCGTGATGCACAGGCATGCGGACATGCGCCGTGGTACAGGTGCTTTGAGAAGCAGTTTGGTGGTTCTCAGTCAAGTGGAGTTGCCACGTGAACTGGCAATTCCGCTTCTAGGAACAAATACCCAAGGGAATCGAAAACATACATCCACACAAAACAAGTATTCACAGCAACACTCTCAGCCAGAAAGCCGAGAAATCTTAGACGGGACCCAACCTAATGTCACTTAGCCGGCAAGAGGAATGATGTGTCCATGGATACACTGAGCAGCCACATATTACATGACTACCTGAAATGTCCCAAACAAATGAAGACAGGGAGGGAGGGACAGAAGGAGAAAGAGAGAGAGAGAGAGAGAGAGAGAGAGAGAGAGAGAGGGAGGGAGGGAGGGAGGGAGGGAGGGAGGAAGGAAGGAAGGAAGGAAGGAAGGAAGGAAGGAAGGAAGAAAAAAAGAGGCATGATTAGTTAAAATGGAAAGTTGGGGCTGGGAGAGCTGGCTTAGTGGTTAAGAGAATATACTGCTCTAGCAACAGACCCAAATTCAGTTATCAGCATCCATGTTGGGCAGCTCTAGACCATCTGTAACCCTGGTTTCAGGGGCTTTGACCCCCTTCTTCTGGCCTCCTTGGGAATTTGCATGCACATGTTCATATAGCCCAACATGGAGACATATTTTTTTAAATCCTTAAAAATGTTATAAAATTGCTTCTGCTGTACAACTCTGGAACATATATTTTTTAAAAAGCCTACTGAACTAATACATTTTTACCAAGTAAGTTCTATGAAGTTGCTTTACATCAAACAAAACTTACGTAAAGGGGGCTGGAGAGAGGAGAGGCAGTTAGGACAAAACAGACAGGAAGGACCCAGCAAAAGATGAACGGACTTGTACAACTGAGAACGGAACGCTGCTTTGACATCTCCCGGCAGGTCTGCTACTAACCAATGGGATCAAGAAAGACCAGCACAAGACAGCTCATCCATCTATCCAGCTGTTGAATAGTTTGCCCTGTGTTACAACAGGCATGACACTGGATTCTCTGTATGCTCAGAAGGCCTCCTGAAAGTACTGTTTTTAGTACTTGTGGCCAGAGGTGTGGCTGCTTCTGGCTCACTATAGTACACCAAGCACAGAAAGGCACACACATCTTCCAGATGGAGGCTGAAATCAAGGTAGAGGACAAAGGGGGCAAGCTGTCAATCCACGTTTTAAATAATAGCTCTCCAAATGTCATCAATATCTGCGAGAGTGACTCACACTAAGGATTTAAGTATTCACAAGCCACTGACACAGTCCCAAAGACTACCTGAGAAGAAGCAAATAGCCACCATACATATTTTCAAGTGAGTTCCAGGCTGATGTTAAAACCTGCTCACTATATGGCAGAGCTGGGATGTTGTGGATAATTATTTTGTGAGTTGAGCTAAGTCTGTTCAACGAACAAAACATTTCTGTACAAAGGTCAGAACAAGTTACTAACAAACCGGACCGTTCTGATAATTAGGCCAAAATTCCATGGGAGATTCTCTAGACTTTCAAAATCTTAAAAAAAAAAGTCTCTTACTTAAGAACACCAAAATCTGTCCGCAGACATGTAAGTACCCTCTAAATTATGCACAGGCATGCATCAAAAAAGCCAAGATAGAGAGAAACTCTCAGTTGCAAAGGTTTAATGTTCGCCACTTCTCACAGATGGAAAAGGCAGTCACATCGGTCTCTCGGCTTCACGGACCATCGAACGCAGCAGACATTGTGGGCAGGACATCAATGACCAAGTCAGGTGCCTTCAGCAATGCTAGGTTCTATTTGAACTCGTAACAATGGAGGCTGACTTCTACGCCCACTTTTCTCATGCAGTTCCTCATTATTAAGCTTTGTCAGCGTGTCTAACAAAAAGCCCATGATGGTCTTTTTGTCCTGGCCTCTTTAGCCCAGACTCCAGAGAGCTGAGACTTGAAGGCTTTATTTTTAAAGCATACACTTGCTTAAGTCCCTCCACTAAGGGGCAACCATGGTCTTTCCTGCTGAGATTCGCACCACATCTGATCATTAGACAAAGAGGGCTCAAACATTGAAGGCCTGAGACTAATCTTGGTGGGAGGGGCAAGCGAGGGACGGGGTGGCACCTCGTGAGAGGCAGGAAAGCAGGTGGCCAGTGAGACCCTGGATTCGCAGCCCACAGTAAAGCCTTCTGACAGATCATTTCATAGAAAACCCTTTGTACATAATAGCACACATTAGACAGTATGCCCCTGGGCTTATCCGAGTTGAAATAACTGTAATTTCTGAGTCTTGTGACAGGGGGTTAGGTCATCTTCCTGGCCCAACTTTGCTAAAAGCTCTTTTGTTCGGTGTGTTGATGCTGTGCCCTGCACCCAGGAATGTGCGAGGAGCAGAGGAGACACTGCGAGAGAAGTGGTCAAGTGAACGAATGAAAGGATGAGCAGAGTCAGAAACCCATGGCTCCAAGTGTCCACCACCAGCCCCACAAGGCGAAGATCTGGGCCCCAGGCAGACAGAAGGATGGCGAGACTGCCACTGAGATGAGACACCTGCTCTTCCTACTGTCACTCAAAATTCTGTCGAGGGTACACCTTGCAACATGCTGCTTTGGATTCTCCTTCTTTTTGCCCTGCTCACACACCGTGCCCAGGCCACCTGCCCAGGTCACACACTCACCACGCACTCCCTGGCAGGTCTGCTGATCCAGCACTGACCTTCGGACCCCTCAGACCCCCCACGGGCTCCACCTTATAGTGTATGGGCATCACCTGCCTTCACAGGACTTAGTGACTCAGTCTGACATGCATGTGTGCATACTGTATATAAATTATCTATATGGACACATAAACAATGGCAACTCTGGTCGGGATAATTTACCAAACACTTATGTTACATCTGGCAATCAGCTTCCTTCCGAGTGTGCTATTCTTCTGTCAGTTTTATGAATGAAGCGTGAGGACCAGCTAGCTCACTTGTCACTTGTCCAAGGTCACATATGTGGTGGGCAAATTGGAGGTGAAACAGCCACCTGTGGGGGCATGCCAACTGAGGGCCACCGGGCTCCATCTGGATGTACACAGTTTCCTCACTTAAATGGTTCTTTATCTGATGGGCCCTATAAGGGCCTAGTCACCTGTGTATTATTTATGTATTTTGTGTATTTGTATGTCACCTGTGTGCATGTGTCCAAAGAGTCTAGACGAGGAGGTTGGATCCCCTGCAGCTGGAATGACAGGAGGCTGTGAGGCACTGAGGCGGTGCTGGACCTGACCTCCGTTCCTCTAGAAACGCAGCAGATGCTCCTTGCTACCTAACATCCCCCAGCCACCCCCAACAAGTCTTCTTTGTCTAAATTATTAACTGATAGTGAGACAATCCCTCTTGCCTACCTGCTACCAAAAGTCGGGTTAAAATCAAACAGGCTTTTATAACTGCATTAAGGATTGGCAGAGCATATCAAGAACCAAGTCACGAGGTAAAGCAGTCATGGGAACAGAGAGTTAATGCTTACCCCAGGAGCGTCTAGGTTCCCTGCTGTTTACTAAGAGCATCAAATTACCTTGTACAAGGTAACCTGGGAAGGGTGAGTGAGGACATCAGTAAATACTAATTATACAATTACATAAGAACTCCAAACCTGTGTTAACCTGTGTTACTTCAAGTTAATTCAGCCCAGTGACACAAAACAGGGAGGGAGGCCAGGGGTGGGGGCTGCCTACTCACTGAGCAAATCTGGTCCTGACTAATTACATCCAACTCACCACTGTCCCCTCACTACACTCGGAGGGTTCTTCATCCTCCCATCCTCTGCTCTGCAAAGATCTGCAGAGTGTTCCTCTCAGACCATCATGCAGGAAGCTCACTCTCTTCCACGAGTCCTCTGAACCTGGAGAGCCCCAGTTTTCACCCAGCCAGAGAGCAAACCCTAGCTGTCCTCCTGTCTCCACCCAGCAGAGCGTGGGCTCATGGGTGCACCCCGTCTTCCTTTGGCCCAGGGATCCAAACTTGGCTCTCCTGTTTGTACAACACGGGCCTTTACCCACCGAGCCGTCTCGCTCATACCATTTTCGTTTTTGAGTACTGGGTAGGTCCAACCTGGTGCTCAGTTTTCAATTCTCCTGCCTCGTTCTCCCCAGTGCTGGGACTACACAGGTTTACAACTACACCTACCATTCAATAATAATAATAATAATAATAATAATAATAATGTTAATAATAGTCTACTTTTAAAAAATCATGTCTTTATCCTAATTTATCCTAATTGATCCATTGGTTATGAGGGCTTTGTTTTTAAAGATTTTATTATTTATTTATAATTAATTAATGTATTTGATATGTGTGTGAGTGCCTATATGTAAGTCTGTGTGCCACATGCAGGTACGTGCCCGTGGAGGCCAGAAGAGGTTGTTAGATCCTGTGGACCTGAATTTACAGGCATTTGTGAGCTACCTGATGTGGGTACTACAAACTGAATTTGGGTCCTCTGCAAGAACAGCAAGTGTTCTTAACTGCTGAAACATCTCTCCAGTGCTGAGGGAGAGGGGTTTATTTTACATAAACCACAGTTAAGATGCATATTTGACAATTGCCTCAATGCCAGACATTAACACGGTCGTTCATCTTCTGGGAACCTTAGTAAAGTAAGCAAGTTGGAGATCAATGATCCTGAAAGGAAAAATGAAACTGTGGCGTAAGATTTACTCCTTTTCCATTACCCAAGAATGTGTCTGCCTCGCTCTCGTCTTCTCTTCCAGTCACAGGCACGCAGGGAAATGCATGGTTATAAAACTAACAGTGGCTCAAAGAAAAGAATATTTTTAAATAAAGCAAGAAAACTCACTAGATGTAAGTTTTTATGACTTAAATTCACCTTCCAGAACTTAACTGGCTGCTGTTGTAAAAAACTGGAGGTGCCCTGGTAACCTCTCAAAACGTAAAACTGGCACAGACTGCATTCTGGATTCTCATTTGTATGCAACCACTCATTCTGAGGTTCACCTTGTCTGTTTCTTTCTGCCTTTAAAATGATATAACCACCTAGGCAAGACTGTGAAAGTTCCTGTAGGACTGAAGACAAAAGTTACATGCACCCAAGGCAACAAAGAACTCAGTATTTTCTATAATCTTGTTTAATCAATACACACTAATGATGAAGTTAAAAGAAAAAGAAAACATTTGGTGAATTTAATTTAAAAAAAAAAAAAAAAAAGAAGCCCGGCGGTGGTGGCGCACGCCTTTAATCCCAGCACTTGGGAGGCAGAGGCTGGTGGATTTCTGAGTTCGAGGCCAGCCTGGTCTACAGAGTGAGTTCCAGGACAGCCAGGGCTACACAGAGAAATCCTGTCTTGAAAAACCAAAAAAAAAAAAAAAAGTGTTGTCTAGACTAGATTATCCTCGAGCAACAGGCTTTGCTTTGTTTTAGGATTTTGGCTTTCTTTTTTATGCAGGTCTATGTGCTTGTTGTACCTTGAGTTCCAGGTGGTTGGGACACACACTCTGGTCCTCTGCAAGGGCACCAGGGACTCAACCACCAAGCCATCTTTGCAGCCTCAAGCAATGGCCTTTTGCTTTTGAGATACATCTGTGCACCGTGTTAGTGCAGTACTCATGGAAGCCAGATGAGAGCACTGGCTCCCCTCGACACTGGAGTTACAGACAGTTAGTAGAGGATGCTGGGAATCAAACCCAAGTTCTGAAGAGCAGTCAGAGGTTTTAAGTGCTGAGCCATCTCTCCCCCCAAGAAATAGTTATTAACTCAGGTTGTCCAGGCTTTAAAAGATTCAAAGGACAGTTAGAAGTAAAGGCTTTCTACTCACCATTCTTTATAGTGCCTATAAAATATATAAACTATCCAGTTAGATTTTATTCAAATAAAGAAATGTTATCTATCTCCTGAGATGTGACTAATTTTAATTGTCTCAGTAAGAACAATACTTGATGATTTAACACAAAATGTTGATGTGTTTGGAGAGCCGGCTCAGGTGGTAATATGCCTGCTGCAAAGTCGAGAATGTGATTAGATCCACAGGACCTGTGGAAAGGCTGATAATGGCAGCATGAGTCTGTAACCTTGGAACCAGGAATGAGGACCAGAGACAAGCAAATTCCCTGAAGTCACTGGCCAATCAGTGAACTCCAGGAGTGGTGAGAGAGACTGATTCAAAGATGAGGAGGTAAAGAGATAAAAGACCCCCAGTTATGGATCCCTGCCCCCCTACACTCTTGCCCCCCACATGCATGCATGCACGCACACACACACACACACACACACACACACATACCCACCCCCTCACATGCATACACCAAATACATACAAATCAACAACAACAAATAAAAAAAGATGTATGTGTTAACATGATCAAAATGTCATCTTTAAGCAGAAGTGTGAGAATATTTAAAGTGCTGGCCACAGATGTAGGCCTTTCCCTGAGACAATTTGATCACATAAGTAGTAGATCCATACTGTTGAATTATGTGCAGAATTTCCACGTCCTGAACCAAGACAGATTTTTCAGCGGTCAACAGTAAGATGACAGAATTACTCATTTGGCTTAGTTATGTCTATGTGAAAGACCGTCCTTTACTCTGAGACTACATCTTTGCTGTTGGGTGTATGCTAAATTGTCTTTGGTACATAAAATGACAGTAGTGGTTATTAAATGTCAAAAATAAAAGACGGAATCGGACTATTTTGTGCTCCTAGAATTTCTTGATGGAGAAATTCAGTGTCCTGGGACTCTCTGGGTGTCAGCCTCCAGGTGCTAAAGACCATCAAATGCTGACCTGCAAGTACTGTAAGACCAAACAGGATCTGGCCGCAATTTCCTTCACACCGAGCTTTTCTGCAACATTAAAAACCACCCTAAAGTCATTCAAGGGTGACAATCATTGCTGGGTGTGAGACAAAATGTTCTAGAACAGACCTGCCAAGTCTCGTTCATTCCTTCTCGCCCACACCCTAGCGGGAAGACTGACACTTGGCTCCATGGAGTCTACTGCCATAAAAATAAAACATTCTCTAAGACTTTGCTCATCAAGAAAAGGCATCACCGCCTTCCTTGGATTAGCTTCCAGCACCTGTATAGTCGTGGCTCGAAGAAGCTACAGTCAGCTGCAACATCGTGTGACTAGGACTGAAACTCCAGGGCATGAGTACTGCACTCAGGCTTGCCTGTGGCTGATGGACAGGGGTTGTCATTTTCACCAGGCGCAGCCTGGAACTTTCACACACCTTCCCTATTCCTCTAGCAAGGCTGAAAAGTATATCCTTCACCATTTCAGACTCAAAAGAGGGTAATTCAGAGTTACTTAAAAACAGGGAGATATGTCAATGCCACCACAAGTACCCTACAGAAAGCAAGTCGGTGTCACTTGACTAATTAACTGTCACCTATGACAGGAATTTAAATGTAAATAGCCACCACGGAGAAGGAAGCACAGCGTACACATGGGCTGATGCAGAATTTCATCAAGGAAACAGTGTTAATGGGCATAATTCATAACCATAAGAAAGTATTTTTCTTTTCCGACTTAAGCAAGCTTAAGAAGAGACCTGAACACTTTTCTTTACTGTAGACACTAAGAGCAAATGCAATTCTTAATTTTTTGTTGTTTTATTTTTTGAGTCAGGGTTTCTCTGTATAATAGCCCTGGCTGTCCTACAACTTGCTTTGCACACCAGGTTGGTCTTGAACTCAGAGATCCACCTGCCTCTCAGTTCTTAATTTCTTAAACAACAATACCACAAGTGTCTTTTAGTTTAAAACATACACACACACACACACACACACACACACACTGCACCCAATGGCATTTACACATTTACAGCTTGTGTTTTCTAAGAAACACTACGTGTACTGAAACCCCAGGGGGGGAAAAAACCCATGTTTTTTATTTTACTTTTTAGGGTGTTTTTGTTTTGTTTTGTTTTGTTTTTTGTTGTTGTTGCTTTTTTTTAACATAGCCTATGTATATGTATAGTCCAAATAGGCCCTGAACTCACAATCCTCCTGCCTCAGCCTCTTGAGTGATGGGATTCCAGGCTCATGCCACCACAGTCAGCCCAGATTCTCGGAATTGATCCTTAGAAGTGATGTACAGAGAAGCCGACCCGATCTATGTCAGTGTCTGCGGGGACACCACCGCTGACACTGCAGGACCCAGCTGTCATCTTGCCAAGTGCATCATAGTAACTTAGGAATATCACCCAGGAGGATATAAATAACTCCACATAGGAAAGCACCAACTCAACCTTTATCAATCATTTTAGTAGCTGGGAAACAAACAAACAAAACAAAAACAAAAACAAACCGAAGCCTGCCACGCATCCCGTGCATGTTAGATGCGGCTAATGGTTCTTGCCCCCTAAGAACAGCACACATTTAATCCCACCTTTCTAAAATGTTTTTTTTCAGCGGGTAAAGAAATAGATCCAAAAGATGGCACGGCTTTAAGAGAAGCAGGTTTACACGAAAGCCAGCTCAAACGGAACATTTCTTAATGATGCTCTTGTCCATGCAGACTCAAAATACTTGGCCTACAAAAGCACCTGTTAGCAATGAAAGGCGAGGCAGGGTTGGGGGACACACCTAGAAATTGTAGGGGTTTGTTCCTGCCTAGTCTTTCCTCCATAGAACACCAGTATGAGAATATTTTAGCACTGGGCATTTTTCTCTCATGAATGCTAAACCAATGTCTAGTGCACTTCAGACACACATTAAACATCTAGCCAAAAGACAATAAATTTGGAGAAACATCCAAATGGTGTTAAATAAATGTATTCATTTCTGAAGATACTTGTTCACGAAGTATCTGAACTGGAAAACTCAGTTATGGAAAAAAAAAATCAATTTATTTTGTTCTTCCCCAATTTGGTTTGAAAGCTTTTCAACATTTCAAAGCAGCTGAAATATATGCCAAACCATACAAAAGAAATTAAGATGGCAGGCTAAGCACATCTGCTTTGACCCAAAAAACAAAGGCTCGTTTGCTGTCTTCAGAGCCAGCCTACTAAAGGCGCACACAGGCCAGATGGCTTCGATTCCCTTTCCCCAGAGTAACTGAAGGGGCTGACATTTCTACTGTTTACTCAACGAGTCTGATCCCGATGGCCACGTGAGGTACAGAATTTCTGTAAGACAAAAAAGGAATGCTTTTAGGCGAGCGAGAAGTTAACTGGCCTCCATTAACATCCCAGGAGCTGTAGTCTGTCCTGCCTAGGCCAACATCAGTACGGAGAATGCCTTCATCAGTGACCACCGGACACGCAGCACAAAGCTATTTCTTATTTATGTTGGCTTCACACAGTAAATCCAACATGCTGACCTCTAGCTGCTCACACAGATTTTAAAAAGAATTCTGAAGGAAGAATACGAGACATTGTCGGTTACAGATGTAAGACCCAAAAGGGACACTAGTGGGGGTATGGGGGACGGGGGGAGGGGGTGGAGGGCCATGCTTAGGCAAGCTTAGGCCATGGCCCAAATGGCTTAAGGCAACCACCTGAAAAGGTGAGGGGAAGTAGCTGGCAAAGGTCTCATCTGCTCCCTACGTTGCCCTTAGTAAAACCATCACAGTGTAAGACCTCTGTTTCTTTCTTTCTTTTTTTATATTGAAAATTTTAATGTAAAAAAGACTAAGTCAATTTTTTCTTTTCTTTTTTTTTTTTTTTTTTTTTTTTTTTTTTTTTTTTTTTTTTTTTTTTTTTTGGTTTTTCGAGACAGGGTTTCTCTGTGTAGCCCTGGCTGACCTGGAACTCACTCTGTAGACCAGGCTGGTCTTGAACTCAGAAATCCGCCTGCCTCTGCCTCCCAAGTGCTGGGATTAAAGGCGTGCGCCACTATGCCCGGCCTAAGTCAAATTTTTAAAGCAAACATGCCATAACAATATGGCGCCATTTCCATAATCAATGCCCATAAAATGGCATCAGTACAAAAATCTAAGCAAAGACCGTAGAGTAGCAAGTAGAGTGCCAGGGAACGCTGGCTTTAAGAAGAAGCTTTAACAGGTAAAAAGGAGAGCATAGGGCATAAGTGGAAGCATGCAATTCAAATTTACAAATTATAAAAATTCTCCACTCTTATAGCTGGTTTCTTTTGAATGGCTAAATTTTACCCTAATTTTTTTCCCATCAACAAGCCAATTGGACAAACTCATTTATCCAATTTACACGTAAATTTACACGTAAGTAATGTAGAAAAACCAGAGACATTATTCAGATGAGTAAATTCTATTCGTTTTCATCATCTCTGTGATCAGGTTGCAAAGGACAAGCTTTTCTCTTTGCTTTTCCTAAGCCACTGCTTCCTGCTTCTTCAGGAACCTGGCTCTCCTCTTTAGACTCTTTAGGGGACAGCCTGAAGAATTCCCCGATGCCTTTTTGAGCTTGGGAGTTGGGCGCACACAGACTGGGTTCCCTCCTGCATACTTATTTTCAGCTTTTCTCGATGAACTTGAAGAATTGGTGACAAAGGTGGAGGAGCCAGGCACCCTCCTAGGGGCTTGAGAAGCCAGCGCTTTTCTGTAGGCTCCTGGGAAGTAGTTCGCTTTGGGCTGCACCATGTTCACACAGGAAGAGACAACTTTCACCGACACCCCAACTGCAGATGTCTCAATTAGAGAAGAACCCCAAGACCTCTGTTTCTTTAGGAGGCCTATTTTACTCTTTGGAGCTAAAGCCTCTCAAGAGAGAATGAAAGAGTAGTTCTGAGATTCCGATGATTTTGTTACTGGTATTTCTCAGCCTTTGTATTTCTTAAGAAAAAGTCACACTCAAACGCAGACCAGTGGCCTTAGGAACATCACCTGGTCCACCTAACTCAGTTGACACTGAGAAGTCATGTCCTCAGATCTGAAATTTTCCCCTGTTGATGCCATAGAGAAAAATCAAAGGAAACGAACCGATGCTTACAAATGACATCCTAAAACTCAGAAGGCACACGTGACTGTGGGTCATGTGGTTGCTGAGAAAGATCAGGCTGTCGCATCTCCTTACAGTAACCCTTTGACACTACTCAAGCAGGAGAACCTAGAGTCTGTAGTAAATTCAGAGGTATACAGATGTTTGTGTGTGTGCGTGTGGAAGCCTGAGGCTAATATCAGAGTCACCCTGGATCTCTTCTCCAGCCTAGTCCTTTGAGGCAAGGACTCCTGATCAGACCCATGGCTTTCACTGCAGCTACATCATGGAGACTACATTCTTGGTGCCCTTCCTCTCCGCCTTCCTAAGCTGTAATTACAGGCTGCCGTGCCGACCCAGCACGTGCGTGGCTCTGGGAGTCCAAATCCTAGGCCTAATGTCTATGCTTTAACCAGGCCCCAGAGCCTACGTTTAAAAAATACGATACTCTACATTAGCAAATTAACTGGTCACTGTGTGTCTCTGTGTGGAGGAATGAACAAGAACTTCCCCCGTAAGCTTGGTTATCTCGTCTGATTCTCAGTCTGTGGTGCAATGTGGAGAGGTCACAGGAGGTTATAAGGTTAGAAGCCTTGCTGGAGGAAATACATCCCTGGGAGTAGACATCTCCCCACTTCTCATTCTCTCTCTGCTTACACTTGCCAGTGAGAATGTGAGCCCTTAGCTTCCGCCTCCAGCCACCATCCCTGCCATTTGTCATACTCCCCTGCTAGGATGGACCACAGGACTGTCAGTCCAAATAAACTCCCCTCTCTACACTGCCTTGGCCCTGGTGCTTTACCACACAGCCACAGAAAACTAACCAATTCACTCCGCATGTCACGGAGAAAGCCATTCTCTCCTACAGACGAGCTACCAGTAGCACGCTCTCCTGCTTAGGCAGAAGAGGCAGGAGAAGGGTCCCCGGAGACCCTTGGTGTTTATCTATGGCTTCAGAACTCGCCAGACAGGAAGGAAGGCAGCTGTTCATTCTCAGAGGCTGTCTGTCACACCACGGGCTGCCAACACACTGTGCACTGCACTTGAGATCCTGGTGTCAGTCTCCCTTGGATGTCAGCTAGCCCTCTTCTCTTCTCCAGGGTGAGGAAAGCATCCGCTCCCGACACTGAGTGATAGCATTCACATCAGGCCTCTTGGAGAAACTCCTAGCTGTGCCCACTCAGCTTCCCTCATGCCAGGCTTCTTCCACAGCGCCCACTCTCCAGACCTTACTGATCTGTCGGTCGTCTTAGAGGTAGGAGAAAGTGCTGCCGTTTTCTCAGACACGAGACTATATATTGCATTTGGGAGGCAGAGACAAGAGGGAACCAGTGTCAAGGGAATAAGGTGGAAGCCACGCCCTGGCCCTCTGCACACATGAGCATGTGTGTTTCTATCTACACACATCCATGCACATATAGCACACACCCATACACACAGCTATCATACAAAGATCTTTTAAAAGACAAGCTATTTCTTTCTAGGTCAGACCATAGCTCAAGCTTATGACTATTATTAATGAATCAAATCCTAGGTGCTAAAATATGGCTGTAGACACTTTTGCTCTTTTTTCCTAAAAGCCACATCTGCAAACTATTTTAGGATCTCTGTCTGAGCTAGCAATGAGCCGATGATGTGGAATGTGACCATGCCTTTCCTTGGGCTATAGGACTTATTTTCCTTGTGGTATTTACATCTCTGCAAAGAGCATCCCAAACTGGGCACCCAAACCACGCCTGGAGTTTCAGATGTTCACTTCTTGGGATGCCGACATCCCAAGCTCACTTTTGCTGCCTCCAGCAAACTTTGTTTACTGTTTTCCAAGGAACGGTGATTACAAATGAATGGTGCAAAACAAGAGACGAGTTAGAATAAACGTTTAAAATGAGCTATGTTCAAGTTCTCATTATAAATACATTATATGCATCTTTTAAATGAGATATGTTCAGATATATCGGGGTCGGGGTGGGGGGCGGACCAGGTAATGCTAGAGTTGAAACAGCAGCAAGGTGAACCTCCCTGGTACCTCCACTGAAGACAGAAACTGGGTTAATGGGCCAGGATTTGCCATCTACAAGGGAACTGGCAGCACTCCTGGGAGGCGTGGTCCCTTTCGAGTTCTTGGTTACAAAAGCTCCCTGAAACAGGACAGCATATGTTCCAATCCATTGTCACAGGAGTGGCTGTCTGGGCTCAGCCAGTTTACATCTGTCATTAGCTCTATTTGCAAGAGCAAAAGCAGATGCCTGGATCAAGAGACCATGAACTCTGCCTAGGCAGAAAGATGGGTCTATTTCAGAACAGAGGATCATTCCAGGAGTCTGAGATACTTGCTCAATTCTCCAGGGTGAGCTACCCTGTTACTCTCTCCGGAAGACTCCGAAATGGCATTAATTATTGCAAAATCACTCCGTGAACCACTTGGTACATCCAAACAGCAGCTCCCTTAAAGAACACCCCCTAAAATACAATTTCTGCATTAGGAAACTTTAAAACAGCTTTGCGCTGAACCTCCAAAATCAGGGCTGAAGTTTTATGTCAGATTGCAAAAGTCTCCTCTAAAGTCTTTAAAAAAAAAAAAAACCCTTTGGGGCTGTTCTTTAAATCAGAAACTCACGTGGTATAATCAAAATCACCTAACATATCAACCATGGTGCAAACTGCAGACATTTCATCTTCAACAAGCTCGTGAAAAATGTATCCACAGGGATAGTTTAAAACCAAATTCCAAAGAAAGGCCTCTTCAAAAGGCGCCTTTCTCGGAACGTTTTAAAGGTATCCAGGAATCGTTCCAGTAAAGCAAGAGGGGAGGGAGTCTGAGCCTAGGGTGGGGACTCTGGACCTCAGGCAAGGGTGGGGTGAGTGGGTGGACATTGTTCTTGCTCATTGGGATCCTGGGGTTCTGACCAGAGGAGGAGACAGGAGGGATGGAGCCCCACTCTGGAGGGACAGTTCTGTACATTTCCCCTTCCAGAGCTTCATTCACTTCCCCTGCCTGCTCTCCTGGCTTTACCTGTGGTTCTTTAACACCAGGTGGCACGAAGAACTAGATGATTACATCACGGCAGGCATGGGGCTCACAGAGGGTGAACGGGAGGCCAGCCTGGGCTACACTGTAAGAGGCTACCTCAAAATGAGCACCACAAAGCGGAAAGCTAGCTTCAGACACAAAGCTACCCTCGGGAGTTCTGACTGAGGCTTCCAAAAGGAGAGAGAACCCGTCTCCTCCTCCAGCCTTAGCGCCTCACTGGCAAAAGGAGCGCCTTGAGTGCCTCACGTGGCACCTGGTGAGCTAACACCAGAGGGGCTGCTTTTGTAATTATAAGCACCAGGGTCAAGATTTATACAGCAACTCGTGGGTGTTTGTAAGCACAACTGGCCTGTTTTGTAAATAGAAAAAGGAGGCATAAATCTTCCTCGGAAACGTGCTAGGCTGGAATCCACACACCCCGCAGACTTCTCCCACTTTCGCTCCTACTGGGCGTGGCTCTCCATCAAGTCCTGGAGGGGGAATGTCACAGACTGAATCCCTGGCTGACATTAACTCCGAAAAACCGTGATCTCCGGGTCTCAATCGTTCCGGACACAACAGTGTCAAGGAGGACTCCTCTGTGCTGCAGCAGTTGATGGGGAGTTGATGGCCTATGAGTGACCACCTTTGTCTTTAGAGAACAGGTATGGTGAGAACGATGATGTGGGGGTACTAACTCCCCAACCTGTCATGCCCTACAACTGTGCTTTCAAAGTGTGGCTTCCAAATCAGGAACGTGCAGAGCACGTGCTCCGGTGCCACTTAATGAATCAGGAAGGGCCAGCGGAAGCCCAGGACCCAGTGGCTCACAGCTTCCCATCAAAGTCTGGCTCTTACTCAGTTCTAAGAGCACTCGGTCAGGGGAAAGCAAAGGGTTTTGTTTGTTTTTAACTAAATTTTATCTAATGTGTGTGTGCCAAGGCACCATACCACATATATGTAGGCCAGAGGACAACTTTCAAGTGTGGGTTCACATGGGTCATAGAGATCAAATTCAGGTTGTTGGGCTTGGTATCGGGTCCGTAATCACTGAGCCATGTCCTCTGCCCAGGGAACACAAGTCTTGTCTCAGACCACTCATCATCTTAGCCAAGGCATTTTTCCCTCATAAGAAAATGGAAGAAGAGGAGAGGAGAGGAGAGGAGAGGAGAGGAGAGGAGAGGAGAGGAGAGGAGAGGAGAGGAGAGGAGAGGAGAGGAGAGGAGAGGAGAGAGAAGAAGGCAGTTTTACAATGACTGGATGTACTAGCATCCTATTAGAGTTCCCAGATTCACTCAGGCTGGTGGGCAATCCTGGACTCAAGACATATTCCTGGCTTCCCAAGCAGGGAGGCAGCATCATTGGGAATAGCTCCATGGCCCAGAATCACATTTAGATCACTCTCTGAGTGATTCAGGCTGGGAACCCCTGAAAGCCCCTGCAGCCTAAATATTGTACCAGAAGTGACCGCAAACCATGATCTTCTATGGTCATCTAAGATGAGGCTGGCAAAGGATTCCTGTGATGGGCCAGGAGACAATGTGTCGGGCTTTTTAGCTGTGTCCTGGCCCCGCTGCAGTGTGAACGCCCCTGCAGACCGCAAGCCGAGGAGTGGCCAGCATCTTGTTCCAATAGAAGAGTATTAAGCCTCAATTCCACATAATTGCATGACATTAACTAGTCTTCTTTTGACTTCTTCCAAACATTTAACAGTCTGAAAGACACTCTCAGCTTCTAGGCTGTTCACAATGCGGCTATGGATGAGGGCTGAGCTCGCTGCCCCCGTTCAGTCAAATGTGGGAGAGAGTATGCATTTGGTTCAGTAATGCTGTCTTCTTGGCATAGGTCCCTTCGACACAAACAGCTGCGTTCACAAAAGCTACATGCCACATCTTTAGAAGCTCAAGGTTTAATCATGTGCAATAAATAACATATACAGCCCTGATGGCCACAGAAACATAGACTAAGCCTGCAGGGACCTCAGGAAGGTCAGTCCATCAGAAGCGGCCACCGGTTTTGTTTCTTAAATGCCCGTTAGGTTGATGGCAGCAAGACAATCAGAGAGTTGAAAACGGGCCCCAGTTTGAATGTAACGTGTTCTCACAGAAGCTGCGGGGCAAGCATCTGGGAGGCATGGGCTTCCTGCTTGCTTCGCCTTGGCAGCTGGCCCTCTCCCTGTACTCCTAGCCAGCCTGCACTGGGAAAAAAACAAGCCAGCCTCTGTCTGCTCAAGATGCTACAACGGATTATCATTGACAACTGAAATGCATTTCTCACCATGCTAGAAGCTGAACTATGAACATGAAGGCAGTGGCAGCTCCCACATCTGGCAAGGGATGCTTCTGTGTTTTAGATGGTGCTTTCTTCTTGTTACACCCCCCCCCCCCCATGATGGGTGAGGCAAGGAAGCTCACATACGCCTCATACCTCAGGACACTAATTCCATTTAGGATTCCTAAAGGCCTTGTTTCCAGGATGCATCACATTGTGGGGGCAGGGGGGATAGAATCTCAACACAAGAACTACAGGAGCATGCCCTTTTAGAAGACACTGCAGCCACCTCCCAGCCCCCAGAGCTCTCCTTTGCTGGGCAGCTCCAAGGCCTTCCCCTTCCATCTAGCCCCAAACTCTCCCCCTCTCTCTCCTTGAGGCAAACGGAGGGAAAACTACTCTCAGCAACATCAGTATAAGTCAACTGACTGCCACTGCTGGCTGGGCAAGCACAATCCAGCCAAGCATCGAGGGGACACGGGAGATGTCGGGAAGTGGGGACGGTTACACCAATTTTACAGCATAAGCCCTGCCAATGAGCTCATGGGAACGGGAAAGAAAGACAAGGGATGGGCGTGGAGAAACAGGTCAGAGGTCAGGAGCATTGGCTGCTCTCGCACAGGGCCTGGGTTCCATTCCCACTTGGCTGCTCACAACCATTTAGAATGCCGGTTTCAGGAATATGATGCCCTCTTCTGGCCTCTGCAGGCACATACACACATACGCACATACACACATACAAGCATGCTACACATGTATACACTTATATACACTTCGTGCTTCAGCGAAGGGAGAGAATGAGGAGTAGGGAAGTCAGCAAGATAAGCACAGGCCTCATCAGGATCGGCACGGGGTGTGGATGACAGCTGTCCTGCCATCGATGGCAAGCGTGATCTCCTAGACCGGAGGAAGGCCAACTTCCTCATCGCTAACACATGTTGGGTGGGATGTTCAGTGTTACCAAATTACAGAATCTAGAACCACTTGGAGATTGTGGGAGTGGCTAGAGAAGCTTGTTCTGACAGCATGACCGGAGGGAGGAAGATTCACCCGCTACAGGGGATGCCACTTCCTGGCTGGGATCCTGGACTGAGGAAAGAGAGGGAATGAAGAGGCCAAATGCATCCAACCTGCTGCTTCCTCACTCACTGTGGGTGCAATGGAACTACATACACACTTCAGGTTTTGACGTCTCTGCCCTGGCTGCCTGCCCCTCGAGCTGTTAGAGAAACACTTTCTCCCTTAAGTTGCTTTTGCGTCTGAGTGGGTTTTTTTTTCACAGTCACAGGAAAAGAAATAAAGACAGCTGGTCCAAGCCTTCCCTGTGCGGTGGTCTGGGCACTGAGACACCATGAACAGATTGGTTGTGCACCACTATGGTCCTGGCAAGACGAGATCGAGAGGCAGTATCACTGAATTCCTCTCACCCACGCGCAGTGCCAATCCCGACCAGGCCTTGCCCTTACAGACCATGGAAAGCACACAGCTGAGTGTGGCACAGATGGCTCCCTTTCTCCCTCCCTGCCTCTCTCGGGTGGAGGGAAGACAATCAGGAAGAACAAGATTCTTTCCACTCACCGCCGAGGCATCCTGGGATGGAATTCTGAGGACAGTTAGAGTCAGAAGCAGGCAACGGAAGACTTCACCACCATCCTGCCTTCTATTCTAGCGCATTATAGATTTCAGAACAGGTCTTTGTGGACAGACTAGATAATCAATTAGCCATGGATACCACGAGTCCTTGGAAAATCTTGTTCCAAATAACAGGCTTATAAATTAATTTCTGGACTGGAATGCAATTCATTCGCAGACAGATAGCCTCCTGAATTTAACAAAGTTCTTCTGCTTATTCTATTGAATCCCACACAGCACTAAACAATGCTGTGTCTAATTCCCATAGATAATTTCTGAGTGGATTATGATCCAAATAAGGTCTCTGAGTACACTTCTCACAAGCTGATATGCATAACAAAGATATATTGCTTATTTAAATATCCACATAAAAAGAAAGTTTGATTTGGTTGGTTTTCTGTCGCATTTCTATCGGTCGTAAATTGCAGCCTACTCTAAGCTTAGCATCTATCATTACTTGGCTGATTGGTTCAACATCCGTGGGTACCAAGAATACAAGAGAACAGCCCAATTACTTTCGAATATATGAGCAATTTAATTTGCTGATTTAACCCTTAAACTGAATGCAGTGATGGAGGTCACTGTTGCCAGACATCAGACATCAGATCAGTGCCCTAAGCACTAGTCCTGCAAGGCCAGAGACTACCTGGTTGGTTACAGGAAAGAGCTGTGTGTACAACAGACTTATGTGGGAACAAAGAGAAAGCTGCTGAGAGCTGAGGCTGCATCCTGTAAGTCAGCAAAGATGAGGGGGAGGGGGGAGGGGCACAGGCGAGAGGAATGTCTACTGCAGATAAAAAGACCCCATCCATAGGACTGGGGAAAGGGGTGTGGCCGTGGATTCATAAAGGAAACGCAGGTCATGGTTTCAGCACCCCCCCTCCCCCCAAAGCCTGATCCAAGGTAGAGGCTATCTGCCTTCTCTTCAGTAGTGTGTGTTCAATCCAGTCTTCACTCAGGCCAGGAAACACTGCTACCAGACACCTCATCACAGATGCTTGGGGAGAGGCTGGCCGGGCAAAAGCCTTGTTCTGGAAGACAAGGACCAGAATAAAGAGGATGCCAAAGCCACTCAAGCTAAATTCAGCTAAGTGGGCAGGGAAAGCAGTCCCAGATGTCAGGGAGGCCCATCTAATAGAAACAGACAAGGGAACAGGAAGGATGCCTGGCAGGCTAGGGTCTACAGCACGGGGGCATGGCCCACACGCCTTGGCACCATAACATGGCTGAAAATGTTTGTCACTAGAAATAGCTTCCTGCTTCAATGTGGCTGCTGAAGTTTACAGATCAGCAATTTCTGGGTTCTATTACTACAAACTTAAAAAAAAAGATTTCGAATAAAACTCAATACCTACTCACTACCCCCATATAAAAAATTATATTTAAAAAATATAATTTATATGTTTCTGGAGTCTATCAGATGAAACAATTCCCTCAAAAGAAGACTCCCTGCCATACTGTCATCTCATTCTGACCCTCTGAATATATGTGAGTGATTTACACACTTCCTGGGTAGAACTTAGGTGGTGACCTCCTCATTCTGACTCTTGTACCTCCTGCTCTTGTGTCTGCTGCTTTCGGTCTTTGAAGACTGAAACCATCACGGCTAAGAGCACTGACTGCTCTTCCAGAGGTCCTGAGTTCAATTCTCAGCAACCACATGGTGACTCACAGCCATCTGTAATGGGATCTGACGCCCTCTTCTGGTGTGTCTGAAGACAGATACAGTGTACTCAAACACATAAAATAAATAAGTAAATCTTAAAAAAAAAAAAAGAAGGACTGAGAATGTTGGGCTTGTGAGATGGCTCAGTCAGAAAAGACTACCTGAATTTGATCCCCAAGACTGATTGACTCTTACAAGATGTCTTCTGACTCACACACACCACACACACCACACACAGACACACAGACACTTGGAACATGTAAAAGATTTAGAACTGTTTGGCCACAGTCCCATTGCTTGGGAGGCTAAGGCAAGAAGACCACTTGATTCAAGCGTTCCGGAGCCGGTGACCTGACTCAGGGTAAGTTAAGGTGTTTCCACTGCGGTTCAGATTCTCAGCACACAGGTAAAGAGCCTCGTGCAAAGACAGAACAGCTATCTATTTTGAACAACTATCTGTCGCTTGTCACTAGGAGGCTCTCCTTTCTTCTTACGTGCAGGATGGCTCTGCAGCCCACCCACCCCAACAGGCACAGCACGAAGCCCGAGCTGGTCAGTGTGCCAAGCAGACCTACTTGAGACCATCAAAGTCCCCACACTATAGTCCAGAGTCAGGTCCAAAGCCATCTCTCTTTTGTCTTTCAAACAAGAATATTTCAAAATTAAGAATTTCATACAGGCATCTGTGTGTCTGATTAAACTCACCCCAGCTATCCTGTCTTCTCCACACATATTTTTCCTCTCAACTTAATGTGCTCTCTCATTTTCTTTTTCTAGAGCTGCCATGTCCACACAGTGCAGCCTGCATGTGCATGGCGGGGGCGGGGGGGGGGGGGGAACTAGTGGGGCACGGGTAGTCTCTGAGGGGCCATATCACTGAAGAGAACCGCTCCTCCCCCACCCACCATCTTTCAGTTGCCAGTAGCTTCTCAGATGGGAGTGGGGTTCATGGGCCCCTCATCTGTCCATGCTGGGATCTGGGCTATAAAACTATGTCTCCCAGAATCACTCCAAAAAAAAAAAAATGGCTGTGTGTGTACATGTGTCTATGTGTCATTGGATGTCAAACCCACAGCCCTTAACATGCTAATAAGCAAGCACTCCCCACCTCCACTAACTATTCTCTATCACTAGCGTCATTATTATTTTTTTAATGTGCCCAACAAGAGCAACGTAGCTTTAAAATGCACGGCACAAGGGGCTGCGGCTTACTACCAGGCCCAAAGTTTTGCTTCAGATGTTAAAAGTTTTAGACAGATGTAGTGAAGAGGGCTGCACCACGACGTGTGTGAGACGGCCACTAAGCGCGGTTAGAACGGGATGTTTCACGTAGCACATATAAACACATAAAGAAACACGCCAAAAAAAAAAAAAAACACACACACACACCAAAGACACAGAACAGAAGACAGGTCGAGTTCCAGTCCGAAAAGAAAAACCTCAACATGCATCCGTTCATTTTCCTCCCAGCTTACACTTGGACACTGTAATCATGGCACACCCTTCAGCCAGCCACCCACTAGAAAAGGTGCAAGGCAGGTTTGTAGCTGCTAGCGACAATGATATACAGGCAGGCTGTGCTACAGACCTACAGGCTGTACAGGGTCAGGGCTAAGCTTTGCCTCCCAGCTGGAATGCAAAACAAATGAAAATAAAGCAAAACAAACAAACAAACAAACCCACCCTTTTATTTTGGTGAATGTCACTGTAAGCTAGCCAAAAAAAAAAAAAATCTTATCTTTAAATCATACACAGATCAATAATCTAAAAGAGCAAGGAAAACAAGGAGCCATTTCGTGGTATTAGGCTGAATCACAAATCCACTGGTGTGCAAGTCCTTTTGACCCCTACACTGAGCAATTGCATTGCACATGGTTTAACCGAATCCACGGGGTGCTTCCATTGGAAGCCACAGCTTCAGTCCAAGGACCTCCAAGACCTGAAGGGTTACACAGAGCTAACCTGCAACTGACGCTCTGTTCTGTTCCTCTTGAGTAAGAAATAGGAAAGCCGTCCTTGATATAACTGAAAATGTTTCCCTCTCCATACAGGGTGGCGAGCATTTAAAAACAAGGGAGGAAGGGCCAGAAAATACATACGCAGGAAAGCAAACTAACTCCTGAGGAGACAGCTCGGGGCACAGCATCCTTGCTTTACCATCACCAAGACCTGAGTTCCACCCCCAGAACCAAGCAAAATCAGACAGATGTGGTGGGGGGTCCTTGTAAGCCGGAACTGGAGAGGCAAAGCCAGATCGAGCCATGGGGTCATTGTCCTGTCTGCCCACGCTACTTGGCAGTTACTGACCAACAAGCGTTCTCGGCCTCAAATGAAGTGTATGGCTTCTGACATACAACACTTGATGTTGTCTTCTGTCCTCCATGTGGAGTGTACAACACACACACACACACAATTTTAAAACTATACATAAGCCAGGGAACTCCAGCTGAGCTAGATGAGATCACTAGAAGCTTACTTCTCAATCTCAGCATTTGGGTTTTCCAGTCATGGCATCCTAATGATACAATTTACAATTTCACTTTGATAGCACAGATGTGGTTCATAAACTCCTTTTCCTCCAGCTTCTTAAGTCAGGCTATTTCCTGGCAAGCCTCCCCCCCCCCCCACACCCCACAATTCAATACCTAGCAGTTCTTGTCAGGCTACCTAGAAGTGGGGTGGGGGTTGGGTGGGGAGGACGATGACATACCAGCTGCCGCTCCCTACTTCCCATCCCAGCAATAAAAGAAGTCGGTCCATGACATCGCATCCTCTCGTGCTGCAGACTCTACCATGACAGCTGCCTTGCCAGACAGCCGCCCCAGCAAGTGAAGTCTAGAATGCAGTCTCCTGGCAGTCAACCGCACGGGCGTTCCTGAGCTTGAGAGATGATAGCTCAGCTTAAGTGTCAACGGCCTGCACAGTCCCTTCTGACTTCTGACCACTGAGTTCTAGTTGTCCAGTTCCCAGTGACTTGCAGGGCTAGCTTTGCTATAGGACAGAGTCTGGGCTGCTCCACTGTTCAGGTCCAGCATTCAACAGGCCTGGTGAGATCTCTCCGGGAGCCAGGAATGTGCTCAGACACTTATTTTGTGGAGCAGCAGGACTAAGTGGCCCAAAGCTACCCATGTTCACAAGATGTACAAAGGACATAAAACATTTGTAAACGAGAGGAAGTCAAGAGAATGTGTCAGGAGGGGCGGGCAACAAAGAAGTAGCTAGGGTGGAAGAGAGCAAAGACAAAAAAGAATCAAAACAACCTTAAATGGAAAGTCACTACACTAATTAGCTCATTCATATGTTTCGCAGAATTAGGTCCACGGCATTAACTACAACAGGTCAAACTAGAAGGTCAGACAAAATCAGGTTAGAGCTGGTTCAGTGGGAGGTGGGATTATTAGTAATTAGTGTGACTGGAAGAAGTCTTTGTCAGGGGATAGAGACAACTCCAAAGAACCTAATGGCTTTTACTGAAGGGTTATTAACGTGAGATAGCCTGTGAAAGCCAATCTAATTACACTTGTCAGAAAGAGACAGAAGAGATGGAAGAGGGCAGGGGCTTATAGGGTTTCTGCTGATTAGACTCCTAGCCAGTAAATATTAGGAGACCCAGAATAAAGAGAAAGCAGACAGAAAATCACCGCAACCCTCGCACAGAGCCATCGCTTTGATGAAGTTGACTGAAGTGAATCAAACCACCTCGCCTTAACATACAGTTAGGTAAGCTGATACACTGTAGGCTAGTTGAAAGCCATGAAATTACGCATTCTCTAAACAGAATATTTTCTCTAAACAGATAAAATATTTCCATCTCCTCAAGTGAAAAATCTAATTTAGAATGTACTTCTCAATTCCCTGGAGGGTGCCTGGTGACTGTCAGTACACCTGCGGGCTCTTGAAAAGACAAAGCTCAGTGAGTCTCAGTCTCTCTCTCTCTCTCTCTCTCTCTCTCTCTCTCTCTCTCTCTCTCTCTCTCTCTCGTCTTAGCTACGTCTGCACTCTGAAGAAACAGCAAAGCTTCCTGAAAACTCACAAACTGTCCAGAGATTACTGTCCAAGAAGTAAATTGGGGTGGTTTGAAAAGAAATGCCCCCCAGAGGCTCTGGTGTTCTGAACACTTGTTCCCAGTTGGTTACCAGTTTAGGGGAACCCTGGAACTTTTAGGAGGGCACAGGAGGAGCCATGTCACTGGGGTCAGGTGAACCTTGAGAGTTTATAGCTTCCCCTACGTGTACTTTGCTCCTTCAATTTTGGGCTTGTGGTTGGATGTGTGAGCATCTGGGCTGAGCGCTGCTTCGCCAGCCTCTGCCAGTTCTTGAGCTAAGCCTGAACCTGTTCTTTGAGTGGTCCTCACATTTCTCACAGCGGGAACCCTGCAATTCCTACCCAAATCACCAAGCTAATCATATGTGTTATATTCGGAGTGCCGGACTGGATAACGTAAACCATACACTCAGTGACCAAGGGAAGATGTGGAGGTCAGGATTCTGTGTTGCTTTTGAATTTAGGTTCATATTAGTCCACTCCAGCCCTTGCTAAGCCCACATTCTATAAATACTGTCAAGGGTGACCTGAACACCCAGCTCCACTCTCCACCACTGAGAGCCATCTAATCACCAGGGCCAGCAGTGTACTCCTGTGGCACAGACTGTGACCATAATGCACAGCAACAGCGGTCCTGTTGGGAGCCGCTGCCACGCAAGCAAAGCGCAACTAGAAACGAAACATCAAGGGCATTGTCCTGAGTGCAACAAGCTAGTCTCAGGGCAGCCGCGGTATGATGCCGCTCCTATAAAGTATTTGCCAAAATCACTGGCAAAAGAAGTAAAGCTACTTACCAGATAGCAGACATGGGAAGAAGGTGTGTGTGTGTGTGTGCGTGCGTGTGTGCGTCTCCTCTAAAGCAGCAATGCTGTGGGACAAAGAAGTTATGAAGATCGGCCTTGGAATGTGAGTCTATGTAACCACTGAAGTACACAAAGGTCAGTGGGTAAGCTGCAAAGGCTAAAATCACGTGCTTTGCTTTGCTTTGTGTGCACATGTGTGTCTGTCTGTGTGCACACCATGTATGTGGGGTGCTCAAGAGGCCAGAAGAGGGCACTGGATTCCCCGGAGTTGGAGTTACAGGTGGTGGTAAGCCACCTTCCATGGCTCCTGGCATGCAAATTCTGGTCTTCCTTAGAACATCACATACTCTTAACCACTGAGCCTTCTCGCCAGGAGCCCGTGCTGCACGTCTTCAGCATGGTTTTCTTTTTATGTTTAAAAGGATAAATAAATAAAATCAATCCAGATTTGGACTCAAAACAAAACTAAAAAGAAAAGAATGCTAATAACGTTTATTCTATAGTGCTTTCTGGAACATATTTATGCTAGTGGCATGCTGTTTACCGTTTTCCCTTTTCATATCCTCTAGAGAAGAGCTGACGGGGTCTGAAAGGAGCCGAGTGCTCATCTGGGGAAGGTGGGAGGGGAAGCTAGACTCTAATAGAGAAACAAAACACTCCGACCGTCCTTTCAGGTAAAGTACACTTTGGGAGATAACTGGGCCTCCACTCCAGCAGCATAGCTGACGGATCACAGTACACCACCAGAGGCTGGGGAAGTGGCAACATCCATGCTGCAGACAGCCGTGAGGTATATGGTCTCTCTGTCCCCTCCCCAGGTAACAAATCCACCTGGAAAATGACAGTCCATCTGGGACTCCCAAGTGAGACAGAAAGAACCTTTTAGCCTCACAAACTATGTGTGTGTGTGTGGGGGGGGAATATTGCTGGTGTTTTTAAAAGCAACTGTCTGCAGTGCTTGGTCTTTCTATCCTGACCACACAGAAGACACCAAGGAAGTTTAAGGGTTTCAAGAGAAAATGGCATGAAAAAACAATCACTAAGTATTGATCTTCTGAGCTTTTCTTATAGATCCAATCAGGCACGCCCCATCTTTCAACCCAAAACATAACAATGTTGTATGTCAAGTTCTCAACCAAGAACCACGAAACCAAGTTAGAAAAATGTTGGGAAACACTCCCATAACACTATACATTAACATTTCAATGCTGTGTTGGGCCATATGCCTAGCTCTCCTTGAGGTAGAAAAGGTACCCAGGAAAGAAAGAAATCTGGGTCCTTCTACTTCACACGACTGGGACATTTGCTGTTCTCCCTCTGCAAGGATGGTGGCATAACCACCATAAACATTCTGCACGCTATGCCCCCCTGAGCTCTGGGTTATCAGTTAGAAAAATGAACGAGAGGGAGTCAGGTGGAGTGTGCTGGTCTATATGAATGCCTGCGTGGGGGAACTGCAAGTGCCCATGGGTGAAGTCGACTTCAGGAAGCAGCAGGGACTTGTTCTTACCTGCCCATAGTCTGTCTGGAAGACCACGACGCCTTCTGCACAGGAATTTACAGTACTCGGAAAATGCTGGCCATTTTCTCTTAGCCAGACCCGTGCTCCCTGGACAGAAAAGAAAATTTAACGATGAGTTTAAACGGCATTCTGTCATAAAACACCACTCTCAACATCACCATGACTCCTATATGGCGGTAAAAGGCTACTGCAGGGCCTGGAGACAGGGCTTGACAGGGAAGACTGCTCTTCTAGAGGACAGAGGTACAATTCCCTGCACCCAGAAGGCAACACACAACCTTTTGTTCCAGGGGATCTGATGCCCTCTTCTGGCTTCTGTGAGCATCAGACACATGGCACACAGACATCTTTTGGGCCAAACACCCACACAGATAAAAATATATATAAATAAAGAAGCAAATGTCTTTCTCGAGCAAGCAAAGGTGTAACCTTCTGAGAACATTATCTATAGCCTTCTTCACCCCCCCTGCATGTGACAAGTCCCACCAGGCAGACAAAGAGGAGGGCACCCCACATCCCTACTGGACACATAACCAGACCAGATGATCTCAGCTGGCTCTTGGCACCCAGTAGGCAGGCACTGTCCATCGCCCCTGCGTTACAGGAGAAAGAGGCTTTGGGTGCCTTGTCTAACACACTGAGAGCGCAGGCTTCAGGAGCCACAGCCTGACCCAGGCTGATGCTTGGTGCTATCTGGTGCCCCCACTTCCCTGGTGATGCTTCACCTATAACTGCTTAAGGGACTTTAGCCCACTCCACTGCCACTGTTTGCACTAAAACGCATAAGAAAGATCTTCAGAAGAGGGACTAAATTTCCCAATAGATAGGAGAACTTAGTCTGCTGCTATGAACTTTCCTAGGAACTCACTAGACAGCTAGGAAGCTGCAGCTCAGACAGCTTCAGCGTAAGGAGCTTAGGTTTTAACAATGGACATACTCTTTTTACCCTCATCTCCCTTCCATTTTTTGTCCCCCCCCCCCAAAACCAATGATCGGTTGCTTAAGCAGTGACCCAGGGAGGTCACAAATCAGCCTTCCAATTCCTCTCTCTTTAAAAACAAAGATTTTTAATGACACATGACATGTGTATGTGCAATGATGTGAATGTGCCCAAGAGAAGAAGGGGTCAGCTCTCCTCCAGCTCTAGTTACAGGACTGGTTGTGGGCCTCCTGAAGTAGGCGCTGGGAACAGAACTTGGGTTATACATATAACATGTGTACGACCTTCTCATTCCTAAAAAGGAAAATCTACAAGATGTAGGTTTGACTGACTTCTTCCCTCATACAGATAGAATGTGATTTAAGAACCGCCAGGCAAGTCCAAAAGCCTTTGTGGGGACCAGTATCTCCAGGACCCTAGACAAGTCAGCCGGGGGCTACCAAGCTAAATCCCAAGGTCCCAGGAGGAAGGGGCCACATGCTCAGGAGTTGATCATTTTAAAGATCAAGGTGGCCAGAGGCTATAAAGGGTGGCAAAGCCCCTTCCTCACTGCCTAACACACTTGCTTGTCCAATGAGCTTCAAGACTCCCAGGCCCCAGGGATGACCCCGTGGAAGGCCTTCCCTTCTTCTGCACATATTGGTGGCTTTAGGTCATCTGGTCTGTCCACAGTTCCTTAACCATCACCCACAGACGACTGGAGTTCTCCACTGTAAAGGTGGGAGACGGCACCAAACACTAATATGAAGTGTCTCACTTAAATCCTGAGGACTAGAAGATGGCCTACTCGGCCATCAGTGGAAAGAGAGGCCCATTGGTCATGCAAACTTTATCTGCCTCAGTACAGGGGAACGCCAGGGCCAAGAAGTGGGAGTGGGTGGGTGGGGGAGCATGTGGGGGACTTTTGGGATAGCATTGTAAATGTAAATGAAATAAATACCTAATTAAAAAAAATCCTGAGGACTATTTAAAGAACACATATGCCAACTCGGCTGAATTCCTCTCTCCCCTCAGACCTGTCACGTCCCTCTGACGCCCTACTTTGGGCTGAGACACTGGAAACACATGGAAAGAGTGACACCAGAGCTGTCAGACCAGATTTCTTTATTAGCAAACAGCCATGTCCAAAAAGAACATTTACTTCAGACATCCACTAAGACTGTTCTCTCAAATGTTACTCCATACCTGAAAAATTCCAGGAAAGGGCTTCCAAGTGCTTGAATGACTTTATTCATTTTTTTAAATTTATGCACTAGAGACTGCAGTGGGTGAAAATTTTGAATGACCTCAAAATATACATGCACATATCCACACATGCATATATACACTAAAGTTAGAATATAAAATGGAAGCCGGGTGTGGTGGCGCATGCTTTTAATCCCAGCACTTGGGAGGCAGAGGCAGGCAGATTTCTGAGTTCAAGGCCAGCCTGGTCTACAAAGTGAGTTCCAGGACATCCAGGGCTACAGAGAGAAACCCTGCCTTGAAAAACAAAACAAACAAACAAACAAAAAAGTGCTTAAAAAATAATATATATATATAAAATGGTAATTAATTTGCATATTCACCACAAAACCACAAATGTCTGCCATGACTCACTTACATTATTTTCAACAGAAAAGAAGCCCACAGCTCCATATCCTAATTTATTAACTTTGTCTACTTAATAAGAATGAAGTATTTATTATACATTACCAAATTACTATAAATCTGGCCTAGGGGGTTGGGAAGATGGTACAGTTGGCAAAGTGCTTGCTGTGCATGAGAAACAGGCTGAGTTAAGAACCCCCCAGAATGTACACAAAAAGCCAGGCACAGCAGCATACAACTTTAACCCCAGTATGGGAGAGGCGGCAATTGGAGGCTCTGCGGGCTTGCTGGCCGGCTAGTCTAAAGTAATTGATGGGCTAATTGATGCGCTTTAGGTTCAGTGAAAGACTTCTGCTAAGAGAAAGAAAAAGGTAAGAGTTGATTGAGAAAGACACTGAACACTCATCTCTGGCCTCTATACACATGCACAAACCCATTCATGTATGTACACACACACACACACACACACACACAGAGAGAGAGAGAGAGAGAGAGAGAGAGACCGAGAGAGAGAGAGACCAGGAGAGCCGGGTTAATAGAAACCTCTGGACTTTCAGAAAGCACAAAGAGCATTTGACTGTGTGCAGTTCCCCAGCCTCAGGGTCCTATCTTAGGTCTCTTTCCGTTCTCCACAGCTCTTTGTTGACTTGCTACCTGATCAAACACACGGAGCAGCTCTGGGTCCAAAGGTCTTTTCAACAGGTGTGAGGTGCTGCTGATAAAGAGCCTTTATGAGATTTCAAACTCAGAGCGGGGCCAGTCCCCTCAGACCTGCAGTAAGCACTCACCTTCCACAAGAAGGAAGGAGAATGCATTTGAAACACTCTGCTCTTGTGAAACACAGAAGCTCAGGGCTTTCACAGGATTCACCCTGCAAACCAAAACGGTGAAATGGCTATGCTTGTGCAGACTGCTCTCAGTGGTTTCCCTGGAGCCCCTGCCCCCCCTCCAAATCCCCCCCTCCTTTCCTGCTTCCATAGCATCAGAGCAGGATGTCCAGGTCTAGAAGAGGCCACCCACAGGGACTTGGATTTAATAAGTTCACAAGCGGACATTTGCCAGACCATCCGACTCTGAGTAAAGAAGAGAACTTTGCCTGCCATATGTAAACTATTATAGTCTGTCATTGTTAAATAAGGCTGATAATTCAATACACAATACAGGCAACCTAACATATGGAGAAAGCTCACAATTCGAGTAAAAATTGCCTTTTATAAGCAAGTGGAACATGTTGAAGCCTAACGTACACATTTTACCAAAATGCAGACATGTTCTCATCTTAAAATCTGAGATGGATACTCAAGCATTACATTTAACAACTGAAAAACTTGGAGAACCTAATATCCAGTAACGTTTTTTGCGACACAAAGCCTACAATGTCACCTCTCCTTTGATCTTCTGAACAATCCGGTAGAGAGGCAAATAATACTCTCTTTTTTCAAAAGTGTGGTTCATAGGAATTCCATTTTCAGTGGCCAGCGATTTCCAGGAGAGAATAAAAAACGTTCTACCAACCACAGGTGGAGATGCAGAGACCAGCCATAATGGGAGGTATATTCACTTTGTAAGGCCGTCAGTTATGTTAAAAAAAAAACAACAACAACATAAGCCAGAGTTTATTGTACAAATAGTCGAGCCATGCAATCCCTAGACATCAACAAAGGAAAGAAAAACTCCTGAGAGTTTAATCAGAACCTCCTGAGTAGGTTAAAAAAAAAATTAAAGAAATCTGAGATGGTTAATATTGATTGGTAATTTGACAGGCTCTAGAGTCACCTAGGAGACAGGCCTCTGGGCACACCTGTGAGTGGTTATCTTGACTGGGTTCATGAAGAAGGAAGACCCAGGCTAAAGGAAGATGGCGTCACGCCCTCAGCTTAAGTCCTGGACTGTAGGACAAGTGTAACAAGTCTTCATTCCCTGTGGCTGCCTCAAGCTCCTTCCTCCAGGCCCCTCCCAGCAGGTGGGCTACTGGACCTTTGAACTGTGAGCCAAAATAAATCATCCCTCCCCTGCCATCCTCCCCTGCCATCCTCCCCCACTCTCCTCCCCTGGGAAGGGGTTCTTCTTGTTGGTTATCTTACCACAGCAACAGGAAATCAGTTAACAGGGAAACAGTAACTCAGATGAAGCCGTACCCATCCCTCTGCACAGCAGCACTGTTTATCATAGCCAAACAACCCAGATGTCTATCAACTGGTATAGGGTCAGACAAAACATGATACATATGTAAGTGACCACCTCAGGAACAAGAAAGATAAAGTCACTGGTATGTTCAATGGTTCCTCCGACAAGAATGAACCTCAAAAAATAAAATCACTGGTATGTTCAATGGTTCCTCCGACAAGAATAAACCTCAGAAACATTGTGGGGAGTGGCCAAGGCCAAACAAAAAGGATTACATACTGGAGACATCTATTTCACAAACTGTCTGGAAAGGGTAAATCCACAGATACAGGAGGTAAATGACCTGTGCCCTGCACAGCTATGCAGATCGAGCAGAGGTAGTTCGACTGTGCGTCTACCATCAGCGTTTCAAATGATTCAAGCTGTTTTTAAAAATTATCAATTTACCAGCTTGATGATTTCCTACTGGCATTCCTAACCACTGTGGAGTAGAAAAAAACAAAACAAAACAAAACCCCAAACTCATTTCTACAATTCAGCAACAGAGGAGTCAAGAAACATACCCAAAAGAAAATTCATGACGATAAAGTAGTATAAAGACCATATGTTACACATTGAAACTTGGAAGCCCTCATGTTGAATTCATTTAGTCCCTAGGGGAACCTAGGAGACCACTGCAGGCATCGTCAAACCCAAAGGCCCACCTAAGGGTGAGTAGATATAAGTACTACTTATATCTTGAACTACTGACCAAAGGATCTTAACACTAGCCCACCACCTCGGGGATGGCAGTTATACCTCCCCAGGTATGTCAGGACCTAGCTGGCCACCCTCCTTCATTCTCCATTATCTAAGGCTCCTTCCACCTTTGGAGCAAGATGAATATTACAGGTCTTGACATAGGGAAAGTGTGGTCCGCTGACCCCACACAACCATCAAGACTTCAACCTATTGCTGCCCTTTCTTCCCAGAAAGGAATAAGCTCTAATCACACACCCACAAAACAGAGGGCACGTACCCCATCTGAGGGCGCTGTCCCTGCACCTGCTCACCGGGGCTACGTAACGTACCTCACATGAGGATTCTCTAGCAACTTCCAAGACACAACTGCAACTGGTTTTCTGATATGTGGTGTGCTGTTGTTCATTTTTTGTTTGTTGTTTGTTTGTTTTAAGAACTCAGAAGAGGGCTGATGAGGTAGCTCAGTTGATAAGAGTGCTTGCCTACTGCCCCCAAAATCTGTGTACTCAGCACCATGTAGAACAAGCATGGTGGCTCATGCAGCTGAGGTGATTTGAGTGAAATGCCCCATGAGAGCATTTGAGCCTTGGTCCCCAAGTTGCTGGGTTCATGGGGAGAATTAGGGGGCGTGGCCTCAACAGCACTGAGGCGGGACTTTCAGTTTCTGAGATTTCAGAAACCCTTGCCATTCCGAGTCTCCTCTGCGTTCTCTCTGTGGATGTGAGCTCTCATCTGTGACTACAGTGCTATGTTCCCCCAATAGATTCTTACTTTCAAGTTGTCTGGGGCATGGCGTTTTGTCCACAAAGAGAAAAGTAAGTAACTAGACCATCTTTAACTCCAGAGCTGGAGATGGAAAGAAAGGAGGGGGCCATCCTTGGCCACACAGAGTTCAAGGCCTCCCTCAGATACGTTAGACGCTAACTCCCCATTCAACCCCCACAAATACTCAGGACCCTAGTGATTTTAGAATGGATCTAATAAATCACTATGAATATTCAAATCTAGAAGCAGTTCAGCAACCACAGTTTTCCTCTTCTTGCTTGTAACAGGTTGGCTTACAGGTATAGAAGCCTGGCTTGGGAAAGTCAGGGCAGGGTCCTGTTCCTAAGGAAGTCCAGACCTGGATGTGGGTAATCCATTGTAGTATTAATGGTACCATGGCTTTAAATAGCACGTTCTCTCCTATGCTACAGTCCCATCCCATGCACATCTACTGGAAGAGATTCCTTTAGAATATAGCAGGTGCTTCCCCCCTACCGCACCCCCCCCACAGTTTCTCTTCACTCAAACCCACACCAAGGAACACATGACCTTCACAGCGCCAACTTTCTACTACAGATTCCTCACCTTTGGCACTACTATCTTGAACTAGATAACTCTTGAACTAGATAACTCTTGGTTGATAAGGAGTTGTCCTAGTTGAGAAATAATTCTACAGTGAAAACATTACAGACGTGGAGAAGTTTTTGAGATTAAAAGCTTACTGCTATTGACCTAATTCACAGACAATGGACTCTGCTGTCTCGAGTCTGTGGCCCTGGACAATCTCATGAAGTAGGAACCAGGTGAGGCACACCTGGAACAGGCCCAGCTTCCGGCAGCAAGAAAGCAAGGTGCACATAGGCAGGACACTGCAGCAGCATAACCCAAATTGTGACAAACACCACGGAGAGACCATGGGGACCAGTAGTTTAGTGGGTATCATGGTGATACTCTCATTTCCCCCTCCCCCTGTTAACACTGGGTACGTTGCTGGTTTGGTGGCTTGGTTTGGGTTTGATTTTAATGGAGACCCACCCTGTAGCATTTGTACAAGGATGGCTGGAGCTGCAGAGACAACACATGTACTGCAGACTTCAACCTTGGGCGTTAACTCGATCCTCAAATGTTTGCAACACCCCAATGTAAAACTCAGAAAGCCCGGGCTTGGCTCAAGCAAAGATGAAGAACGGAACAAAACAAACTGCATAAGCATTCGTCCCAAGTGAGCATGGAAAAGAATTGCACCATACAGTCAGGAGTCAGAGAGCTCACTGCAGGTGCAAGGGGAAGGTCCAATGGACACCCCCTCCTGAGAAGGCTGCATCCTACACAAGTGAGGTTGTAGAAACAGAACAATTACTGCAGGCACTCTCTTGGCCACATCATTCAGGCATCCAACAGCAGTGGTAGTCTTCACACACCCTTGACATCTTAGAAAGCAAGCAGAGGCGTGGTCACACAAAAGACCCCATTGACACACTTCCTCTTCTCAGGGTTACAGGTTGAGGTTGACAATCATTTGTGAGCCTCAGATTCAGAAGAGGAAAGTCTCAACTTGGCCCAAAGTTGTACTGGCTCTGAGTAACAGGTGGATGGTTTTTTACTCCAGCCAAGAGAGAGATCAAAGTCAAAGATCAGGCCAAAGCAGAATTCCATGCTACTTTGGAGAAACGTGCAAAAAAGAGAAGGTGGGAGAGGCAGAGGCAGAGGCAGGCAGATTTCTGAGTTCGAGGCCAGCCTGGTCTACAGAGTTCCAGGACAGCCAGGGCTACACAGAGAAACCCTGTCTCAAAAAACAAAAAGAAAAACAACAACAAAACAAAAGAGAGAGAGAAGGGGGGGAGAGAGAGAGAGAGAGAGAGAGAGAGAAAGCGCACACTTTGGGAACCTCTGGCTGTTACTGTTGAAAATAAGTGGTTTAAGAATTTTGAATTTGTATTGTTTTGTCTTGTTTGGGTGTGGAGCAGTGGCAGCAGTCCATGTTTGACACAGGCAACAACTGCTTTATTGAACAGGGAGAAATCTCCTGGGAGCTCAGCTGGAAGCTTCACCCCACTGGCTAGCATGCCTCTTGCTGCAGGAGCTGCAACTCTCTAAGAGGGGTGAGGGAAGTCATCATCAATGTCGCCCAGCTACAAACCCTGTGAAGAAAGTAACAAGCCACCTTCAAGGCCCAGCCTCTGGTGCAGCAGTGGCATGAAGGTTATAGGGGCATCCAATCACTGTTTGCACCTCAGCAAATGGGACCTGACACGGCTAATCAAGCCAAAACCTTGACAACAGGTAGGTCCCAGACCTGAGGGGAGAGCCTGTCACTATTATGCTGCTAAGTGACCATGGCAACCCAAAGACTCTCGATGGCATGTTGCTGCACCCATAGGTCATCCCAATGCGCATCTCTCAGAAGAGATGGGAACTCACCCAGAGACGTGCAACTGGACAGTGTGGACACTGAGTGTCTCTCAGACTTGGAACTGCTTATCCCTAAACGAGATGTCTGTATGACACTCTTGCAGGCTCGGGATTCACACAGCAGAGCGGACAGAAAGACTGTAAGAGCCAGAGGTGGTGAATGACTTCAAGGAAAAGGCACTTTCCAGACACGACAGAACCAACCCACATACAAACTCACGGAGACTGTGACAGCATGCGCAAAACCTGTGCAAGTTCAAGCCAGACAAACCACCTGCAGGGAGGAGGAGGAGCCGGTACAAAGTCCCGCCCCTAATCAAGAATCCTGAAATAGATATCCGCTGGGAGAAGGAAATCAGTTGTCTCCAGTGTAGGGATACTGAGGTATCAACCACACTCCAGGGCAGGCCCCACAAATTGTGCTCTGTGTGTGTGTGTGTGTGTGTGTGTGTGTGTGTGTAAAACAGTATGATCAAAATCTATCATATGAATTTTTCAAAGAATATACAAAAGCATTTTAAAACTTCCACCACAGACATAATCTCATTCCCTTTCCCAAAAACTATGCCGGAGGAATTGATAACTCCCCAGGCCGGCCCACAGAATCCTTAAGAGCACCATTACAAAAGTTGGCTCTCTTCTTCCACCGTGTGTGATGGATAGAATGAAACTCGGGGCCTCAGGCTAGGCAGGAAGCACAAGAGCACAAGGACACTTGGCAGGCGGATCTTCCCACTACTGTGCTGATAATCACAAACCCTAGGACCACTTTCACCAAGAGGACCACAGGCAATGGGTAAATAGAAGCAGGCGGGGGAAGAGAACAGTAGGAGGTCTTTTATTACCAATAAACTACCCAGTGTTCCCCAGGTAAGGATACAAAGACACAGTGGCTCCTCCCATTCCCAATTAAAACCAAAACCACAAAAAAGGAAGCTTCGCAGCCAGACATCTAGTCGGGACTGTGTGAGGCTGCCAGGGTTGTGCCCATGGCTGCTGGGTCTCTACGGGCCAAGTCAGCCTTCCTTCTTAAGTCTTATTCCCTTCACCTTCTTCACAATGTCTTAAAACACCTGTCCAGTTACTCTCCCCCCTCCCCCACCCCCTGAAATGCCCTCTGTAGACCAGGCTGGCCTCAAACTCGGATCCACCTGTCTCTGCCTCCCAATTGCTGGGATTAAAGGCATGTGCTACCATGCCCAACCAGTTGCTATTTTGAACTGCTAAGACAAGGGGGAAAAAAAAAATCCCAGAAACAAGTTGATGCTGAAAGAAATCACATTTGTCCAAATTCCTGCGCCTACTCCCCTGCTTGCAGAAACGTGATGGCGTACGTAAGAAACAAAGATGGAGGCCAAATGACCCCCAACTCCTCCTGTCTGCCTCCGGATAACTGAAGGCAGAGAATGGATTGGTGATTCTTTGTCACGTATAGACAAGGACCTTCAGAAGACATCTAGAAAGCAATTCGCACATGTACCTAAGGACAATTATCAACCACTTCTGAACACTCTACAAAGCAAGGGAACAGGTCACTTGTGCGATGCATGGCTTACGTTGAGCTTGTGAGCATCGGTTCTGTAGGCTTCTACCCAACAGGGCGGGGTCTATATTCGGGTCCTGCTCTTGGCACCTTCTTGGGTCACACCCAGTGGCTTTCAACAGCAGCCCTGCTTTAATTTTGCCTCATTCTGAAAGCCTTGCAAGGGACAGGAGAACGTACAGGCACCATCTGCCCAACCGCATGCTCTGACTTTCCCTCCAAACCACCAGAGCTACAATTTCACCTGCGGCCACTTAGGAGGCATTTAAAAATAACTTAGTCATTTAGAAATAACCCATCAGGAAGGGGGGAAGGCGGCCCAGCAGAGAGTAAGGAACAACTACTGTGACATCCCGGTCTGCCTGTGTCCCTCCTGATGCCAGCCAAGATTTGATTTAAATTAACGTACTTCTCTCCTGCATGAAATCCATCCTCATGACTTTCCATATTTCTTCTCTCTGCTCTCCTGAGACTTGGAAACTGTGCGACAGTCCTGTTTAAGTAGGAGTGGGGCCTGTGTGATGGCTCAGCAGGTGAAGGTGATTAACAGCAAACCTGGCAAGCTGAGTTCAATCCCTGGGACATGCATGTAGAAAAGAACTGACTCTCACAGAGTAGCTTCCAGCCACCACCCTTGTCTTGTACCATGAGAGTGCTTGCACACATACACAAAGAAAACAGTTAAATATTAAAATATTTTTAAGTCTTTTGTTTTGTGTTTTCAAGACAGGTTTTTTTCTCTGTGTAGCCCTGGCGGGCCTTGAATTCATTGATCTAACTTGCCTCTGCCTCTCAAGTGCTGGGACTAAAAGCCTGTGCCACCACTGTCTGGCTTATTTTTGAATCTTTAAAAATTGAAAAAAAAAAAAAAAGTAAAAAGCCAAGGCTACGGCTGAATAATAACGTGCTTATTAGCATGTGTGAGACCCAGCGCCTCCCCAGCACCAAAACAACAAAAAAAGACTTTACCAACCTACTCGTGTGCAGAAGAGGAGATGATGCTCTCAGACAGGGCCACTCCTCTGGCTGGAGAGCACTCAGAAGCAAGGACTGGGATCTCAGACACTCCTTCATGAACCAGCGAGTGAGGCAGTGGGGGGAATGCAGACACGCTGTTGCTTCAAAGTGAAGGTCTCAGTTTAGGAAGTTTGCAAACACACTAAGAAGTGGCAAAGATAATACACTAAGCTCTGTCCGTCCCCCACTCCCGCATCCTCTGTTACAGTTGCACTGAGGGACATGAGGTGCACGTTCTAGTTAGATTCCCCCAGACTTCCCAGTCCCATTTTCCCTATCTCGGAACCTCCTCCGGAACATTGTGTCTAGTGCTGTATCTCCCTGGTTCAGTTTCTCAGACTGGCTGCTTGACGGCCTTGACAATTTGTGACAATTTGGAGGAGCTCTGGTCATGGAGCTGCAGAATGTCCTTCAGTTAGTGATGCTTGGGTGTGTCCTGGTCACACTGTAGTTAGGCTTTGTGGCCTGAATGAATTGTCTAAGTTGCACGTGTTGGAACCGTGGTCCCGCCTGGATGAGTAGAGGCATAGGTGACAGGGGAGTGGCTTTGTTATGGGGCTTGCTCTGTCTCCCTAGATGATGTCCTCAGTCACATCATGATGTAAGGGGCCTCACCAACCATCAGCTGGACTTACCCTCCTTCAGAACTGTGAGTGAGATAAACGTTATCCTTTATAAATTACTAGCTTTGGGCACTTCACTTTGGCATACAAAACAGACCAGGACCAGGTTTTGAGTGACGATTCAGTCCTGAGTGTCATGTCAGACTGCCTTTAAGGGATCTTTATCACACTTCGCCAAGAGTACATGCATGCATTAAGATCCAGGAACTTCTTTTTTGTTTCTTATTTTTTGGGGGTGTCATCAGAACAGGGGAAACAAATATAATCTACTTCCTGGGGCCACAGGGCAAAACTGAGCAGCACTGAGAACACAGACGGCCGAACAACTGTTCAGGAGTTTTGTTCAATGATGCTGAGTCCAGTGAATCTAAACTTCATGCCAGGAGAAAGAATTTGGGAAATGTATTCAGAGTACCACAGGCAACATGTGTGATGACAAACACAGAGACAGAGATACACACAGAGAGAAAGAGAAACACACACACAGACAGACAGAGAGGCGGACAGAGAGAGAGAGAGAAACAGAGTCAGAGACACACAGAGAGACAGAAACACACAAACACAGAAAGGGCAAGAGAGTGAAAGCGAGGGTGAGCGAGCAACCGATCGAGAAAGAGAGAGAGAGGGAGGGAGGCAGAGGGAGGGAGAGAGGGAGAGAGAGGGAGAGAGAGAGAGAGAGAGAGAGAGAGTGTGTGTGTGTGTGTGTGAGTGTGAGTGTGTTCTGGGTGTGAATGGGCTTAGTCCCTAGAGGCAAACGGAAGCCTGGAGCTGAAAGTCCAATTTTCTGCAAAGTGCCAACTGAGGTTGAAACTCCCCGTAAATGGGTTTACAGAGCTCCCCTTAATGACCACCTATAACTATTAACAGCACCACACAGCTCAACAATTGAGACATTCACCTTTGTCTAGCCCAGGAACAAGCAGTCTAAGACACCTTAGGGCCCAGCTCTGGAAGGCTCTAACCCTCAGATCGCTCCTGGGGCCAATAACATGTGGACAAAAATGACTTCCACAAACAATACAGTGTCTTTGTTCTTCAAATTGCATTTACAAGACACAAGCACACCACGGCTGCGTCATCTTGAAGGATTAGATTTCACTTGGATCTCCACTGCTCCACACTTGGAAACCCACAAAGTCACCAGTTGGAATACACGGGGGTACTTAGTCAAAGTACCACTGAGCTGAACTCAAGATATTCTTCACCTTAGTTCAAAACAAAGGCCTCAACCTCCCTCTCATCCAGGAAGCCACTCACCACTGACACCCACTGTCAGAGGAATGCCAGCTTAGGAAGCCTCCCCAGAGAGACCCTGCATCACTCAGAGTAACTCCACAGGCTAAAAACTCTAGAAACCCCAACTTTCATAAACCACACCAGCAGCAATTAAGCCCATGACCGCCATCCCTCATGGCAGCTTCACTTGGCTGGAAGAATGCACAGGTGAGTGCATGTACAAAGAGCTGCATCCACACGATCAGGATGCAGTCCCAACTGCTCGCCCCTTCCCGTGTCAGACCCTGCTCCCTCTAGACTGAGAAGTTAAGCCCTGTCTTCCGTTCACAGGCAGGACTAGAAAAACTGTACGCAAAGTCAGCCATGACTCAGGCTGCAGTCAGCAGCAGCCAGCAAATTTCCCATCAGCTCTCACAGGATGGGGATTTTCATGATTTCCTTCACAGTAGAGTCAAGCTACAGGGAAGACTTCAAAAGTTGCTAGTACCCAAGGACAAAGTGAAGATGTGAAAAACTTCAGCCTCAGGGCTGGGTCCTCATGCAGTCAGTGGCTGGGGTTGGTCTCGCTGGACTAAGGCAGGGTCTTCCTTTCCTTTCCTTTAGGGCATGAAAACTCACCAATTCAGTGACTATCTTAGCCAGGGTTTATCACTGTGATGAAGCATCATGACTAAAATCAACCTAGAGAGGAAAGGGTTTGTTTGGCTTACATGTCCTGAATCACAGTCCACTGAGGGAAACCAAAGCAGAAAAGCAAACTGCGCAGGAACCTGGAGGCAGGAGCTGATGCAGAGGCCTCGGAGGGCGCTGCTTTCTAGCTTCCTCATGGCTTCTTTAGCCTGCTTTTTTTTTTTTTTTTAATAGAACTGGAGACCACTAGCCCTGGGTGGTACAACACTGAATGGGCTGGGCTCTCTCACAATCACTAATTAAGGTCATGCCCGAAAGGCCTGCCTACAGCAGAGTCTTCCAGGGGTATTTTGTCAGTTGAGGTTCCCTCCCCTCAGACAACTCTGGCTTGTATAAACTAGACACAGAACTAACCAAGCCAGCACAGAGACCCTCAAACCTACTCTGACTGGGAAAACATCCCAAGAAACAGACAGTGGCTTTCAGCTTAAACACAGACCACAGGGTACAAAAAGCCACCGATGCAGAGTTGGTCCCAGAGGGAAAAGCCTCAGCTCCAAGCAAAGCCGAGGAGGGTCAGGGGTACATAGTCTGTCCAACGATGGACCTCACCGCTCCTAGGGAGTTTACTATGAAACCCTAGTAGACACCCCCACAGCTATAATTTCCCTCTATAATGAACACCCAGTGCAATCCAAGTTCTTGCTTTGAAATTATTGAGTTGAAAGGTCAGTGTAAAATATGTCATTTGAAACATTTTTTAAAAAGTTCCCGTGTGTAACCAAACAGCTTGCTAAACCAGGGCTTTCGTGTTTCCAATGTCCCTACCCTCCTGGAACCTGAGCCACCAGTGCAACTGTTTTGAGAGGTGGAGTCGTTGGGTCAGGAGAGCAAAGGTTCATGAATGGACTGATGGTCGTATTTAGGGAGGAGTGAGTTATCACCCTTGGGGGTTGGCTCCCTTCTATCTCTTTTCAGAGAAAGAAAGCTTTAGAAGCTCAGGCAGTTGCAGCCAGCCTTAGAAACGAAGAATACTCTTCGTTAGCATGCCTTGGGGACTCTGCAACGCGCAGCCACTGAGAAAGTACGATGGCATCCCACTCGACAGCATCAGCAGTTGCCCTCCAAGTGTGTGAAGCAAGCATCTCTGTATAGATGCGCATCTGTGAAGCCCACACCTCTGCCCTTCAACTGACAAGGAACCTTAATCCTTCCACACAATGCACAATGCTGTGCCCTCTCCTTCCCCCATGGCAAGCTGGAAGATCTCTCTCCAGCTGCACAATCTAAATGCTTTGTTTTCCATACAAATGTCACAAAGGTGTGTCAACGGGACAACAGATATCTACAAAAGCGCCCTCTGCCTGGATGCTGCACAGAAAGATACCTCTTCTTGGGGAACATGTTTAAGAGGAGAAGTTCTAGCATCACTGTAAACAGCAGAGCCAACAGGGTGCAAACATTTCGACTCCTGGAAAAAGAACCAAAATGGCTCTGGAGGGGTTGCTCAAGCAGTTGGTTGGGAGCACCCGCTGGTTTTCCAGAAGCCCAGCATTCAGTTCCCACTACACACGTGGCGGCTCAGAACTGCCTGGAAATACCGTTCCAAGGGAGCCTACACCGCCTTCGGGCTTTGGTGAACATGAGTTACACATGTAATTCATGTCTACATAAGCAGGTAAATGCACTAGAACGTAAAAATAGAGAAATCTGAAGGGAGAGCAAAAGGACGCTTAAGGGTTTTTTGCTACTGCTGCTGTCTGCACATATACTGAGGCTCAGGCTGGCAAATGTTAGCCGTGCATGCATGGGGACCTGATTTCAGATCCCCAGTGCCCAGGGGGATAAAAGCCAGGCATGGAGACGAAGTCTGAAATCTTAGTTCTAGAAAGGCAGACAGGAGTAGGTCTCCTCCAGGGTCAGTGAGAAGTCCTGCCTAAAAAAAGGGGAAGGGTGCAGGGGTGCTGGGGGGGGGGGTTGGGGGGGAATGAAGAAAGAATGTATAGAAGCAATGGAGGAAGGAACTCAGGGCTGACCTGTGTATGTTCTCTTCCTCATATGAATATACACTCCACACTCCATCCACAACACACTCCGAACAAGGACATTTTAATTTTAAAGAATGCAGGCACAAACACAAGCAATAGCAAGTTCGTCCCCGGCAGCTAACTGGGAATTCAGAACCATCAGCACCAACTCACCAAATGTGTGTAAGCCCAAAGGGTGACTAAAGGTCTCTAGCCGCTAATCAGGACTCCACCTTGGTCTAAGAAAGCTGGCCTACAGCACACACACCCTCCTGTCAACAGTCACAGATGCCAGATAAGAGGACCTTCTGAGCCACATGGCGCTGGCAGGCAGGGAAGTGAAATTCCCCAGGAGGCTGTGTGGGGCAGCAGTGGGAAATTGCAGGAGCTCTTCCCAGCCTCCTTCCCAGGGAGCCTCCTTCAGCAGTGACCAGATCCTTAGGAACCCTTCTTGTCTGCCTGTTACATTCTCAGGTGGAGCCGTGGATGCAATTTAAATGTGAGTCACATTAAAAATAATTGCCAGAGAAATAGGTCAGTTGGCAAAGTATGTATATGCAAGCACAAAGTCCCAAGTTCAAACCCCAGCACCCAGTTAAAAAAAAAAAAAAAAGGCAGTTTGTCTTAGCCTGTTTGTAATTCCAGCACTGTGGGGGGTTTTCTTGATGAGGGAGGGTGGGCCCAGCTTACTGTGGGTAGTGCCACTCTTGGGTAGGTGGTCCTTCATGGAATAAGACAGCAGGCCGAGCAAGAGAACAAACCAGCCAGCAGCACTCCGCCCCTGTGGCCTCTGCTTCTCTCCCTGCCTCCAGGGTCCTGCCCTGTCTCTCAGGGAACTGTAAACTATAACCCCTTTCCTCCCCAAGCTGCTTTGGTGTTAGAGTTTATCAGAGCAGTAAAAAGAAAAACAGGACAGCTATCAATTCAAATCACAGTAATTCCAAGATGTTATCAATACAAGAAAGGTACACTCCTTCCCAACACCCACTCTTACAAAGGGATGTTAGACCCACACCTCTTAGTTTGGAATATCTACGTCCAAGTATGCAAGAGTAGTGTTTTTCAACCTGAGGGCCCCTTTGGAAAAAAAAAACAAACCTCTATTTCCAAGAATATTTACATTACAATTCATAACAGTAGCAAAATTACAGTTATGAAGTAACAATGAAATCATTTTATGGTTGGTCACCACAACACGAGGAACTGTATTAAAGGGTCACAGCATCAGGAAGGTTGAGAACCAGTGCTCTGTGGCTAGTGGCTGAAGGGACTTGACCATGCATTTCTAGGTCCTAAGACCAGTAACTGTGGGCACAAGAGCGGTGTGCGAGCAAAGAAAAGGACAGATTTGTTAAAATCTTTGCCTGTCCCCAATCCCGGTACAAATCTGCCTAGTGACAATGGGGAACGTACGTATTAATTCCTCCTGTGTTGCCCGCCCCACTCTGACCTACTTTTCCTCAACATTCATGATAGGGAGAAGCAGAAAAATCTTTTTCTTTACCTTTGGAATTAAAAAAAGATTAAGTAAATCAAGTGTGAAGCCAAGTGAATTCCCACCAGAGAAACTTAGAGCTTACACTTCCCATGACACTGCTGACCAAACAGACGAGTGTTTGCTACAGTACGAACTAACTCACAGCAATTTCCACGGCAGCGTTGTCTAAACTCTTGAACTCTTAATTACACAGGTAATGGGTGGTTCAGAGTTAGGCCAAGTAATACTAGGTAACTAATTCCACTGTGGGCAGCTTAATGTGTGTTTCCACCTCAACCCTGCCATCTCCTCCCAATCAGGGCTTTAATGTGATGTGGGAAGGAGGAGACACTTTGTGGATTTAATGGTGGGCTACACTAAGGATATCTTGGAGTTTCTACAGGTTAGCCGCTGCAATGTGTCCAAGAAAGAAAAAAACAAAAAAAAAAAAAAACCTACTCTGGAACGTAAAATATTAGTGACCTTGTACATTACCCCTTCATCCCTGTCCCCAAAACCCAACAGGGAAGCAAGCAGCTCTCAGAAGAACTCAGCTTTCCAAAAACCAGGGGACTGCACCAGCCGGAGACACAAGTTCCATCCAGGTCAACATTTCTCAATGACATTTTTTTGTCCAATTCCCCTGACCCTTTGCATCTTAAATGCATGCTGCTCTGGTCCTCCTGACTGATAACTCTTTTAATGCCTTTTTTTTTCATTGCAAAAAAAATTTTCTCTCCTTGGGGCACCCAATAAACTCAGCTAGAATCTGGCCTTTCTCTCAGGCACCCTCCCTTTCCCTTTTCTTAGGTCTCACCCAGGCTGTGAGTCTTTTACCCCAGCCTAAACTAAGCCTCTGCAAGCTACTCTGCTCACAGCCAATGGACCATTCATGCACATCTCCCCCATTCCGGAAGGGCCTCCCATCTGTTAAGTTACCAGACTCAATCAAGACAGCTGTGACAGTTGGAGTGAGAAAGGCTCCCACAAGCTCTGATTTGAATGCTTGGTCTCTAGTTGGTAGAACTATTTGGGAAGGATTAGGAGGTGTGGCCTTCCGGAAGGAGGTGTCACTGGGGGTAGGCTTTGAGGTTTCAGAAGCCCACCTGCTCCTCCCAAGCATGCTCTCCCTCCCCCACCCTCCACACTGTGTGCTTGTGGATCGGATATAAGCTCTCATCTATTGCTCCAACACAATGCCTGCCTCCCCATCAGGGCTTCTAACCCTCTGGAACCATGAGCCCCCATATAAAATGCTTTCTTTTATAAGTTGCCTTGGTCTACTGTTTTGTCATAGCAATAGAAAAATAGAAAGTAATTAAGACACACACACACACAAAAACTAAGACAATTGCCCCCTGCCAAAGCTTCTTTTTAGACCACCACTGCTTATCCACCGCTCTGTCCTGGCTCAGTGTGATGTCTGGCTTCAGGAAGGCATGGGATTGGGAAAGCAATGGAAAATTCAAAGCAAAGGTCCAAGAACACGATGAACCTGACCCCGCCCACACTGCCACCCGACCAGAAGATTGACTTTTGCTAGCCATAAAGACCTCCATCTCTAGGCTCAACTCTCCTTCCCAAGCATCTAAACAGATGAGAAGATTCACCTATTACTAAAGTTCATATCTATACACACCAGTAATAAAAGTGACAGGAATACCAGTAAGTTCTATGGAGTCCCCTGTCTGGGAGCCAAGCGTACCACCTGAATAACTTACATGCTGTCTCAATGGTAGACCAGATGTCTGAAAGATGGAGGGGGGCCGTATTAAGAATTTCCACCCTATTGCTGCATTCCCGGGCCAGACCATCATGAAGCTACATTTTCCACAGGGGCACGGGCGCTCAGAAAATGACTGGTCTGAGGAGCTGTTTGTTTTCTCAGCCCACACTGAGGCACGTAGGGGTGCTCTCAAGAGCCCTGACCTGGTGTTTTATTTCTTTCATGCATCCCAAGGTATGTTCTTACCTTTTAGCAAATTCTTTTTGCCTGGCAAACCACCACCTAACATTCCAAAATGTGTTCATTCATTCTACAAATATTGATCTAATCCTCACAACTGGCCAGGCACTGAGTCACGGCCAAGAGGAGCATAGAATTCAACGGCAGTGATATGACATTCTAAATCCTGTTGCTCAGAATTCCCTCCTGGCCAGGTGACTGGAGAGTAGCTGTAAGGATAACAAACAAAGTGTCTACGGGCTGGCTGCTGATCTGGGCACTTCCTTCCCACTAACTTCTTTATACAGAACCTGGTGAGTGAGTCACCATATGCTCCCATTTTACAGATGTGGGAACCGCTGCTGAGAACAAACTTGACCAAGATCCCAGGACTAACAGGTGGCAGAGCAAGTTTGGGGTTCCTTTTCTTTCCTTTTTTATTTTTCAAATAGTTTTATTGCTGTATAATTTGCATACCATAAAATTAATGGTGCCTAGGCAGATCCAACCTTGCACCCATACACAATACCCCTCCACCTACTCCCTATCCCTTAGCTTTCCTAGTTTACAGAATATAGGAATAATCTGTGCTCCTCAAAGCGGCTAGGAAGCTTGGTGAGGGAGGAATAAGAGTCAATCCACACAGCCCAGGGCTTGGCATGGAGGACTCTGCAAGCTGCAGTCTGCCATCCATGAGTTTCATCCAAAACAAAACTGCACATTACAGAGAGTAGCCCCAATAAAGTACATAGGGAAAGAAAATTTGAGTACAGAGAGAACTATCTCAAAGGGGAACTTTATTAAAAAGACCCCCCCCCAATCCTGGAAGCTGACAGGTGTGAAAGGATGGGCCTGTTTTGGCAATGATGAGTTAGTCTGACTAAACCCACCTGAAGCACTGGCTGGTGCCTCTGCTGGGTCCTGCATCTATGACGCATGAGGGAGAAATCAATGGCTCTTGAATGCTGTAGGGAAACATTTGAAATCTCTTCTCTCCAGAGAACACAGTGGCCTGGGAGCTAAGCATTGCATGCTTGGCACCAAAGCCTCTATAAGCAACACCCTCAGGAAGAGACTCCCGTGTATCCACTGTGCAGATGGACAAACCTCCCGTCTGTCTGGTCACATTCTGAAAGCTCACTGTAGCGGCTGAGGGTACTAATCTCCCTGACCTTGAAGCCCTCCTTCCCTAACCATTGCTACAGTGGGAGTCTGTCCTAGAAGCCAGACAGACCCCCCTCCCATCTATCCCCCTGCTTGCCCTCCCAACACCCAATAAGACAGGCAGCAGGAAAGCGGAGGGAAGAAGAAACCCAAGGAATATTCACCCAACCATGAGGCCAGCTGCTCTCCCCGCAACCAGAGCTGCCTCATGAAACCCAATTCTTGCTTCACTTCATGAACAGCCTGTGGTCAGGGCAATAGGCCTACTTCATACTTGCACTGATGTCCAAGTTCAGCAAAACTAGAAAGTTCCATTCTGGGCTCTGCCAAACAAAAAGATGTTTAGCTTAAATGCAACCCACATTCAAATATATTTCACGGATCTCACGAGTTCAATGGCATGAAGTGCTTTGCAGTTTGCTTTAGAAAGTAAAACTGTTAATGCTGGGACCAGGAAATTCAACTCCTGATTTCAAAGAAACTGGTTGTTTGTGTGGGACTGTCTTGTGTATGACTCACATACAGACAATGTGTGGATGACAGTGACTGTTTGAGGACTTTAACACTTGTTATAATCCAACAACTGTGGAGTCTACCTTCCCACTCCAAATCTTCCAGGTCAAACAAAGATGATAAAAGGGTTTCACTAGACTAGGCTGGGCCCATTCTCAAGAAACAAGAGACCACTTAGGGTCTACTATATCACCATTGACCCACGGAGTGAGGAAACGCCTTACCATGTCTGTCCCTCTCTCGTAGCCTTACCAGCCACCCTGGCTGTACTCAATAGATAACACTGACTTCTGTCTGGGCCGAATGAAAGTGACTACGGACACTGTCCTGACATTCATTCCCACCAGACCTCAGTGGGCTAAAGGGAAGAAGGTCACTATTACATATCCACCAACTTCACATCCCGCCTTAAATCAACAACTCCCCAGGACTCCATGTCAAAAGCCAGCACAGCCCCAACCACCTTCCCATTGTCTCTTTATCCTTCCTTGAGTCTCCATATTTTGTTTTTGTTTTTGTTTTTTCAAGACAGGGTTTCTCTGTGTAGCCCTGGCTGTCCTGGAACTCACTCTATAGACCAGGCTGGCCTCAAACTCAGAAATCCGCCTGCCTCTGCCTCCCAAGTGCTGGGATTGAAGGCGTGCCCCACCACGCCCGGCTACTTGAGTCTCCCTCTTGAACTCTCTACCACCACTGGCTTGCTAAGCTAGAAAAGGGTCCTTCTGTATGCCACGCCCCTCATCCAGAGGGCCTGGTGCCTCCACTACTCTTAGTCTTTCTGCAGACACAGCTCCTGGCTCTTCTGCTCTCCCATCAAGCTCTCGGCTCATTCAGAGAAGGCAAGTCACTGATGCTCAAGAATCAGGGGGATGTCACCATTTCAGACAACTCTTTTTGTCACTGCTCTCTATCAAATGACACAGTAGGATTCCATGTGAATACATACACCCCATCCTCCTAAGCATCACTGTGCCTCAAATGACAGAGACTGAGCCAGCTAAGGCTCTGTGGATAAAGAGAATGGAATGTCCAAGAAGCCCAATGGAGACACAAAAAGAAAGATGCAGGGACTGCCACACTTTGTACTAGAGAGCCACTGTTAGATGACATCTTGGAAACACTTGAAGGGCTTACACAGGGAGACAATCTCCACTCATCCCTAAATGAGTTCTTGGGGCTACCATATCCAAACAAGCCAGTGGGACAATGCTAAAATGTTTGTATAAGATATTTACATTAAATGACAGAGGCATCTATAAAAGCAACACTTAGAATACACATCTTCAGTGTAGAGGAAGGCAAGCATACAATTTCTGGTCTGGATTTTCAACTTAGCCAGCACAGGGACTGGGAAAGCTCTGCTGTGGTGTGTTACCACACAGGAGTGTGGAGGAAGAGGGAAGGAAGTGTACAGCCACACAACCTCAGGTTCTCAAAACTTCAGGTCTTCTGAGACCCTGAGGCTGAAAATCTGTCTCTAGGGCTGGGAAGTCAGCTCAGCTACCAAAGTGCTTCAGCACAAGCACCTGCATTCCAGTCTGTTAAAAAGTCTGTGCTTGGTAGCATGTGTGTGTGATCCAAATGCCAGGAAGGGGAGGCAGGCAGGCAGGTCCCCGAGGCTCACGGCCAGCCAGCCAGAGACCCCGCCTCAAAATGAGGAAGGAAGGAAGGAAGGAAGGAAGGAAGGAGGGAGGGAGGGAGGGAGGGAGGGAGGGAGGGAGGGAGGGAAAGAAAAACAACAACAACAACCCAAAGCAAAACACTTTTTTTAAAAGTTTTTTAAGTTTAAGGAACCTTAGACTTTAACAGTGCTTAAGGAACTGTACCCAAGGCTGTCCTCTGGGTCACACACAGGAGCCGAGACAGACAGGAGGCACTGGCATGCACATGAAATTTATTTCTGCAACCTTTAATAGAAAGAATGGACCAGTGGGCTGGAAAGATGGTTCAGTGGTTAAGAGCACTGACTGCTTTTCCGAAGATCCCGAGTTCAAAATCCAGCAACCACATAGTGGTTCACAACCATCCATAATAAGATCTGACGCCCTCTTCTGGTCTGTCTGAAGACCGCTACAGTGTACTTACATATAACAATAAATCTTTAAAAAAAAAAAAAAAAGAATGGACCAGTAATAATCACTCAAAACTGCAAACTGAAGCCAATAAAAATGACTCTGGAATGTTCTGTGAGGCTACATCAAGAAAATCCGTACATTCCTACAGACCAGCATCTTAGGATGAGTGCTGAAATCAACATAAAACCCAGGTCATGGTGCTTGCTAGTCACACACATGGAGGCTGGGCCAGACTCCTGGGCTTGTGCATGGAGTCACAGTGACCTTCAGCTGGGGCAGTGGTCACTCTGCGATTGCTTTGATTGCTTCTCTGAAGTCACTCCAAACCTCCCACCTCTAGAAAAGGGAGGGAGGCCATAAACTCTTAAAATAGGAAAATATAACATTCCCGCCTTCAAAACAGAGCTATCCAGTTTCTAACCACGGGTGACCTGAGTTTCGGTGCCATAAGGAAGGTGACAAAATTCCAGACAGCACAGGGACCCATCCCCAAACCCAGAAGTGGGTCCCAGCTCCAAACAGTCGCAAACGCCGCAAGCAATATTACAGGCAAAACTACAGCTAACTCAAGTACCGCCCAAGCCACTCCTTTCTCCCGTGCAAACTGCGTAAACTTTAGGCAGATAGTGTCTGCGGCTCACTAAAAACCAAAACCTGTTGTACTACCTACCTGTCAGTGCCACACAATTTGGGGCACTTCACCCACATCACGCCTCTTCTTGGAACCTAGAAAGCCTTGCAACAAAAAGCTCTAATTCTCCAGGTCTGTTTGCCACAGTCCCCACTGCTCCCTACTGCACACAGCCTGGCTCACTTCCCTCACCCTCCTGGGCTCCTGGTTCAGCTTGTGTGGGGCAGGATTTGCCACCCTCCCCACCCCACTTTATCCAGTGCTTTGCATAGTCTGGCCCTCACTTCAGGTTTTTAAAGGGGCATTGTTTTGTGTATAATGCCTCCATTCATGGTAAGGTTTTGAAGGGAAGTGTTTCAAGTTATTTAATGGACTTGTCAAGTGTTGCTTTTAATTAAACTTGGCTCAGATCGAAAGGAAAGTGGGTACGAATGTGGGCCAGTCTTGGGTACAGGACATTGAGTCATACCTTAATTCTCACCAAATAGCAGGAGAAATTCCATTCCAAACGTCTGTATTAGACCCAGCCAAATAAGTGTTCTATTTATAGCACCAAGGGTTAAAGCTTCCAGACACCCTCTGCCACCCTGCCCCCAGCACGTGCACGTGTGTGGGTGAACACAAATACACACACACACATACACACACACACACCTCCCTCAGATTGAATTACAGCCTCCAGCAAGTCAGGCCTTTTCTGTTAGTTTGTTTTTGATGATTCCTGAGCTGTAGGCACACTCGCTGGCCACCTGCCAACCACATAAGGAAATTCTGTTTATTTCTCAAATAAACAGGGGGTGTGCAGGAGGGGGGTGGGCGAGGGGATGGTGTGTGTCTCCCTCACTTTGGTTTCTATAAAGTTGTCCAGAAGAGAGCTTACAGTTCTCAAAGCACTTCCCTCTTCACTGATGGCCATCAGACCTGCACAGAAACAGTTTCGGTCTCCCCGAAAAGAAGAAAACCATCTCACCCTCAGGATGTACAGGACCATCATCTCAGAGAGGCACAAAAAGCTATGCATATTATCTCAAAACTCTTGCCAATGTATCTTAAAGATCTAAATGGGAGGGAGGCGCTAGGAATGTCTGAGTTCAGATCACCAGGACCCCCACAAAAGTGAGGTGTGGTAGGTGATTGTCTCCTCTAACTCCAGCACTGGGAGGGCAGTGATGGGGCATCCTGGGCTCAGTGATAAGCCACTGCAACAGAAATGGTAAGGCCTGGATTAAGGACTGAGAAACCCTGTCCCAATAAACAAGGTGCAGATCACCAAGGGAAGACACATCTGCAGTTGACCTCTGGCCTCCATATATGCACACACACACACACATACATGCATTCTCATATGTGCACACACAGAGGACACAGAATATCACAATCATGAGTCTTAGTAATGTCTCTGCTGACGCGCCATGGGGCACAGGCTATAATTCTTGGAACTCTGGAGGTGAACTGCCTGTGAGCGGTTCAGACTGCAGCCATGTGCCTCTCCCTGGGCAGCTGGCCACCTGAAAGTCACGGCTGTGAAACACGTTCCAAGTTTCACCCTAGATTGGACACTTGAGTTCACGAGTAAAGGTTACCTTTTGAAAAACTGCACCACAGGCTGCATGCTCAGCTGAAGGACAGGAAGTCATGCCACCATTGTGACCAGAGGATGGGGACAGACAGTGGAAGGCCAGAGCCTCAGGTGCCTGGAAAGATGATTTGATATCAAGTAGCACCAGCCTTGGGCCATGGGCTTGGAAGGAGTGGGCAGGTATGCAACATGACATACGAGAGCAGACATGGAACCAGGCCTCCTCTGCAAGTTACAGCTGTGAGGACAGCTGTGTAGTCAATTCAGATACATAGCAGGGAGAAGTCCGGGTCCCAGATACCATAGACAAAGCAAAGTCCAACCACACAGTGGGAGAAGGCGAAGATAAATTCTGGATGCAGCTGCTGAGGTGGTAGAAAACAGGACAGGATGGTGGCTGGGGAAATGGCTTAGCTGGTAACGTGGCTCCCTGTGCCAGCATGGGGGAGGGGGGCCGAGGAAGATCCCTGGAGTTCACTGACCAGCCTTCCTAGCCAGTTGGCAGGCTCTATGTTCAGTAAGAAACTCTGTCTCAAAAAATATGGTGGAGGGCAAGAGAAGGCACCCAACATAGACTTCTGGCCTCTACACGTGTATACACATGTGAACATGTACATAGATAATATACACACCCACTCAAAAAGGGCTAGAGGACTCAGCAGTTAAACGTATTTGCTTTTCTTACAGACGATTCAAGTCTTTTAGTCTCAGGGCCCACACTAGGTAGCTAACAACTGCCTACAACTTCTGTGTGATGCACCCTCTTCTGGCAATTACAGGTACCCACAAAAACACACATGCACACAGACACACACATAAATAAAGTCCTTTTAAAAAGAAAAGCAACAACAACACAAGGGACACCACCAGGCAACGGATACCTGGAAATGTTCCTGGTCCTATGGGTGGACGCTGGCAACTCTTACACGATCTCAGTTAAGACCAGAGAGCACACAGCACTCCTAGTGAGCGTGGGATCCTCCCGGGCAGAAGTGACCCAGCAAGAGCGACTTCCACTGCAAAACGGATCAAGTACGCTAAGGAATATCGGCTACTGACAACAGAGGCCTCAAGTGGCATCGAGGTTCTTGGGAGCTGAACCACATATTGAAGATAAAGTTCTTGCTAGAGTTACAATAGGAAGTAGGCAAAGAACATGGTCTATTACCAGACTTATGGGCAGTAGAGACTGACAAAGCCCACTCACTGCCAAGCTGTGTCTGCTGCTCCTACCCGCTGAAGTGGCCTTTCTTCACTACCAGCTCAGAGACAACTTCCCCAAAGACCCCCATGAGATTCTACCAGAACACCTACAAGCCTGTGGGGCCATTCATCTCATCAGACAGCCTGACCCCCAATATGGCTAAGTCTATCAGACAGTGGCCTACTAACAGGCAAATCAACACATCGCAGGACCATCATCTCTTAGGAGCAGGGAAGTCTGCTACACAGCCCATCCATAGCACTGATCTGCTGAGATGCTCTCTGTGCTGAGTCTGCTGGTTTGTCTTGCCTCTTTGTAAATGAAGTGTCTAGCCTCAGATATCTGAAGAAGTCCTAGACAAAACAGACTCAGCTGGAACCCAAGCTATGCAAATAATCTTGGCAGAGACCCATTATGGCATAGACCCATCACCTAGGATGGGATCCTAGAGCACACACACAAAAAGGCCCCAGACAGTGTGGGTGTGCCATCGGTCCTTGGATCTGGCAATCCAGTTGGTCATGAGAATGCAAAGAAATCAACACACTGGGGCTCAGGAGGAGGACACAAAAGACTAGAAGCTTCCAGAGAGCTCTATGATCTGACAAGGCACTTAAACCCTCTCAAACACAGAGTTCAGATCCACCTGGGGCAAGCAAGGGTACCCAGCATGCAGAGTGTTCATTCAGTGAGACACTTCATATAAAGGACTTAGCTTGCAGAACATCTCCAAACAGATCCTCCTGAATGGCCTCTGTTCTGACTGGTGTTACTTATTAAAAGATGTGTGGTTTCTAGATCAACTTGAGGGACTTTCCAAGCTGTGACAGTTCATCAATGGAATGAGCTTGGCATTCCCAGCTGCCCTAACTCCCCGTCACGTAGTAACTACAAGGAGCGGGAACCATCTAAGCATCCGCTGACACCTTAGCCTCGGAGCCTGGCAGAGGTCCCAGGGTACCAATAACCAGCACTGATCTCCATGATCTCTGAAGGGAAGCACTACACCATTTCTTATCACTTGGCCTGGATTTAACAAGGCTAGAAAGTCAATCCCTGGGGCATGTCGCACTTTGGTTGAACGGTGTGGTCCTTGAGTGTTCAGTCTCAGCCTGGGTGAAGATGTCCTGGCTGAAGCGACCTCTCAACCCCAGACTTCCAGCATGAACTATCTCCAGAGATCTGAACTCCACATTGGGTCAGCCAGTCCTCCAGAAAGCATCCTCTAGGCAGACTCATTTTGATTCAAAAGCTGTCTGCTGACTCTTGGTCTAAAAAAATTAAATATCCTACTTGGATTCAAGGAGTTTTGTTTTGTTTTGTTTTTAAGTTTAATTTTATCTGTTGTGCTCTGAATATAAAATCCCCCCAAAGGCTCATGTGCAAACCCTTGGCCCTCAGCTGCTGTTTAGGAAAGTTCACATTTAGGAGGTGGAGCCTTTCAAGAGGACATTTGTCAATGGGACCAGGTTTTAAGTTTGATAGCACAGCTTCCTCCACTGCCTGGGTGTGGATACAACGTCATCAGCCAAGGTCCTGCGTCTGCACTCCCTCTCTCCTTCCTCCCCGTAACAGGCTCCATCCCTCTGGGGCCTATGTTTAAAATCCCCCCATTCTCCCTCCACTAAGTTACGTTTGTGAGGCTATTTTATCACAGCAACATAAAGGAAACCAATCTAAAACACAAATGATATACAAAATATGTGATTCTACGGTTTATCTAAAAAGGTATCAATCTCATTTATAGCACCTTGTGACGTCAGGAAATATCCGATTAAGGGGCTGGTGAGATGGCTCAGGGGTTTACAGCACCTGCTTCCTTTCCAGAGGACACGAATTCAGTTCCCAGTGCCCATGTCGGTGACTCATAACCTATAATCAAGCTCTAGGGAATCTAATGCCCTCTTCTGGCCTCGACAGCACATGCAAACAGATGTACACACACACACACACACACACACACACACACACGCTCACGCTCACTTGCACTCGCACACTCAAACACATTACACAATCTTTTTTTTTTTTTTTTAAAGTGAGATTGAATTATTACAGTCTTCTCCGGTGAACAGAAACCAGGCCGAGACAAATACAGAAAGAACTCCCACTAAGGCACAAATTAAATGGGGAAACTTAAGAGGCTCCAGCTTAAGTCTGCCTGCCTCCGGCCTGAGGACCTGATGAAAGCAGTTATGGGTGTGAACTCGGCAGTGAATGTGGGTGTGAACTTGGGAATCATCTTCCTCTTATTTTTAGCACACAAGAGTGCTGCTGAGAGAGAGAGTCAGCTGCCTTTCCAAGTGATTCATTACCACTCCGGCCGGCCAGCAATAAACCATGCTTGGGGAGAAGGAAGCAGAAGGAAAAATCACACACTTACTCATCAAACCGGAGAGGAGGGGAAAAGCCAAGGGGCGGAGCTTGCCAACAGGGCTCACTGGCCACACTTGAATGCCTGCCTCTTACATGGTCAGGGTTGGTAACCGAGGTGTTTGGTAAGTAACTACAATAAGCAAACAGCAAAAACAAACAAACGACACGACACAAAACAAAACTCGAGTGAGAAGAATGGAGCTTGCTGGTGCTCCCCTGCTAGCCCTCAGAAAACACTTGCCAGATTGGTGATGTGCTGTGCCCAAATCTGTGTCCTTAAGATCCAGATAAAAATAATGTTATAGCTCACCTGCTCACAATTATAACAAGAACCAGTTTAGAAGTAAAGAGGATTAGGGTATCCACTGATCTAAAAATATATTGTCATAACACATAGAACAATAATATTAAAGTTAATAAGAGTCTGAAGACTATATAATCCATACGCCCCAGAAAAAACACTCTGGGAGATTGGGAAATTACTTTAGCGGGATGCTTTTATTGAGAGAGCAAGAGATCAAAGCAGAAAAGAGTAGGGTTTCAGGATACATTTGGACCAAGCTAGTGCACACCGTCACACAGTCCTGTACAGTTCGGGATGCTTGGCACATCCATGGATCTATCTTACCCAGCAGATACCAGCAATCCCTTCCCACATCTGTGCTAACAACCACAACTGTCTTCAGATATTGCTAAATGCAATCTAAACTGGAAAGTGCAAATCACTCCAGATTGAGAACTGCTATCATTCTCAAAAACACAACTGTAACTTAGTCTTAGAAAAAGTGAGCTGAAAAAAAAATTGCTAACTGAATATTAAATCTCTATAAAGTACTTCTTTATGGTTTGGTTTGGTTTTCTCACAGAAGCCGTAAAGTACAGGCGGTTGAAGTGACTGATTGAAAGCTAGCTGTCACGGCCCCTCCCAAATCTCCCACCTCCCACCCCTGCATGAAGGCAGTTGCCCAAGAGCAGAGCCAAGCAGTCACCTAAGACAGAAGGCGGCTGGATCAGGAGCCGCTGCCACTGTGATTCACTGTGATTGCTGAGTCTGCCTGACTGAAGAAGCGGCTCCCACTGGTGAAGGACCACCCTGGATGGCAGCAAACACCAGTCCATCCCTGGCATCCTCACCAAGGCTGTAGGAGCTGCTACCTAAGCAGCCAGTTCTTGGAGTTGGTCACCCAGGCGATTTCAGCTGCTTTCAAACCCGTGCATGCTAGGGGAGATTCCAGAAGAGCTGTGGGTTCTCAAGAGACTTGAGTGCGCACACAAGCCAGAGCAGGACAGGAGGTGTTCCGTTATGGCTTCCCAACTTATTGCCTCGAACAAAGCTCACCATTTTGGCTGGGCTGTCTAATCAGAGAGATCTTAGGGTTCCACCTATGGGTGTTACAGGCACACACTGCCATGCCTGCCTTTTTTTATGTAAGTGAACTCTGGTCCTCATGGTTGCAGACTCTTCTTACCCACCAAGGCAGCTGTAAAACATAAAATCTGTACTCCTTAAGATGAACAACTACCGGGCATCATAGCCTTCACTGACGCTCATCATTGCGAAGTTTATTTAAATGCAGACCATCTGTTATTTTTAAATCTCACATTTGTGAGAGCAGGATTGTTTCCCAGAATGGCTTTATTAAAACCACCAATTAACTTCCTTAAGTCCACTCTGTCCAACCCTGTTGAAGATCTGGGTAGACTAAAAGCCCGGAGATGGAGAGACAGCTGTATGTCACTTCCGTGGCAAAGCCAACAAGAAGCATCAGATGGGCAGATTGAAGCAACAAGTATGAACTGCACACTGGTTTTAAAAAAAAAATAACCCTACAGTTTCCTGACATGCTCTTTCTCCTGATCTCTTGAGGGAAAAAATAATAATAAACTGGAGATGTAGGTTAGCGCAGAGTGTCTGCCCGCCACACTTCCCAGGTGTGACACGCCCGTAACAGCAGCACTTGGAGGTGGAGGCGAATGATCAGGACTTGTCACCTGAATTGACTCAGCAAACCTGAGGTCAGCTGGAGACAAACAAGGTGCTGAGGAGGGGAATCCTAGCTTCTGTTTCACAGACAAAAGGGTTTTCTGGCTTGTGCAAGTGAGTCTGAAGACACATGGTTTTAGAACCTACCACACAGAAGGTTAATTTACCAGAGCTGCCCCAAGGCCAGAAGGAAATTGCTACAGCTGGGAAAGCTTTATCACTGGGAGAGAAAGGAGACCTTCCCTGGGTCTCCCGGTCTGCAGGGAACTAATGCAAAAACTTTACCGGCTGTGTCTGACCTTCAGGGCCTTGAAGTTGAACTTGGCACCAACGTTTGAGATGCTGCCCGACTTACAAAAACCTTTAGGAAACACAGATCTTATGACAGTCAAAACAGTATCCTGGTGACCCCATCCTACCAAGACAAGAATGTGGGAAACGGCGGGGAGGTGCCCTTCTGAATTTTATCTTCTCAGAAAAATACAAGCAACACAAGGCGCTGCCTATTGAAGATTCTGAGTCTTTACAGCAAGGGCTGAGTTCACCAGATCTGAGGAAAAGCCCTCGGGTACACAGCTTTAGTAAGAGACTTCCCATCCTACACTACAGCTATGGCTGCCTCAGCCAGGAACCAGGAACACATGCACACACACACACACACACACACACACACACACACACTATGCTGGCTTTTATGTCAATTTGACACAAACTAGAGTCCTCAGAGAAGGGGAACCTCAGTTGTGAAAAGCCCTCATAAGACTGAACTTCACACAAATATATACAACATTTCCTTAATTATTGATTGATGGGGGGTGGTTCCACACCTGGTAGTCCTGGGCTCTATAGGAAAGCAGGCTGAGCAAGCCATGAGGAGCAAGCCAGTAAGCAGCATCCCTCCACGGCCTCTGCATTAACTCCTGCCTGCAGGTTCTCACCCAGTTAGGGGTCCTGCCTTGGTTTCCTCAATGTGTATGTAAGCCAAATACACCCTTCCCTCCCCAAGATGCTTCATAGTGACAGGAACCCTAAAAGAGGCACATTTATAGTAGCTACAGCTGGCCCTTTGTCGTCAATCGTTCTGCCTACTATAGGTGAAAAACAGACCCTTCTAATTAAGACAACCTAAAGAGCATACGTGAAAACAACACGTACATTTTATAAACACGGGGTTATATACAGTTATGTGAAGGGGCTTAAGCACCATCACTTTTGGTGTCCAAGGGGGACAAAAAGGCTGTCCTAAAACCAATCTCTCACACACACCAGGGGATGACTGAACGCATATTAGACTTAACTATACAGACAGACTTAAATAAAAGTCTTCATCTGTTACAGACCTGCTGCCCAGACATCAAACACACCACATATGCAGGCACATACACACACACACACACATGCAGAAAAACATGTGCCCACTCTTCATACAAATCAGGGGTGACCCAGAGAGAAGACTGGTGCATTGGGAAATTCTTTGCCTTGACTTCGGCATTCAACTTTGGTGGCGAGAGTGTAACACAGGGTGTTCCCCCCAGGGCTCAGGGCCAATCTCTGCATAGCCTGATTGATTACAAGGAGAAGGAAGCAAGAAGAGAGGTCAAGGGAGGAGACACAGCAAGTTGGCTCAAGAACACACAGGAAGGAAGCAGGCAGGTCAGTGTCCCAGCACAGGACTGAGAAAGACAGGGACAGCCCCAAGCCTGTGGATCAGGTGGCCTTCACCAGCACCTCACTCCCTCACAAGCTCTGCCTAGGTTCCCAGTGGAGCACGCACTGCTAGAAGCCATTGCTCCCGGCAGAGTGCCAAGGCCTTGGGAGGAGGCTGTCAGTCACACAGTCTAGTTTTTCTTGCCAAACCATTTCACCAGGCTAAGGCCCTTACTGCCACCAGAACAATGCCTGACCCAAAGGAAGTTTGAATGTCCTTGAAGTCCTGGTTTTTAAGAAGCCCTATTTGTCTCCATCCGACTGTTGGTGCACTTTGTTCTGGGTCCAGCGACGTCTCTCTCGCGCAAGGCAAACAGCAGTTAAGCCCGTTGCTTAATTGGCCACATCATGTGGAACTGGACTGGACTGGGGCTATGACACTGAGAACACCCAATTCCAAGAGCCTGGCCACAGATTCACGGCGTTTCATGACGAACTTGTCCCCGATAAGGGGAGCTCGGACTCATTTCTGTAAAATGATGTCCAAGCATTCTAATAGAAAATGTACATCAAAGTACATTTGAGAAAGTGTAGGCCCAGAGGGATGGCTCAGTAGGCACAAGTGTGTGAGGCGTAAACCTGACAGCCTAAGTTCCCGACCCACACACAGGTGGAAGAAGAAAACCAAGTCCACAGAAACACCCGTGGCATGAGTGTACCAAGCAGCACACATTATATACCATACCTCATTTTGTAAAGCTAAAATAAATTTAATTTTTTCAAAAAATTTTTGAAAAATAATGTTAGACCTCAAATAGTTCTTTCACATTCACACTTACTTAGGACAGGCATAAAGTGTGAGCTCGGAATAGCCAGGAGACAAGATAAGGATGACAGGAAAGCAACCGTCAGTCTCAGAATGGATGTGGACACAGCAACTGAGGGTAACACATGTCCAACTGCAGCTTATACTCGACACTAATCCAGGCCAAACTTGCCGCCACAGAACCTGAAAGCCTGCCAAAGGGCAGTGAGCAAATAAAGCCATCTCCCAGGTTCAGCACTCCCTGGTGTTTGTGGCACACACCTGGAAGCCCAGCCCTGGGAAGGGGGGAGGGGGAGGTGGGAAAAATCAGGAGGTCAAGGTCATCCTTGGCTACACAGCAAGGCGTTGAGTTCCGGGTCAGTCTGGGCTCCACGGGACTCTGTCTGAAAACGGAACCACAGCAAGGCTATGCGTTGTTCTGTCCGGATTCATTTATGTGACTATCTCCGGCGCGACAAGACTTTAGAGAGCAAAAATGGGAGGAGGGAAGAAAGGGACAAAGAGATGATAAGGAGTCCCTGAGGGACTGTCATAAAGTGTCCCACTGAGACTCTGGGTGGTGAAGCACTTGCTGTACGCTGGGAAACACAGCTTGGAACTGCACATAGCAATGTGTGCAAGCAGGAAGGAGGGTCCAGGACCCAGGGAATCTGAGTGAGGTCTCCAGCCTGCACGTGAACTACCATTTTAATGCCGAACTTCAGCTTTGTTACCAAACTATTGTCGTGTAAAAGGTCACCACTGGGATACCAGGTGGCAAGAAAGAGGAAGGGCCTCCTGTACCCTGAGGGGTTTATAAAAGCTGTTTTGAGGCAATAGGGACTGAACCTAGAGCCTGACAGGACTGGGCAAGCATTCTAATGCTGAGCTATACTCGTAGCTAGCTGGGACGATGCTAAGCCTGTGTTAAATTATTTTTTAAAGAAACTGAAATGAAACTCCAAAACACACAAGTTGAGGATCTAAGATGCAACTTACTTACTGGGACTTTTGAGAAAACATGACCCTTTCTTCACACAGAGAACTACAGTTGGGTAATTGCTCAGCATAAGTGATAGTTCCCTAATGCCCAAGGGACAGGATATAAGTAAAAGAGAGATTGGTGAAGAGACCCATGAGGGAACAAGCAGACGCCCGGGGCACAGGCCCAGCTGTACAGGAATTACCAGAGTTGACTCAAATGTCCATAGGGTGTAAATGTAAATACAGACTCAAGCCTGACACCCAAGGGGGAACACAGCCCCAACACGGAAGAAACTGTAGCGCTTATACGGTGTGCTTGTCCCACATCCCCCAAGCCATGAGAAGCCTTTAGGAAAGGCTGAAAGCATGCCATGGAGTTTAATCCACAACAGAACACTGACATGGGCACTATCTGGTCCCCCCATGGGTCCCTTCACCAAGTGTTCTTTTACTTATGTCCTATCCCTCAAGCATTAGGGAAACATTGCTTATGCTGACAATTAACTGACAGTTGTCCTCTGTGGAAAAAAAGAATCTGAAGACATCTGTTGTCACAATCAGGGAGTTGGGGATACCGACACCCAGTAACTGAAAGGTCGGCAATGAGGCTAAAAGCCCTACTATACACAGGGCAGCCTGTCCCACCCCCAGCAATGTCTACGCTGCCGGAAGCGTTGGAAAAACCTGAAAAGAAGGTACACTTGAATACACCCAGAACTTTGAGACTGGAAACTACTAGAAAGCAACCTTGGCCCTTAGCTCTGACCTACACCAGTCAATCTTCCAATGAGAGACTACAGTTATGGAAACCAGTCTAGGGGTCTGGTTTGGTTTCTGGTATTTGTTAGCGTTATCACATGTGAGTGTGGGTTTTAAGAGTGGCTGCCCTCTTACGCAACAGTAAACAGAGGCCAGTCAAGGTGAAGGCTAAGGAGTTGCTTCTTCCACCTTCACCCTGCTGAGTCCTCTGCGGTCACATCTGTACAACCAAATGTGGGCGGAAATGAACAGGAGCTGAGCCTCAGGAAAGACAATGGCACCTCTGTTAGATGGAGGATGTCTCAACACTTTGATTTCAGAGTCCGTAGGAAGACTTTCTGAGTTAATAAATAATGAACTTAAACACACTTAGGTCTTCCAACACACGCACACGTGCGCGCGCGCGCGCACACACACACACACACACACACACTCATCATGATTCTTTAAGTCCCCAAATGAAAACTGCAATCACAAAACAACTCTTGCCCATGGTTATCTCTGAAGATAGTACAACGCAAAGGAAAGAAAATTAAAAGGAGGCTATATAAAGAATTCTTCAAACATATACTCAGAAAATACATATCATGGTTCCTGTGATGCTCTGACCTCAAATGAACACCAGAAATCACGCCCAGATATAGGGAGAAGGGCATGTCAATCAACAGCTTTGCTGTTAATTAAGGAAAACCGAAGAGCCAGATGAGAAACATAAATCTAGAACCTCGTGTTTACTTTCCCCACCAGGCTGTGCACTTCACTTATTCTAACGAGATGGTACCAAAGCCCCCGGCTCATAAATACACAGTGCCAGTGGCTCATCTGGGCCTCCTACAAGCGACCTGACACTTCCCATTAAGCGTATGAAGGCAGAGAGCCCAAGTAAAATGGGCTAAACCCTTTGATCGCACACATCCATGCCTGCAAAATTTCATCTTCAAGAAAGAAGCAGACAAGCATGCCATGAGCTAGGTACCAAAAAGAGGTCGGTGTGCTGTTATGAAGGCAGACAGCTCGCGACACCCTAAAAAGGGCTGTGGGACGGATATGTCTGCCAAAAGAACAGGCAGAGCTACAGCAGTTAGACCCCACCCCTGGAAATTCATCCTTGTACTGGGGACACCTAAGGGTATTCCCCACAAAAACAAACAAACAAACAAAAGACAACAGTTTACCAAACAAACTGCAAATCTTGGCCTTTGCTAGAAAACAATAATAACTTTAAATCTGTATGCATAGCAGTTCATGGGTGTGTAGTGTCACTGACAGTAATATTATGGAACCTGCCCTGCAAAACTCACAATAGAATTTAGCTGTTCCATTTCAAGCCTTGTTTTTTTTTTTTAAACAATTTAAAACAAAACTCTTATCTCTGTGAAGGAATTACATGTGAAACATGCAAAAAAAAAAAAGTATTTTTTTAAAAAAATGCCTTAAAAATTAGAACAAAGAAATAAACACATTTACATGGATCTGCAAGATGGCTCAGCGGATAAAGGTGCCTGTTGCTAAGTGTGTCCATCTGAGTTCAAACCCTGGGATGCACATGTGGAAGAGAATCAACTTCCACAAGTTGTCCTGACCTCTAAACAAGTGCTATGACATATTACCACTCACACCTGCTCGCTCAAATAAATGAACCGTCTTAGGAGGCTGAGAGATTAACCGTGAGGCAGTTAAAAGTGACTGCTGCACTTCCAGAGTGGCCAAGTGTGCTTCCCAGCACCCCTGACTAGCTCACAACTCCATCTCCAGGGGAGCCAGTGCCTTCTTCTGGCCGCTCTGGTGTGTCCACATACACGTGACATCTGTAGAGACACACACCATACACAAAAATAAAAACAAAGGAGGGGAGATAGAATGTCTTGGTGTAAAAGGGTTAACAAATAATAGCGGAACAGGAAGATTAAATTGGGCTGAAGCTGTGGAAGACAGAGTAGAGGAAGGGATTAATAACACCAGACACCTTGGAGATGATTTATGGGAAGAGAGTGCTATAGAAGCTTTAAATACATACACAAAAAGTTTAAAGGACGATCTCTCATATCAGGCCAGACTAACAATGAAAGACCCAACGTCAGATATAAGCTGCTTGCTTTGGAACTGTTGGCCAGGGAGGTCCCACGGGTCCACAAACATTACAGCTATTGCCACTGCTCTTGGTCACACCCCAGAACTTGATGCTAAGACCCTATTGCTAAGGACGTTACCCGCTTGGATCGTAGAATATGGCCCAAATCAAGCTGGTTCAAGACCTGGAAGCTTTGCCCTACTGCCTAGCCTTCAGAGAGCTGGGAAGGGTTTGCAAGGTTTGCAAGCTACTAGAGAAGAGTGACAGATCCTTCAAACTATGATAGTCCCGGGCCTAGCAACACATGCCCACCAGTGCATCAGTGGCATGGGCACCATGGGAGTAACCAATCACTTTTTCTTTCTTAAAGTCATATATATATATATATATATATATATATATATATATATATATATATATATACATACATGCATATATATACATATATACATATATATTCACACACACACATATATACATATACATATATGTGTATGTATGTATATGTGTGTGTATATATATATATATATATATAGAGAGAGAGAGAGAGAGAGAGGTGTTTTGCCTGTAGGTATATATTTGCATCTCATGTGTACAATGGCTGCAAGGCCAGAAGATGACAATGGACTGCTTCAAATTGGAGTTACAGATGATTCTGAGCTGCCCCATGGTTATTGGAAATTAAACCCTGGTCTTCTATAAGAGCAGCCAGTGATCTGAACCACTTAGCCACCTCTCTAGCCCTATCAACCATTTCCTAGTTGGATCTAAGTCCCGCTCCACAGGATGAAACCCTTACCTAGCCCCCTTGTCAGGCTAAGAAGCTATGACAAGATGGGCCATGGGTTCTACAGGAGAATCTACTATTATGCCACTAAATGGACAAGCTATTAAACTGACTCCTCATGGCTTATCATCGTACTCAGAGATCAGTGCATCCAAGTCTCATTCATTCTTCATCCCAGAAGTTTGTTTTTGCAGTAGATGGTGATTAACACAGAGGCCCTTTCCTGGCCAAGGTGTCCTAAGGGGAATATATAGGCTGCACTGTACCCTGAAGACTCGGGATTCATTACAGACAAGGGTGGAAAGAGTGTGGAAGCCTGAGGCAATGGATCACTAAAAGAAAACATCATCTTCTGGACACATGGGGGTAGCTGCATGGAGGAGCTCACAGGAGTTGCGACAGCAGATACAAAGCTTGCTCAAGCCCAAGACAGACCAAATTCCAGAATGGAGCCAGGGCTGTGTGCACAATCCCATCTCTAGACACAGAACTAAAGACAACTATGAGTTGCTAGGAGCAGGAGGGGCAGTTTTCTCAAGGAATGTAGCCCCCAGTAAAGCAACCACACTCCAGTGGAAGACTGCATAGCCAAGAATATTTGCCAACACAAAGCTGATCCCGAAGGATTAAAAAATAGAACACACACAGTCGGATGTGTGGGGAAACGAATTAAGGTAGAGTGGATGAAGGGAGATGAAGGGAAATATTATCAAAGCATGTGGTTTTGCTAGGTGGTGGTAGCACAGGTCTTTAATCCCATTACTCCGGAGGCAGAGGCAGGAAGATCTCGGAGATGGAGGCCAGCCTGGTCTACAGAGTGAGTTCTAGGACAGTCAAAACTACACAGAGAAAAACCTGTCTTAAAAAAATAAATAAATAAATAAATAAATACAAATCTTTAAAAAAATAAAATGAAATGTATAAGGCTAGAAAGGAAAGGACTCTCACGGGGCAATGCCAAGTATTATGTATTATTCTCTGAGCAATGCACATCTTGTCACGATCTCATCTCAAAAAAGACTTTTTAGCTTGTTTTTTTGTTTTTACTTCTAAGTAGAGCTCTGATCTCTGACTTCTAGTATCCACCACCTACCACAGGTAATGCTTTGTAAATCTAACCACACACCTCCCTAACAACCAAGAGAGACAGACAGTAGAACGTCCACTTATTGTCAGTCAGGGCCCTGGAAAGCCTACTGACCACAGGCGGCTCCCAGATGCTTTGATCCCAGTCAGCAGGCGCAGGGTAGATGGATGGATGCTAAGAATGGAAAGCTTTCACTCGCCTTTCCGTGGTGCTCTGCTCGAGTGGCAGAGGAAATGGTACCAAGCCACACACAGGCCTCCCTGGTGGCTTGCTCTTCCAACTCCCCTGCAAATTCTTAACAGGGAAGTATCAGGCAATCAGAACCCAAACTTTTGAAACACATCAACCCTACTAATCCCAAGAGCAGATGAGCAAGTTCAAGGTTTGAGTGCGCAAAAGTGAAGCCACTTAATGAGGTTACGGCTAGAAAGGCGGAATGCAGCCCTGTCTCTCCCCGACTCTGGTTAAACACTGCAGGCCTGGCCCAGGCTGGTTTCTGCCTGGTTTTGAGATGTACAGCTAGCACATCAGGCCACGTGCTGTGGGAGAGGCAGGCTTTCTCAGCCTCGCCTAACCAAGAGCTCAGTGCTCTGCACTAGAACAACTGTCTGCCTGCAGCTGTTCCTCCAGCTTTGCTGTCCTGGACATGGGGTGGGGGAAACTGGACAAGGGGAATTCTTGAGGACTATTCGGACCAGGCCAGAGACTGTAACCTCATTGTGAAACAAGGCAGAGAGGACCCAGCTAATGTCCTCAAGATTTGGTGGGACACAGGTCCTTAGCACTCCTTCACATATTAGGAGCAGATGAGATGTGGAAGAGATGACAGAAAATACCAATGTCTCCATTTTCTTCTAACAAGAAATTTCACTATCTCTCTCCCATGCACAAAGAATACACTAGCCAGAGAGGAGGGAAAAGAGAGACTGAGGGGTCTATATCCCAGCTTAAAATGCTCTCTCAATAACTCAAAGTAACAATCAACGCATGGTGCCTTCCCAAGCTAAGCAGGAGTGTGTGTGTGTGTGTGTGTGTGTGGTGTGTGTTATATGTTTGTGTGTATGGTGTGTCTTTCTGTGTTTGTATATGTGTGGTGTATGTGTTTGTGTGTGTTATGTATGTCTGTGTTTGTATCTGTGTGGTGTGTTTGTGTGTGGTATGTGTTTGTGAGTGTGTGATGTGTATGTGTTTGTATATGTGCGTGTGGTGTGTATGTGGTGTATATGTGTTTGTATATCTATGTACAGTGTGTATGTATGTTTGTGTGTCTCTGTGTAGTGTGTCTGTGTGTGTTTGCGCGTGTGGTTTTGAGTCTTTAACTCCAGACCTTTACCACTAACTTACACCTGCAGCCCTCCTCGGAACATCATTAGGGCTACATTGTAAGCCAGACTGAACCAGACTCTGAGAAAGAGGCTTATCTACCATATGTTCACTAACAAGCTGCCTCCTGAAACATTACGATCCGCTTTCTACACTTACATTTATGTATATGCAACCTCCATAGATTTAGTATGGACATGAACGTGTCCATTTATGTGGTTGTTAATCCCTGAAAGGTCTGCTACTCAGAGAGCCATTATGCCACACCTCTGCCTAAAATAAAAAGCAGAGCTGAGCTCTTTGGAAATGCTTGGCGCCCCACTGTATTCCAGACACAACCACAGGCCCTTGGCTCTGGGGATGGGAACACAGAGCCCACTTAAAACCTCAACGATTTTGCACAACAGTCTTGTCATTTCTGCAGCGGAACCTTTGCTATTCTCTCTCTCTCTCTCTCTCTCTCTCCCTCCCTCCCTCTCTCTCTCTCTCTCTCTCACTCTGTGTGTGTGTGTGTGTGTGTGTGTGTGTTTTATTGTACATAATTGCTTCTGGTTACAGACATACCTAAACCTAGTTTCTGCCTGAAGTCAACTCTTTAATAACAATGTCACAAGAAATGCAGAAAACACAAGCTTTCCTACGCATGAGCACACACAATTAACTCAAGAGAAGTCATAAAAACTTAATGAAGGCCATGAAGAAACTGAAACCTGACTGGGGAGTTTGGCACACTCCCTTTCGCCAATCCTGGAGCGAATTTTAAAGGCAGCAGTGTCAGCTGATTGGCACAAGCCCTGCAAGCTTCCCTGGCCACTGGCCCCTAACAGGATGTCTGATCCCAGTTAAACCAGGCAAGTGCAGACAAGAAGCGCACACACAGGAATTAGGACCATGAGGCAACTGCTTCTCTCAGGGCAGCTCAGCTGGGAGTTGTTTTGTGGCTGTAGTGACTTCAGTAACATCTGCACACATTCTGGGTGTTGAAAGTTGAGGGGAAGGGTACATGTCTTGAGTGAGTGAAGGTCAGAGATGTTGCTCTCTGTGCTATGGGCGTAGACAGCCCCTCCAGCAAAGAGGTACCTGGCCCCCAATGACAAAGGTGGTCTACGCAGCAGCCACACAGAATCACAAGTGTCTCCTACTTCCTTGTTATCTGACTCACACATGTAAGGCCTCACTCGGTTAATTTCTTTTTTAGTTGTTAGCATGAGTTTCAAATTGTTGGCTAACAAGCAACAGGTCGTTATCTCTAAATCACAGAGAAAAGTTAACAAAGAGCAGAACACTGCTTAGTGTTAAGGAAGGCCTAGAAGCTAGCTTGCTCCTGGATACCAATCAGTCCCTAGAAGCTAGTTGCCCTTGGACACCATGTGATTCCAGCGCTTTCCAGTCTAACTGGATAAACCTTCTCAGGACAACTGACGGTGTTCTCAGACATTAAGGTAAAAGGCTCTATGTCAGGTGTGTGTCTCCCATCACTACATCACTGTTTAGCTTTTTCACCTGCCCCGCCGCTACGTGGAGGGCAGAATGCTGACAGCTGACTAGAAATCACTATGATAACATAAACACTAGAAATCATGATGTTAACATAAACATGCCAGCAAATTAAAAGCAATATATATATATATGTGTGTGTGTGTGTATGTGTATATATGTGTATGTATGTATATGTATATGTATATGTATATGTATATGTATATCCCAGAAATACCAGCCACCGGCATCAAAGGGGAAAGGCTAGGCCTCCAGTAACACATTCTTCAACCTTGGGCTGGTAACTTACTAATCTTTGGGTTAAGATTCTTCACTAGAAAGAGGAAAAATGAAAATAGGCAACCAGTAAAGACAACTTCACTGTTATTCCAATCACGGAGATCTCCTCACAGAGAAACACAGGTGAAAAGGAGTTTTTGGAATTACTGAATAGTCCCATAACTTAGAGGGGTTAGTGCTAGGGTTAAGTTTCCGCCACTAACACTAGGGGGCAGAGTTCTACCCAAGGGGAGACTTTGGTCTTCAGGCTTAGGGAGACTGGTGGCCCTTCAACAACCACACACAAGTTTTCTAAAAGATCACCAAGTCAAGAACTATTTTCCCTAGAGACAAAACCTCATTCTTCTTATAGATAAAAGCAACTAAAAACCCAGCCTAGCGGTAATTTACTGTTGTAGACCAACTCAAAAGTCCTGCTGCCTTCATACAGGTAGGAAACAAACACCCACGAATTTAAAAAGCCATTAAGGAGTCTCTAGTTTCTATATATTTCTGAGGTCTCTATTTTCTATATATTTCCCTTCTTTTAAGTAATGGATGGTTAATGTCTTTCCAGGATGCCTTTCAGGGTGACAGAGACAAACACTTTGGTAAAAGTCAATTCGAACATTATACAATACATCACTGTGGCCATTATAAGTAGCTGTCTGAGAGTACAGTAAGTGAACGTCAGACCTTGAAACACTATAGCCAATTAACTCTGACAAAGCAAGCTAGCCAAAGCACAGGCAAATTCTCACCACTCTGATTTGCTGGAAGATTCCAAGACTGTCCTGGATTCACAAAAACCTCACCCTGACTTTTCAGCAAAAAATCTCATCAGCCTCTCTCAAAGTCAGCTAAGTTTACTCTGAGCCACTTCAAACCTCAAAACTTAAACAGAATTTATTAAATAAACACAACCAAGAAAGGAATCGGGGCCAAGAAACCAGAGCGGCTCTCCATCCCTGGGGGAAAAGGGAACTTTCAAGTCCCGTCTCAAGTAACTGTGGTGTCCCGCCCTCAAAGACCCTAAAGCGGGCATCGGTTTCATCTTCTAAAATAACCATTGTTTGCCCTAAACAAATTTTATTTAAACTCGAATTCAAGATCTGCCAAAAAAAATGGCATTAAAAACAAGATCATTCGGTCTCGTACTCTGGAATTATCTGCAAACCCGACCTGAGCAGTACTAGTAAAGTAAGGACCCCAGACTTGAAAGCCCAATGAGGCAGGGCAAGCAGTGACCGAGGACCCAGCCGGCCGGCTCACACTTCGTTAGCCGGCTCCTCTGGAAGCCACAGGAAGCCCGCACGTTCAGCAAAGGAAGTCCCAGACCTTTCTTGGAGCAAGGCACCTCCCGGCTGCGCCTTTTACCGCGTTTCCTGCACCCGAGCCGTCCGGTCCGCAGCTCTCCCCCACCCGGCGCCCGGGGACTCACCTGGCGCGGAGTGTCAGCTAGCCACCCACGCCCGGGGACATGCGAGCGCAGGACAAACTCAAACCTGCCTAGGCTTACTCATCCGAGACTCGGGGCCGGCGGAGGGAGTGGGGTTTCAGGAGATTCCCACAAAGTTTCCCCTCCTGGGGACGCGCAGGCGCTGGGGCGCGCTCGGTGTGCCGGTCCGGGTCCCGGTCTCAGCCAGGTCCTCCCCGCCACTCACTCACCTCGGGAAAGAAGCTGTCCATTGTTCCGGCGCCCGCACCTTCCCGGCACGGCTCCAGTCGCGGAAGTCAGCGCAGCGGCAGGTCCCGGGAAGCCACGCGTGTCACGGTGCGCCTCGGGGCGACTCCAGCCCGCGGAGCCGCCGCTCTGCCATCCCCCGGTCGCTGCTGCTCCTCCGCACCTTTTGTCCGCGTCTCGGACCTCCTCTGTCCCAACCACAGCCTTTGTCTCTCCTTCCTCCAAGTTCCTCACTTCTGGGCGAAGTGCTCCCGGGAGGAGAACAGCTGGTGGCACATTCTTCCCGAGCTGGGGGAGGGCCGGCAAGGGGCTGGCGACGCGCCTGCCTCCCTTGGAGCTCCGCCGGGGGCGCTCGGTCCCAGCGGGGGTGGGGTGGACGACTTCGGATCACCAGCAAACCAACAACGGTGAGCTCTCCCGCCCCAGGCGCGGCCGGCTCTCACCAGCTCTCCGGTCTCGCTTACCCTTGTGCTCGGTCCGCCCCGCCCTCAATCCCAGCCCCCAATATATAACCACGCCTCCACGAGTAAAGCCACGCCTCCTACGGACCTGGCCCCGCCCCCAGAAACTCCTCCAACCTGCGGAGACTGAGCGTCTGCTCTCAAATATACCCAAACCCCGCCTACTCGACTCCTGGTCACGCCCATTATAGCCCCGCCCACAGCCTGCTCGGGCTTCCTACATGCCGCGCCCTCTCCCAGCTACCACCCAAACCACGCCCACCGGATGCGCGGCCCCGCCCCTCGGAGCCCTGCCCTGTGCTTTCCCTGAGAGCGGCGGGTGCGCGGAGTCCCAGCTACCGCCTAGATCCACTCTGAATCCATAGAGCAGTGTGCTTCTCCTGGGTCTTCTTGCCACCGGCCTAGGCGCTATTAGATGACTTGACTCTTCCCTCTGATCGTAGATACTAGAAAGTTACCCGGGACTGAAGAGGAGGGGCCCCACGGCGGTGAATGTTAGACACCCCAAGAACCTGCTCCACGTGGATCTCATCATTGCGACTCTATCGTGCGATCCCAGGACAGGAAGCGGAAAACAGGAATCTGAACTTTTGAAAGCTGCTTTTCCTTGTTGAGTTTCTCTGCTCCAAGTGGGTTTTTTGATAGCCACAGGGAAATGTTTTGTATACTGGAAGGGGACGTGTCCTATAGCACTTGTAACTGTAACCTCTTTTTCTGGACGTAAAGGAAGTAGAGCAGATGCGAGAGAGATGGGTAATTGCTCTCGGTTCACCAGGAGTCAGTCCTGATTCTCACCGAGACAACTCCAGCTTTATTGTGGCCAGGAATCTGGGGATCCTGTAACACGGACTGGGATTCCTAAGTCTGCTTTCCTAACAGGAGTCCAGAGGGCCCTCCAAAGCTGGTGCTTGGCCCACTGCAGAAAGAACTCCCAACAGCTCAGAAGGAGTTTCCTTCTGTAGCAGTTTAGCAAGATCAGGTCACCCAAGTACTGGATCTATGAACCCTTTGAACCAACCGGCTGGGTGTTGTCAGACTCACTCCGGAACCACACAGCTGGTCCAGCAGCAGGTTGTTAACTGGCAAGCTGGGAACAACAATGAACTGACTTGAGAAGTTCTACTTAAAGGATTTGTTAACTGCCAGCCGCTTGAGAAAGATACTTTCCAGGGCAGTCTTTCTGGAAACAGACACAGCCTTCACTATCCCAAGCTGCACCCTGCCTGGTTAGGTACCCGCTTCTTAGGTTTTTTTTTTTTTTTTTTTTTTTTTCCAGATGTTGGAAGATCAATCACATATTTGGCTTTTTCTTGATGTCCTATCCACCTGCAGTTGGGAGAGTCGAAGCTTGTGCTCAGACTGAATGAAATGGCTGAACATGTGAACCATCTTGTCATCTTTATTTGGGAATTTAAGCATTATTGAACTCCAAAGCATTACATTAGTGTTGGTGACCTTACTCCCATCTCCCCACTTTGAGGGAAGATTCAAGGTATAAACCAGTTAATGATACATGTGCTATGCCACGTGGCTGGTTTTTTCCACGGGTTTACACGAGGCTGAAGGAAGGTTAAGATGGAGCCAGAACAGATATCAAAAATGCTCAACACAACCAAAGTGCTTAGTCAAATGAGCTTTGCCACCAGCTGTGTTCAGGTAGGGCAGCTGAACAATTATGCCATTATCCCATTAATCTACACACATCTCTGCAAGAAAAATGATTTAAAGAGCTGGTTAGAGTATGTGGGTGTGAATTGGTTCCCAGCATCGGTCCTGTTCCAGACTCGTTGGGCAACCTTGGCCCCTGGCCTCTCAGAAGTCAACATCCGAGCCAATCCTAGCTCATCAGCTAAAACAGATGTGCTACGTTAACACAACACTTGGTAATAGAGAAGCCTGGAACTACCTAACTGTGTGGCCACTCTGGGCTTTCCCTTCTTTTTCTGCAGATTTAAAACTTTAAAAAAGAAACAAAACAAAACCTAAAGTCTGTTCATTTTTCCTTAGAGACAGGATCTGGAGTATCCCAGGATATTCTAGAATTCTCTGTGTAGCTTAAGGTGACTCTGAGCTTCTGATGTTCCCTGCCTCTAGGGCACTTTGGCATCCCCGAGAATAGAACCCAGAGCTTTGTGTATTCTAGGCAAGCACTTTACCAACTGAGCTAGCCCCAGCTGGTTGTTGAGCCTAAGTAGCTCAGGTCTGTCTCATACCTGAGGTCCTTCTGTCTCAGCTTTCTGAGCACTGGCATAGGCCTGAGCCCACACAGTAGGTTTGGGTTTTTTTGTTTTTAAAGTGCTGTTGTGTTTGTTTTTATAATTTAAAGGAATGATAAATAAATACACGTTAAAACAACATAGTTTATGAAAAACAACTATATGGTCCAAAATGCAAATTATAGTTAATAAAATGATATTGCTTGTGTATTTTTTTTGCTTAATAGAAAATATTGAGTTATTGTAGTTACTTCTGCATTTATTCTGATTCAACATGTTTTTGGTTGAACAATAATAATGTTCAAGAATATACTAATATTCTTTCATATAATTATGAATGTTCTTTATATGACATCAAAACAATAGAGGAGCATTCAAAGGGTTCATTTATGATAAGAAATCTGTAGCCATATGCATGCATAGATTTTAGTTGTTTTTTGGGGGGAGGCAAGGGGTTTGTTGAGACAAGATCTCTTAACTTAGCTCTAATTGTCCTGGGACCTAAGCTCACCTCAAACTCAGAGATCTAGGAGCCTCTGCCTCCCTAGTAGAGGAACTAAAGGTCTTGGGACATCATGTTTAGTCATAGATATATGTCACCTAAGAAGATATGGTTAATAAGTGTCCCTTACTTAACTCATATAGGAAAAATTGTACACCAGATCCCACATGCAGAGTCAAATTTGTGCAATTGTTTTGCTTATTTAAAAAATGTTGGGGCTGGAGAGATGGCTCGGAGGTTAGGAGCACTGGCTGCTCTTCCAGAGGTCTAGAGTTCAATTCCCAGCAACCACATAGTGGCTCATAACCATCTTTAATGAGATCTGGTACCGTCTTCTGGTCTTTAGGCAAAATGCAGGAGACTGCTGTATATATAATAAATAGATAAATCTTTTATTTTAAAAAAATGCTTAACACAGTATGCAAAGACACTAGGGCAGTGTTTTAAAAAGAGAAGCAAAACACAAACCCAACAAAAAAGCCTGGCCCTGGATCCCTGAGGTAGCATGGAGGAGGGTCTGGGAATCTGCATTTCAGTAAGCATACAGGAGGTCCATGCGGAGCTTGAGAGTCTTTGCAGAATCTGTCAGATTTTCTGTCTATGTGCACATTCTCAAGAGGTGGGAAAACAAACCTTAGCAGTAAGACTGTTTGCGGAACAAACAGCCAAGTTATTCTAAGCATTCCCAGTAGGCCATGCAAGCTCCAAGCCTTTGGGACAGCATCGGATCCCTGAGAGGCTCTTAAACTCACAAGGTCTTTGACAAGACTGACCGAGAAAGGGAGACACTTTAAATCAATAGATTTCTAAGAATATCTACTCTTGGTACTTTTTTAGGGGGAATGGTTGGTTGGGTTTTAATCTGAGTTGTTAAATACTTCCCCTTGAGGCTGTGCTACTGACTGGACAAAGCTAAAGGTCAAACCTTGCCCACGTCAAGTGGCAAAGTCACAAGAACCTTGTGCTAAGTCTGAGCGGGGACATTGTTTGAGCCAAGGTATGTTCTCGGCTCTCCTACGTATAATTCAAAGGTGTATATTATATCTGGCTAATAAGCTACCACATTTGTAAAATGAAAGACCTCAAAGGCCAAGGTGAAGCTTTCTTTCTTACTGGCAAACATTATTCCACAACTGGAAAAAGAATTCTGTTCCTGGGGCTGGAGAGATGGCTCAGCGGTTAAGAGCACTGACTGTTCTTCCTAGAGGTCCTGCGTTCAATTCCCAGCAACCACATGATGACTCCCAACCACCTGTAATGGGATACGATGCCCTCTTCTGGTGTGTCTGAAGAGAGCTACAGTGTACTCACATACATAAAAATATACTTACACTCATAAAATAAATAAATCTTTAAAAAAAAAAAAGAATTCCGTTCCTATCAACTGGATCACTTTCTCCACCTCAAGCTGTATATGTCTCTGGGTGCGTTGGATAATATAATTGTACCCTGTTCGTTTTCCTCCACGTGTTTGTTTGCTTTCAATTGAGATGTGTTGTCTTAATTTCCTTTATAAATCCAAGTGGAGTCCTCTGTGGTTGTTAACTCTCTTGCTGCTGATGCTTATCTTGCTGTGAGTGCAGGTGGACTGTTTCTCACTATCTTTGTTTTTATTAAATACCCAGCGTTTAATTGCTTCACTGTAATGCTTTAATTACTAGTTAGAGAAAGGGAAAGTTCTGGAGGGTTTTTTCACACAAATTAGAAGTTAATAACTGACACAATTTAAGACTCCTTTCATGCTTTACTTAATAGTAGGCCATCCTTTAGGTTCATCCACAGACTTGGGTGGTAAATTTTTTTTCAATGTTTTTTGTCGTCTTGAAAAAGAAATGAAAATTAAGAAGATTTGTAACTTTTTAATTTTCTTTATGTGCATGGGTATTTTGCCTGCATGTATATGTCTGTGCACCATGCGTGTGTCTGGTGCCTGTGGATTTCATTTTCATGCCTGGCCTAGTTTTGTTACATATAATATATCATATAATAATCTCGGAAAGCGTGTATGGTTTTCTCCTCGATTTCTTTGTGTCTATGTACCTCCTCTTTCTCTCATTACTTTAAAATGGCTGCAGGCTGACTTTCCAAAATCTATCCTTTTTCACCTCTGGGGTCATTTAAGTTGTATGTTTCCAAGCATCTAGCTCTCACGTGCTTCTTTCTTGAACTTTCAATCTTTCCCACTCTTTCCCCCAAAGCCAATAAATATAGTTGTGTCTTCCCGGAAAACATTTGTTCCTTAACCTGGTTATTCCCTGACCCATTGGATCATTTCTCTTCAGATTCCTTGCTATGGTTTGGTTATGGTTAGTTCTTCCCAAAGGTCCGTCTGTTGGAGGCTTGTTCCATATGCAATAGCACTGAAAACTGGTAGAACCTGGGGATGTAGCCTCCACTGATAAAATTCTTGCTGAGCACATATGCAGTCCAGGGTTTGAGCACCAGCATCCTGTAAAACAAAATGTATTAGTGACTAAGGCAACAACTTCTTCTTCTTCTTCTTCTTCTTCTTCTTCTTCTTCTTCTTCTTCTTCTTCTTCTTCTGCTTTTCTTTTTTCTTTATTGGATATTTTCTTTATTTATATTTCAAATATTTCCCCTTTACAGGTCTCCCCTTCAGAAACTCCCTTATCCCACCCCCCTGCCTATACCCTCAACCACCCACCATTCCTATCTTCCTGCCCTGGCATTCCTCTACACTGGGGCATCAAACAACCTCAGACCAAAGGGCCTCTCCTCCCACTGATGTCCAACAAAGCCATCCTCTGCCACATATGCAGTCAGTGCCATGGGTTGTTCCATGTGTAATCTTTGGTTGGTGGTCCAGTCCCTGGGAGCTCTGGGGGGTGGGAGTTGGGGGGTCTGGCCTGTTGACACTGTTGCTCCCTCCATGGAGCTGCAAACGCCCTCAGCTCCTTCAGTTCCTTCTCCAACTCCTCCATCCAGGACCCCCCACGCTCAGTCCAACAGTTGACTGTAAGCATCCACCTTTATATTTGTCAGGCTCTGGCAGAGCCTCTCAGAAGACAGCCATATCAGGCTTCCATCAGCAAGTACTTCTCCCGGCACCAAAATAGCCTCCAGGTTTGGTGTGTGTATATGGGATGGATCCCCAGGTGGGGCAGTCTCTGGATGACCTTTCCTTCAGTCTCTGCTCCACAGTTTGTCTCCCTATTTCCTCCTGTGAGTACCAAGGCAACTTCTAGAAGGAAGAGTTTATTTGGGCTTACAGGTCAGAGGGAGAGGCCTTAAAGGCAGGATCACGGATGATGAGAGGTAGAGGCGGAGAGATCACATCTTCACTCACAACATGAAGCAGAGAAAGAATCGGAAGTTGGGTGAGACTCTAAATTCCCAAAGCCCGCCCTCAGTCCCAGAATTCCCTCAGCAAGGCTGTACCTTCCCAAGTAGCATCACCAGCTGAGGCCGTGAGTTCTGGCATCTGTGCCTCCAGGGAGGGTCTCTACCGTCTCAAGTATTTGAACACTTGTGCCCAGTTGGTGATGCCGTTTGAGAAGGGACATACTAATAATTTCAGAACTCGGTGAATGGAGGCAGCAAGTCGGAAGTTCAAGTTCATTCTTGGCTATATATGAAGTCAGAGGTCAACCTGGGCTACATGAGAGACTGTCTCCACCCCCTCACCCGCCCCCCCCCCCCCCGTGAATGGGGAATTTTAATATTAAGGCATAAATGGAACTAAGTTGTTGCAGAGGCTCCACTTCAGTAGGAGTTAATGACTGCTCCTGAAAATAGGTTTTACTGCGAAGCGAGGCTGCCCGGCCTGCTTGGTGTCTTTTGCGCATGTCTGTTTCTCAGCCTCCTTTTCTCGACACACACCAGTATCGTACTGTTTGGATGTCTCAAACACCAAAACCATCAACCAAACAAGTGTCCTTCCCATTATCTGGCTTCAGACGTTTATTCTATAACAGTGAGGCAAAAGGGTAGCCCCCTCACTCTCCAGGGTTGGCATTCTGTCTGCCAGACTGTCAATGCTTCAGCCCTCTGGGGTCCGATGTTTGTCTTCTGCCCCTGTTTTCAAATCTTGTCATCTTTGATGTGTCCTTCTTCTGAAATTCTCTAGCTTCTTAATTTCAGGGCCAACTTCTGTGCGACCTGTAGAGTTATCCATTGACTCCTGTCCTTTGATGTAACGATCTTAAAGGGCCTGAGACGGTTTTTTGTTGTTGTTTTGTTTTTAAACAATGTGGCCTGCTTTTAATCTGGCACTGGGTCCTCTCTCTCTCTCTCTCTCTCTCTCTCTCTCACACACACACACACACCTCATTATAGTCAGGGGAGCGGGATAGGAACAGACGGTCGCCAGACGGTCGCGTGCATGGTGGACAGTGCTCCAGCCTCTTTCTGGTCCTTCTGCAAGCTCTTCTCCTCTAGCCTCCCAAATGGGACCAATTGTAAGCATATAACTTCCTTTTTCTAGCATCCTCATCCCCAGTTCCCATCACTTCAACTACCATTCCCTTCTAAGCAATGCCTGCCTCTCCTGGAGTCCTCAACTTAAGCTTTCAAATGGCTCCCGTTCCTCACCGCTTCCCAGTGGGGTTTTTTTCCTTCATATTTTATGCCTCCAAAGGGAAGCTTCTTCATTCTCCACATCAACTTCCTTGTCTTTGTTAAAGCAGTAGCTCCCGTGAAGGGAGGGCACACATCATTTAAACCCTCCCTACAGCATTAGATGGGCATAGCCATGTGCTAAGAGTATCCTACATCATGAATCACGTTCAACCGAATGGAGAATTTCAAAACCACCCTTACTCCAAATACATGGCTTTCATTCTACTGATCGATATAATCACTTAAGGCTTAATCAAGGAGTCTAATCCCAAAGGTTAAGGTGACCTATGTGTTAACTATGGAAGCTCAGAATACCAGTTTGGCCACCTCAGGGCATGGCAGAGGCAGTGGCTACTTGTAACATCAATTCTGTAATGTATCTTAAATCAAATATATGTACTATATGGGCCCTATATGTCCAAAGGGAAGGCTGGGGAGCTGGGTCAGAAAAGCGTAAGTGTGGCCACTCCTGTGTGAATGATGGGTGACTCGTGTCATACATCACAGGGCTGAATAGAGCAAACTTTCCTTAGTAACCTGGAAAGGCCTTATTTCCTCTCTTAAGTTTTCCTGGAAATACCACTGTATATTTTGCTTCTTGAATGAGTTGAGAATATGTCTGGATTTTTCCTTCCAAAAGTTTCCATTAAGTGTGCTGCGGTTGATTGTCAAGGATGGGGATTCAGAGGACTGCACGGAGTCGTGACTACAAAGATGACCAAGGCAGAAGAGGAATAGTTAAAAAACGGGACCCAGCCTCTCCGAGGGATTAAGCTCACAATGGCAATTGCAGGCTGCAGCAAGCCCTTTGGGGTCCTTACTACTTCTCAATAACAAGCCACTCAAGCTAAAGGCTGAACACCACTGTGGGTTAATTTACACAGCTTTGTGTTGTCACCTGGTTCCTGCTGTGGCTGTCACCTGTGCAATCTCAGGAGGCTACAGTGAGACTGTTGGGGATCTAAAGTGACCCTATGGGAGGAACCTCCATGGAACAGTTGGGACAAATGTTCTATTTCTTCTGTCTTTCTTCATGAAATGGCAATCTTCATCATGAAGACTCTTCTCTCCTCTTCCTCCTTCTCTCTCTCTCTCTCTCCTCTCTCTCTCTCTCTCTCTCTCTCTCTCTCTCTCTCTCTCTCTCTCTCGGATTAAAGGTGTGCACCACCATGCCCAGCTGAGAAAACCTCTTGAGATCTAAATAACTTTAAAAGTCCCACAGTCTTTACATATTCTTAAAATTTCAATCTTTTTAAAATATCCATCTCTTTTAAAATCCAAAGTCTTTTTACAATTAAAAGTCTCTTAACTGTGGGCTCCACTAAAACAGTTTCTTCCTTCAAGAGGGAAAATAGCAGGGCACAGTCACAATCAAAAGCAAAAGTCAATCTCCAACCGTCCAATGTCTGGGATCCAACTTACGATCTTCTGGGCTCCTCCAAGGGCTTGGGTCACTTATCCATGAATCAAATTATGTTAACTACATTTACACAGTCATATCCTAACCTAGGGCTCATGGAGGTTCCAACCCCTTTTTAGTGGAAGAATATAAAATAAATAAATAAATAAATAAAAATCTGTAACCAAATTTGATGGGAAGAAGAGTGTGTTAATCAGTTTGTTGTCAGTCTGATAACATAGTGAAAACAATACAAAAGAAGGAAAAATTTATCTTGGTTCATGGTTTCAGGGATACCATCCCATGGTCATTTGTCTGTGTGGTTGTGGGGCTTGGATAAAACAAATATCATGGCAAGGCTATGAAGGAACAGAGACGCTCACTTCACAGTGGCCAGGGGATAAAGATGGGGAAAGAAACTCGCCAGGAACAGGAATATCCTCCTTGGGGCAAAGCGCACAGCTCACTTGTGAGAGTACTTCCCTAGGCATGCGCAGAGCTCTGGACTTGATCTTAGTACCACTTAGAGGTAACAAGTGGGAGGCTCAGAGGTCAGTGTCATTGTCAGCTAAGTGATGAGTTTGAAGCTGACCTCCTGAGACCCTGGAGCAGGGTGGATATCTCTACAGATCATCACATACTTTCTCCAGCTAGGTCCCACCTCTACCTCCCCAGAGTTCATTTAATTACAAACCCAGTCTGATAGGCTAATCCATTGGAAAGGTTAGAGCCCTCATGGTGCAATCAGCTCTAAATACTGAGAAATCCAGGATCAAGCCTTCAAATCATGATCTTCTCAGGGCTTAGGAGGGGGCTTTATATCCAGATCACAACAAGGGAGCAAAATTAACGGACCACCAGGTTCATAACTGTGCAACCCAGTGGCGCTTAACATATTCCTGGTGTCATGCAAATATAACCACAATGGAGTCCTGGAGTATTTTCATAACTCCTCTACCTTCAGCCTTTAGATACCACAAATTTGTTTTCTACTTGAATTTACCTGCTCTGGATTGTGTGTAAGTGCAACCAGTTAACAGTTTTTTCTTTTCTTTTCCTTTTATGAGATAGAGTCAGCTGGCCTGGGACTCACTATGTAGAAGTTGTTCTTTAACTCACAGAGATTCGCCTGCCTCTGCCTCTGCTGGAATCAAAGGCCTGCACCACCGTTCACCTGCCTTTGTAGCAATCTCTAATTCATATGATTATTAGTAGCAGATAAAATAATAGAATTATTAGATATGAATAAGTAAAAGAAAAACTATAAAGGAACATGTTTCATCTATCTGCTAGAGGGTTTTTGTTTGTTTATTTGTTTGATAAACAGGCTTAAAACATATTTTTATTTCTTACCACAGACAAAGCCTAGAAAGCTGGACTATTCCAGAAGGGCCTCAGGGGCACTGCACCAAGGCCGTCTGACAAATTCCAATATGGCCTTGCCTCTGTTCCTGAGATAGCAGGAAGTGGCAGGGAAAATACCAAGAGCACAAAGCATGCATGCAGATTCCACAGTTCTGGAAGATTCCAGCTCTTTCAGATGTTTCTTCTCATTTCTCATTACCAGAACTCAGTTGTTAGTAGCCAGGAAAGCAAAAACAATAACAACAACAAAAACAAAACCATTGTCTATATTTTGTATTCCTTTCCCACAGCTAAACATCATTATTTAAAAGAAGGACTAACAAGGTATTAGGGAGCAACTATGTTTCTTCCCCTCGATAAATTAAGTGGGTAACAAACTTCGAATGAGAGGACAAAGGTGAGTAGTGCTGTTATTTCCAGATATCAGTGACGATAGCAACCAAACTTATCCTTTACACTCTCCTACAATTTCTTGCTATTTGCGCAAAGCCTGTAATATCATAAAGACGGTGCTATTTTGAAGAATAAATTTTATATCCTCTGTAAAATAATTATTTTAATTTTTCTTCTTTTTTATTGTTTAAGAAATTCCTTACTTTGTGACTTTGGTGTCACACATTAGCAGTTACAAAGAAGAATAAGGCAGAGATCAATAGGCTAGTTGCAGGGGTACAGAGAGGGAGGGGAAGGGTGGATAGGGGAGAGAGAGAGAAAGAGAGAGAGAGAGTAAGTAGAGAGAGAGAGAGGGAGAGAGTAAGTAGATAGGATTTCAGGGTTTCATTATGTAGCCCTGGCTAGCCTGGAACTTGCTATGTAGACCAGGCTAGCCTGAAACTCACAGACATCCTCTTAGTGCTGGGAACATAGGGGTGAACTACCATGCTCAGCTAAAAAGAGAATATCTGAATCTCCAAAGAGAATGCAGTGTGCAGAACGCACATGAGGGAGGTCACACAATGATGTGAGGACCATGTGCAAACTAAGGTGAGAAGCCTGGGGAGAAAGACCAAACCTGCACCTTAAGCCTCTAAACTGGTGCAAAGATTAATTCTGTCGTTTAAGCCACACAGTCTGTGGCACTTGCTTGCTCCGATAACCTTAGCAAACAAGCAAGGGGAACCGGAAAGAAAATGTCAAAGAAAACTACATTTGAGCCACACCCCTGCCAGGGAGAGAAGAAAGGAAAAGGGCACCCCAGTCTAGGTGTGAAAAGCCTTTTCAGCAGAGTATTGATCCGATCTGGATGCGATCCATTCTGAAAGTGCCTATGTGCTGGAATTTGGTCCCCAAAGAGGCTCCATTGGAAGCTGGTTATGAAACACCAGGGGCTCAGAGGCGGAGCTCCATGCATGGTAACTAAGTCATAGGAACACTGTCCTCTAAGGAATTAATGTCCTCATGAGAGCCAGCTTATTCTCTCAGGAAGGGCTATTGTAAAATGGCAAGGCTCCTATTCCTCTGCCTATTGGATTTCCAGCTCTGCCCCAGAGTTTTGGCTTCTTGTCTCACTGTGTGGTCCTTTCCTCTCTCACGTAATTATGCTATTTGCATTTCAGCTCTAAGCTCAGCAAGCTCCCCAGCCTTCCGGTATTTTCTTATAATAATGGAAAATGGACGAAGACAGGCACCAGTCAGTGATGGGGATAAGGTTGGGTGTGCACATGTGGGGTTAGAAGAGACAAACATGCAATGTCTGCTTTAAAACTTCATTACGTGAGCTTACTATCAGTAGTAGTACGCTGGTATTAGACAATGAACTCTAAGGGAAGTTGCCCTCCTGGTTTACAGCATTTACCAGGTCCTTTTGCATCAATACCCTCACCAGTTTTAAAAATGTCAACATGGTTCTAAACATGGAGCTGAAAACAGAGCAGGGTTAAAAGATTTTTTTCATTTCATTTCTACCATGGAAGCTACTACAGACTAAATGGCCTCCACTGCACAGGTAATTAGTAAAGTATACTAGGATAATTTAAGATAATGGGCTTTTAATAGTTACCACCTTTTAATAGAATGTACTTATTGTGGGTTATGTAACTCAATTTTGGGCAATAGCTATGGTTAACAACTAGCTCACGGATTCTGGATAATTGAATGATATAATCCCATAGATTACTAAGGACACACCTTACAAAGACTATTTTATAAGTCACTGTTCTTGTTCATGAGGATTAAGACTCAGAAAATGAAGCAATACTCGGTGAATTGGACATCATTTTCAGGAGATCATACACACACACACATACACACAAAGTAAAGATAAACGAGAGTTGGGGTATAGCTCAGTTGATAGAAGGGCAGGCAGCAGGCTCAGAACTCTGCATTAGACCCCCTGCACTGTGTTAGCAGGGCTTTGTGGCATGAGACTGTAGTCCCCACACTTGGTAAGTGGAGGCAGGAGGATCAGCAGTTCAAGGTCATCCTTGAATGTCAAGTGAGTTAGAGGGACTAGAGAGATGGCTCAGACATTAAGAGCTCAGGCTGCTCTTCCAGAGGACTGGAGGTAGGTGTGTAGTGCCCACACTGGGGCTCACAGTCTGTACCTCCAGCTCCTGGAATCTGACAGGTCCTCTGGCTCTGTGGGCACCAGGTACACACATAGATGCAGAGATACACATGCAGGCATAACACCTACACCCAGAAAAGAAAAAGAGAGAGAAAGAAAGTGAGTTCAAAGCCAGCACGGGATACATAAGAGCCCAAATCAGATAAAGGACCCAAGGGAGACTAGGAGTCCAGCTCAGTTGGCAGGGTACTTGCTTTGGATGCAGGGGGATGTGGGTTCGATTCCCCAGTACCACAGAACAACAGCAATAATAATAATAACAACGACGTGAGGATCTTGCTATCAGGGGTCTGAGACTGAAGACTCCCGAGGAGAAAGACCTTTCTAATCTACAGTGGTGTTTAAAGCATGACAGAGGAGGTGAGGTTAACTTTCGCCTTCAAGAAGAGAGGTTGGAATGCCGGAGGAAGATAAGAAAGGCAAGGCTCTAAGGAGATCGGGCGGGCCCAGATGGAGCAGACTGAGACTCTGAGAGGAGCGTGGATGAGGGATTTTCTGAAGGGCTACTCTTCCCGGAGTGCTTAGGGCACTAGGAGATAAGGCAGCTTGAATATTTACATTGGTCTTGAATATTTACGTTGGTAAACTGTAGGCTAACTAGTGTTTATCTTGATGTCCAGAGTATTGAGGCTTTCTCGGTGCACGAAAGAGAATGAGAGATTCTGGATATTTTTTAAACCACCGGGTAAAGGCTGGGAGAGAGACAAGCCAGGCATTCTCCAAGGCTCAAGATCAGACCCATCTGACAAACGAGGTGCTATCGGGTGAGAAATTGCTCGCAACAGGAAACCCCGTTGGAAGATCCAGAGAAGCAGATCATGACTTCTGTGTCATTTCCTATTCCCACTGAAGACCCATGCCTCGCCTCCAAAGTCTCCCTGAAACCCATATTTTCTCACCACCATTATCTTTCCTCACCACAGCATCTTCTTCTCCCTGGCCAGAACATTTGCATCAGAGGATAGCCTGCCTGAGTAGCCCTGATAACAGGCATGTTTCCTGCTCCAGCCTGCACCCCCAGAGCCAGACATATCTGAAGCATTCTTCTTCCTCTGTCTCTTTTGCCAGTGTCACCAGTGATTTCTCTGCTGCTGTCAACACAGCAAGAGCAGACTTTAAGATGGGAACCAGTGAAGTGGTGGCCAGCCTACGCTACAATGAGACCTGTCTTAAACAATTGAGTAAACCAACAACAACACTTTATTTGGGGCCCTTATACCTCCCGGACTGCTCTCTCCCATTTACCATCAAGTGCTAGCTGTTTCTGAGGCTGACAAAGGACCCACCTCCTACCTCTTTCATCCACAACTCCCCAGTATGACTCTAGCTTCTCTAAAATCTAGACTAAAGAGCAATAGCTATGGAGTTTTCAATTGCGTGGGGGGTGGGGGGGCTTTGCACATATTTCCTTCACGTGTGGCATTTCTGTGAGGTCTCTATTTACTCTGGGAAGCTGTCTTCCTCTTCCCTGGGGGGGGGGGTCAACACAGGAGTTAGCTTAACAGCCCATCCAACCTGCCCTTAGGTAGAACATTAATCCCACCCAATTCCATTCATAGTATTTATCATTCACTGATTCACTGAAATGGTCTTCTGTGCCCATCATCAAATAGTGGCCCGTGGGTAACCTCTTGCACCAAGCTTGTTGAAATGATACGTTAGTGTGATATGCCTGCCATCCCTGTTCACTTACAGGTTGAATGTGGATGCCTTGTGGCATGATAGCCGACCTGACCAGCAAGGACTAAATATTTACTTCTGCTCCTCTCAGAGAGATTTGCTGATCCAGGCTACTTGTTTACTGTATCTCCAAGCTTACTGTCTGCCATCTTCCGCAGAAAGTTGCATTCCTGATCTTAAGCCAATAGATGTGTCTATTTTATTTCCTACAGTATCCCCAGCACACAGAGTGATCCTGCCACAGATGCAACAATGAGGAGGAATCATCCTGTTAATCAAACCATTCAAGTGAGAATCTTCGTCAAGCAATGTCACAACACTCCCACCACCACCACCACCATCAGGGACTAAGCAGGTGAGCAGATGCCAGAGCGGAGCTGGGCACGGCTCTGAACGCTTTGCTTGTGTTACAGTGTTGGATGCTAACAGCCACTGTCAACGAGTGTTCATTCTGCTCTTAGGAAGAAAGAGCTCGATTGACCAAGTCCCCGTTGGTCAATGGTCTCCCAAGCCCTCACTCTTTGTTCTGTCATATTTACTCACAAAAGGCCACAAAGCTCGGGGTAAGATGGGACAGAGTTCACAGTGGGACATTTCAGCTCTGCAACTGAATCTCTAATAATTTTGCTTCTCATGCTCCTGTGTTTTATGTGAGATCCTCAAGGCACCTAAGTGTTTGACACACAGTGGGTAATCTAAAATAGTGCTGGACATATACAATGGATATTCTGATGTTGGTCCCTTTCCTTAGGACGGGGGATGGGGGCATGGTGAGTGGTGCTCTCTCTCCAGCCTCTAGCTTGGGGAAGCATGAGAATTGCCCCCAAACACCACAGCCCTTCCCACCCTCATCACTTCTATTTGATCCTGGCCACTGGCCTTGGTCTGGGAAATTCCCACTGTTACTTTGACTGCTTTCCCTTTGAGGCACAGAATTCCATTTGGATTTCTTCTGACTACCTTCCTATAGCAAGGCGTAGCGTGCTGATCACCACTCGAGGACGGACAGAGGACTTTAAACAAAAAAAGCGGCACCCATAAAACTTACCCAGCCTCTGAGCTGGTGTTTGGATAAGCGCAGAGAGTCGTGTAAACAGGGAAAAGCGTGGCCAATGATGTTAGGAATACAAGAACTCTGCTTCTGCGTGGATCATTTGTCGGGGGAGGTGGTGGGAAGGAAGAGGGAGAAATATATTATGGATGGGGACTGGACAAGGGACTCTGAATTCAGCACAAAAGCAGCCTTGACAAACTGATTCATCCGTGACATTAAGTTAGGTTTCTTGAGGGGCCAGCCACAGAGTAGCGCTTCCTCCCCCTGTCTCCCCCTGAATTTCACAGTGCCTCTGACCACTGAGAAGCTATCAGAAATATTAATCAGGTATGACCATCTGGACACTGTGGGACAGCTAGTTGGAATATAAAATTGTTCTCCGCAAAGGGGTGTGTTTCCATGTTTGCGGAAGTTTGGGATTTGTAGTGACCCGAGTGCTCACTGCCTGAGAGCAGTCATAGCTTCCTCAACTCCTTCTGCTTGGTAAATGCCTCACTTTGAGGAAGGAGACTTGGAAATGAGACAAGAAGAGGCCAAGGCCTGTGTGTGACACTTGGTGCCCAACACCAGAAGCAGTGGACCACTTTCAAAGGAAACAAAGCAAGTCTGACGAGTTTTCCTAAATCCGACTGGGCAAATATACAAGAAATGTGAATATAGTCTGCCAAAATTTTCCATCAGTCCCAAAAAAATGTGCATGATGCTTTTCCCCCTTATGTTGTAGACAAACTCCTTTTCGCTATCAACGATAAAAAGCAAATTCCTGCTAAGTAGGCCAGAATATAGACCGACTGTTTATTATCTCTATAGAAAATGTGAGCACAAGGACTACCACCTGCAGACGCGCTTAAGGATCGTCGAAGTTTGCTGTCTCTTGCTCTGATTACGATCATAACACAAAGCAGCTTGGGGAGGAGATTCATTTCATCTCACAAGTTATGTATAGACCATGATGGAGGGAAGTCAGGGCAGGGAGCTGGAGCCAGGAACTGTCTGGAGGAACACTGCTCACTAGCTCACTCCTCAGGGTTTGCCCAGGAACAGCACCACCCATACTGGGCTGGGCCCTCTTATATGAATCATCGTTAATCAAGAAAATGTCCCCACAGACTTGTCTACAGGTGATTTGATGGCAACAATCCTTTGGTTGAGATTCTCTGTTCCTAGAGGACTCTAGCTTGTGTCAAGTTGACAAAAACAAACAAACAAACAAACAAAAAACAAAAACAAACAAAAACCTGACCAGCACAAGGGGTATGTAGACTTCTAAATAATAAGCTTATATGAATGTGTAAATTTGTGGTGATTTCTTCATCCATTCTACTTAATATTCAGTATGGACTCAAGTTCGTGTCGGTGATTGGCTTGTAGCTTCCATCCAAATGGTATTCAGAAGCAGTGAGTTTCACAAGATGAGGTTCCATTCCACCATAGGCCCGAGGGAAGGAGCCCATGTGGGAGAAGAAAGGTTCAAAGGACTCTGAGAAACAGAAGGGGAGTATTTACAGGGCGGTGCTGTTGCCTACTGGGGAAGTTCCTGGGACATTAGAATCAACATCGTCCATGTCTGCTCTTACACAGCCTGCCCCAAGCCCCACCCCACCCCCACTCCCCCACCCCCCTGTCCCACCTCTACTTCTGCAAATCTTTCAGGAACTTCTGCATGGCTTCATTTCAGTAAAACTTAGTTGCTTATAGGCGGAAGGTCTACACTGGAGTCATGAGGCACAGCCTTGGGAGATTTAATAGCCAGTCAACTCAAAGTCCAGATGGATACCTCCATTTTCACTAGGGCATGGTCTGTGCAACATTAGCATCCACTTGGGAAGATCTACAATGGGAGCTTCGTGTGTGTGTGTGTGTATTAGCAGCTTCCTAAGGACAGTTGTGTGACTATAAAAGTGAGCGAATTTGAGAAAGACACTAAAACCAAAAGAATCTTGTGAACATTCACAATAAATCTCTCAAACTTTGCTTCCTTGTACGTCTTATAAAACTGCTCTGTAGTGTTTATAATTTGGGTGCTGAGATATTTGACTAATGGATTATTTTGCATCCCAGGCCAAGTAATGTAGTAAATTACAATAAGTTATAGATAAGCTCCAACAGTAGGACATACCTTAACAGGGTAGGTGTGTGGTCCTCATTCCGTATTCACTGTTACACATGTGTGACTGTGACAGTCAACCTGTTTTACTAAACAGCCACTGAACAGCGATGCTACAGACAGGCTCCAGGGCCATTCTTGGGTATGTGCTCGAGTTTGCACAGTTCACAGGGCCTCCCAAGCTTGGTTTAATTTTCTTCAACCATCATCTTGATATGTGTCCTAATTTTATCTTTGAACTTCAATTTTACAAGTAAAGTCTGATGGGGCAATGGACCATGGCAGCAGAGGAGACATAATTTTAATAGATGTATGATCTACCTGTCATGCGTGTGTGGTCTAGTGGACCTGAGATGCATAGCATTCAGGGAAGTAAGCATGCTATGTTTACAATGGAATAAAGAAGGCCCCCTCAGTACCCCAAGAGGCTGCCCCTCTATTCAAACCAAATCTGTCTTTAATCTAGAAGGAAGTAACAACATTTGAAAAAGTTATGTGTGTAGCAAGGGTAGAGGTGAACTCAGGTCCCCTGCAAGAATAAGATGTACTCTTAACTGCTGAGTCATCTCTCCAGCCTCATTATTGGCATTTTAGGAAATTCAAAGGTGCCTGGAGAGATGGCTCAGTAGCTAAGAGCCAGAGAGCCCACATGGAGACCCACAGTGATTAGTAACCCCAGTTGCAGGGGATCCAGCGCCCTCTTCTGGCCTTCACAGGCACTGCATGCACATAGTGCATACATACACACACACACACACACACACACACACACACACACACACACAAACACACAGGCAAAACACCCATGCACATAAAATGAATAATAATTTAAAAAGAAAGAAATTCAAAGAACCAAAGGAGCCAACCAAGCCCTTGATTATTTTCATGTGTTAGCTAATAGCAAGTGTTGGAAATGATGGTATGAGAAGACAGGGAAAATGGGCCATGTATATTTTCTCGCCTTGATCCCGGGCAAGAAAAATGTGTGCTAAGAAAAGGAGGGATTACACGGGGTGTGTGGACAAGCTCCTCTAATCCCAGCATGAGGGAGGCAGAGGCAGTCAGGATTTCAGTGAGTTCGAGACCAGCCTGGTCTAATAGTGAGTTCCTGGGTAGGCTAAGGCTATATAGGGAGAATGTCTCAAAAGCAAGCAAGCAAACAAACAAACAACAACCAAAAAAGAAATAGAACAGGAATGGCTGAGTGGGTTTTGGGCAGTGTTTCATTGTCCTTAGAAGAATAAGAAAGTCATGATGCATGTTCAAAGAATTGACTGTGGGAATTCTACCAGGCTAAGCACTCTAAAACTGGCATCATGCAATATACAGATCAATAGCAAAGTCTTTGCTAGGAATTTGAAGTTCGGTTTCTTTCTTTACTCATAGTGACAAAAGAACAAATAAAAAACGCATGACCATGGGAGGGAGGGATGGGGAGGAAAGAGAACTCCCCATTTTGTACTCTGAGTGGTAGTGTTTTCCCTCATGTTTGGAGCAATGGGATCAGGCATTTTCATCTTGCACTGGTTCCCATAAATTATGTAGACAGCCTTGACAGCCCTGACTTCTCAGATTCAACAGCAGCAGGCTTATGTGCAATTAGGGTCACAGGGGAGGGTGGAGGTGGACCTCACAGCCTCACACTGTTATTTTAGGAAGGGTGGAGCTGACCGAGATTCCGTGAAGGAATGCACTTCAGAGAATAAGTATGAAGATGAAAGAGCGGGGAGAGCCAGGCGTTCATTATGTCCTGTCTGGGCGCTCTCTTAACAAATGAAGGACAGATAGCCCACAGAGGGGGAGGGGGAGGGGGAGGGAGAAAGGGAGAGGGGGGGGGAGATGGAGAGAGAGAGAGAGAGGGAGATGGAGAGAGAGAAGAGAAGAGAAGAGAGAGACGGAGATGGAGACAGAGAGAGACAGAGAGAGACAGACATGGAGATGGAGACAGAAAGAGAGAGAGAGACAGAGAGAGGCAGACATGGAGATGGAGACAGAAAGAGAGAGAGAGAGAGAGAGAGAGAGAGAGAGAGAGAGAGAGAGCCAGCACACTGGGCTTCATTCCCAGCAAACCTAAAGAACCAGAAAGTGAAGTCGGTGATCCGTAAGTGAAAATAATAACAGGCACTCTATCATCGATGCTATTAGGCAGGAAAGATTACATATATGTTTCTACCCCCAAATCAGCATAAACGTCAGTCTTGTGGGCACCTGCAAAGATTTTATTTGGGTTAACTGATCAATAAAACAAAAATAAACTCGATGACCAGGGCAGATGCTTTTAGACGGCTTAACATCAATCTTTTATGGACATTTAAGCAAGCCCACCAAAAATCAGAAATAGTAGTTCTGCACTCCTTGTCAGATTTCTAAAAGTTCATGTTGTTTAAAGGTATTCTATTGCCAAAGTAGCCTGACTAGTGACTGTGAAGTCCGCCCTACCCCCTTCTTTTTGGAATCCCGAGTATGCCTTTACTTTTAAAACCAGGTTCTCCCAAGGGAGAGTGAGTTACAGGGAAAGGTGCCATTCCCTAGATCTCTCACATCTGCTATTCTTAATCTCCAATCAACGGAAATATTCAGGTGAGCTTTACAAATAAAACTGAAACGTGTCTGACCTTTACGACCTGAGTTGTTGAATCAAAGCCGCTTGTTATGGAGAAAGACCACAGAGGTGAGCACTCACTCCAGGAATTTGCTACCATGTTATCAGGAGGTGAGCAACATCTGGGGCGGGCTCAGCTCTTCATCTTTCGCTCATTTTACATTAACAGTAGCAAGCCTTTCCCATGTGCTATTGACTGTCACCATAGCCTACAAAAGAAAAAAAAAGAGGAATGCTTATTTGTTGTGATTATATTTATTGAGCCCTTACTTATGCTTGGACAGTCTCTGATCTTTTCAACGACAGTGGAATGTGATCCTGTAACTATCCCATAGCAGAGATGAGGACACCAAGGATTAGTGGTGGAGCCAACTGTCCCAATCCTTGTGAGTGACTAAGACTTAATTCAACACCATGCTTTGGGCTGGAGTCTGTTGCACTTAAACCATCTTATTGTTTCTTAAGTCTCTTGAAAGGTTGCCCTCACCTGCCCACCACGCAGAGGTTAAAATTAGCAAGTAGACTTCTGGATAAGCCTGTCCTCTTTCTCTTCTTAAGGAAGACTAGGAGTGTGTGTGTGTGTGTGTGTGTGTGTGTGTAAGAGAGAGAAAGACTAAGACAGAGAAGCAAAGACACAGGGATAATCCATATCTATTCAGATGTGTGTGGGTTGCATGCGGAGGCTAGAGGGAGACACCACGTGCCCTCTTCTATTGCTACCTGTCTTACTTTCTTGAGACAACATCTCTCACTGTCCCCGGAGATCTCTGTTTTTGAATAATCTGGCAGCCAGGGAGTCCCAGAGCTTCTCCTGTCTTCACCCTACTCAGCTGTCTCTGTGATGCTCAAATGTTTCTGGCCTCTCCACACGGGTTGCACTGTGACCCGGGACTGCAGCGTACACCTAGCTTCTTATGAGTATCCTGAGGATCTGAACTTAGGTCCTATGCTTATGGAGCAAGTACTGTTCCCTTGGGGCCACCTCCCATGCTCCTGTGAGCTGGGAAAGGCAGAACGACAGAAGGGAATAGAGCCCAGCATAAGACCATACTCTTTGCCTCTGTTCACGATTGTTGTAGTCAGGTTGGATATATTTCCTCTCCCCATCTCTAGTTCCAAGAAGTCTAAAAATACCTAATAATTCAAAAGTTTCAGAAAATAGGAGTTAGGAGTAGTTTTGTGGATGCTGGTATAGTTTTAGGGTGGCATATCAGATGACCCAGGAGCACTTGGTGAAAGGATCCATTGATTGCCGAATCAGCCTCTATTCGAAGAGTAGAGTTGAGTAGAGTAGAGTTGCCGTGCTAATGTGATCTATAAGAGTCTCTAGATAATGGAGATATCCTGCCAAACTTAAATATGTACTTTGAAACCCCTGTGCATTATCACTTGAGAAGAAGAACCATTGGCTGGATGATAATGTATGTTATAATAATTTTATTTTGAGGCCAGTATCAATCTGGGAACAGTTTTTAAGTGATCAATGCATTTGACCTTGTCCTGATGAACTTTTGTGTGTGTGTGTGAATCAATAATTTTGATAAAGAGACTCGATCAGATTTTTAAAATGTCTATCTTTTAAATCCATTTATATGTGGGTATCTATGTGCGAGGCACCCACGCAGTCTAGAAGGAGATGTCAGATCCCCTGATGTTGGAGTGGCAGGCAGTTCTGATTTGTCTGATGCAGATGCTGGGACTCATGTCCTCTACCAGAGCAGCATATGGTGTGAGCTGCTGAGCCATTTCTCCAACCTTTGCTATCAGATTTTAAAATGACAAAATATGAATGAATCAAGATTTATTTTTTTTATATCATGATGTACTGGCTGGTTTTGTGTGTCAACTTGACACAAGTTGGAGTTATCACAGAGAAAGGAGTTTCAGTTGAGGAAATGCCTCCATTAGATCCAGTTGTAAGGCTTTTCTCAATTAGTGAACAAGGTGGGGAGGGCCCCTTGTTGGTAGTACCATCCCTGGGCTGGTAGTCTTGGGTTCTATAAGAAAACAAGCTGAGCAAGCCAGGGGAAGCAAGCCAGTAAGACACATGACATCCTTGAAATCTTGATTACTATTGTCTTAGTCAGGGTTTCTATTCCTGCACAAACATCATGAACAAGAAGCAAGTTGTGGAGGAAAGGGTTTATTCAGCTTACACTTCCATACTGCTGTTTATCACCAAAGGAAGTCAGGACTGGAACTCAAGCAGGTCAGAAAGCAGGAGCTGATGCAAAAGCCATGGAGGGATGTTCCTTACTGGCTTGCTTCCCCTGGCTTGCTCAGCCTGATCCCTTATAGAACCAAGACTACCATCCCAGAGATGGTCCCACCCACAAGGGGCCTTTCCCCCTTGATAACTAATTGAGAAAATGCCTTACAGTTGGATCTCATGGAGGCATTTCCACAACTGAAGCTCCTTTCTCTGTGATAACTCCAGCTGTGTCAAGTTGACACAAAACTAGCCAGTACAACTATGAAATAGAATTTTATAAAAATGAATGCAAAGCTCTGATAGGGTTTATTGCCATAAATTTTACAGTTAACATACAAGTTTGGGGTTCATTAGGGCATTTTCATACAAATATGTCATACTTTCTTCTCATACTTGTACCCCCGCCCCAACTCTCCCCTTCTTGCCGGCCCCCTGTCTTCCAAATTCTGGTTGATTGAAGCAACATAGTTTTACTTCTCAGTCATCTTACTTACTCATAGGATGTCATGTGGAACCTCTGGCGCCCAGGTTCCTTGCTCTGGGGTCCAGGTTGATGGATTCAGGCTGATGGACACTCCCAGCTCATTTCAGCTCCTTCAAGAGCGTTGCATTTCTTTTTATAAAATTTCATCTATTTCAGGAAACACACTTCATCTCCCCTTGCAAGGGTTTTTCACATGGTCAACTGTCATGCTGGATCTAACTTCTGTCATCAGGAATGTTCTCTTCTCTGGCCACATTGCAAGAGTCGTCTTCCTCTGGGTCTGCTCATGAGACTTGCTCCGCCTTTGTGGGGTTTTTAGTTGATGCCAAAAGCAAAATAGGCTACAGAGTTGCCTGATAAAGTTAGTGGAAGCTCAGAGGAAGTGATCAGGAAGGCTGTGTGAGTCTTAGACAATGGGATGCTTGTTCTAGACAATGGGATGCTTGCTCTAGACAATGGGATGCTTGCTCCAGGCTTAGACAGTGATCACCAGTGACATCCAAGCCTTCATCTCCATGGAATGCTACCTTCTATGGTAAAAGTGAGGCTGCATCTGTGGTTGACTGAATGGTTCTAAGATGGGAAGAGTGTCATAGATGATGAAGGAACCCATCCTCTTCTTGTGAGAGAAGTCGAGAAAAGGATATTGGTGTGACGTGTGTTAGAAGTGAATGATAGAACCTTCCAGCCTTGCTGGCATACTGGGTTTAGCCAAGACCCACATCATACTTCTAATGTCCCAATCTAAATTATAATAAATTTCTGTTAAGCTACTAGTTTTGCAATCTGATTAGGCAGCAGAAGCAGCAGCAGCAGCAGCAACAACAACAGCAATAACAAACTAGCTTGGAGACCACAGAGGTGCCTCTGTGGTTAAAAGCATTTGCTGTTGTTGCAGAGGACCTGAGTTCAATTCCCAGCATGTATATGGTGGCTCACAACTGTCCATAAATCCAGTTCCAGGGGATTCACTGCTCTTTTCTGATCTCTGCATGCATGTGGTGCACAGACGTACAAGCAAGCAAAGACACTTTTGACATATTAAATAAGATAAATACATATAAAAAATTAAAATGGGATTTCTAAAACTAGCATAGCGTCTTAAAGAGCAGTTCTTTTGTTTATCAAAGCATAGACTAATAAAGAGGCTGACTCTCTAGGAAAGCTTTGCTTAGGCAAGAGGGTACAGGCTTTCCGCATGTGCCTTGTCACTGAGGCTGACTTCACTTGCCAGGTGGCCCTGAGACAGCGTTGACTCATAACAAGGATAGTGCTCACACAATGCTAGTATGGGCTGCGTAGGTGACACTGTGCTGAGGCACAAAGAAGCTGGGTGACTACCAGTCAAGCACATTGCCAGAGAACCCTGCACTGGACAGGAATATTGGAGGCATTTCCCCCTAAGTTCTTGCCACTGCTTTGCAGGTGTAAGTATCTGGTCCCATGAGGTGCTTCCCAGATAGCCGGGGATGTGCTAAAGGGAGTGCTTTATTGGTCCACCAGATGCTAACAGTACATGTCAAAGGGATGGCAGCTGGGCAAGGGAAAGCAACAGGACTTTGCTCTTAGGCAAACTGAGTCTCAGATGGTGAGAGAGGAGAACAGAGCGTTCTGAGGGAATCCTATGGAGACCCACATATACTTCTGAATCCTACAGTCAGTCACACAGCTAAAAGTTTGATGAGAAATAGAGAGGGGACTTGGCAATCCCATCTTCCTGAGCCACCCACTGAGATAATTCCTGGGGATACCACCAGCACCCTAAGCATGTGGGGCACAGCTCACAATACCAGCTTCATGGAGGTGGGGCCCAAGAGTCTCAAACCTTAGCCAGGTTCCCCAAGGGACCCCACTGCTTCTTATTCATGCAAAGCTACCATTCTGAGAAATTATGTCCTTAAGATCTCTACCTACTAGTCCTGATACCCTGGAGGCAGAGGCAGGCGGATTTCTGAGTTTGAGGCCAGCCTGGTCTACAAAAGTGAGTTCCAGGACAGCCAGGGCTTATACAGAGAAACGCTGTCTCGAACCCCCCCCCCCAAAAGAATGAATAAATAAATAAATAAATAAATAATCTCACTAGCATGCCCCTGGCATGCAGTATGTGTATGTATGTATGTATGTGTGTGTGTGTATATATACACACACACATATATATATATATATGTATATATAAATTTGCCTAAAATTATAGCTTTGACTGTGACTTATATACTTATTAATGAAGATTTCTTACATTTTTCCAGTCTGTATCACTCCTGAGCCCCAGGTCAAATCCCAGTTGTTGTCTGGCCAAAGGTTTACAAAAAGTCAGGCAGTAGTGATGCACGCCTTTAATCCCAGCACTAGAGAGATAGAGGCAGGTGGATTTCTGAGTGTGAGGTCAGCCTGGTCTACAGAGTGAGTACCAGGACATCCTGTGCTACACAGAGAAACCCTGTCTCGAAAAACAAAAAACAAAAAACAAAAAAACAAAAACAAAACAAACAAACAAAAACAGTAGAAGAAAAAAAGAAAAGAAAAAGGAAAAGAAAAAAGTTTACAAAAGGTTAATCTTTTCTTTAGAAATTCCTTGCTCCCTTTAGTTGGCATGGTCATATATCCCCTATTTCAAGAGAAATTTGCAACAACTTTAGCTGAAATTTCTCTTTGGTTATCAGAAAAAAATTGCAAGATCTCCTCCTACCCAGTGAATGTATCAAGTGATGTTCTAGGCCATCGGCTCTCTGACTCCTCCTCTTCTATACAGGATGACTTCCAGATTCTCTCTGAGACTGAAAAGGGAACTCTTTTACAGTATGTTCTCCGGCTTATCCTAACTAGTACTGTATCCACCTCAAGCTTATCCTAACTAGTACTGTATCCACCTCAGGTTTATCCTAACTAGTACTGTATCCACCTCAGGTTTATCCTAACTAGTACTGTATCCACCTCAGGCTTATCCTAACTAGTACTGTACCCACCTGCCCTGCCCCCACCTGCAGATGTAACACTTATCCTAACTAGTACTGTATTCACCTCAGGCTTATCCTAACTAGTACTGTACCCCCCTGCCCTGCTCCCACCTGCAGATGTAACTTATGGTCTAGTCAACCAAAAACAGCCCTTGGTTCTGGTCCACATGGCCTCTAAACATGATTTGCCTTCAGTGCTTAGCCCTTCTTTGTTTGGTACATTATTTCCAGGACACATGCCATCTCCTCCTAAGCAAGGCTATGACGATTTCTCATAGTCTTTGTGTGCCCCCAAGTCTCTGTCCATGAATCTATTATGGCATGTATGGTGTTGACTGGAAATTCTCAATTTATCTACTTCTTCCCGCAATTGATCATAACCTTCCAAGAAACCAGACCATGTTGCTTTCCTATGCATTGGGATTGCTCTCAGCACAGAGCCTTCTGCAGAAAAGGCACAGAAGGAAGGCTTGCTTACAGGCTCATCCTCATCAGAGCTGATTTTAAGGAAATGGCTGGAATGGTTCTATTTTGCCAGGCACCATGGCGGACGCCTAACACTAGTCTCAAATGATTCTGCCTCTGCATATTTCCACCAGGGTCTCTGGTATTGATTTATCCTGTTTTTCCTTTCATACTTGGGGAAGATAAAACTTATGAGATCACAGTTTCTATTTTATTAAAAAAAACAATCTTTCCTCAAACTTTCTGTTTCTGATTTTTGGCTCCAACCCACGAGGACTTTTAAAGTCTTAGCGTTTAGGCGGCGATGAGACATCAGACGATGAAGCACTACAGAACATGATGAAAGTCCTTATTCAGCAGTCAGTTAAACATAATGAGATCTGGTTTGAAGGCTGCCAGTTTTTCATGAGGCAAAAACCTGTCTTCCCCTTCTGAAAGCTGCTTCCTGGAATTCATATACCATTTTGCCATGATGATCTCAGTATATTCTGGGAGACCATGCTTACAACAGATCAAGCACTTATTGTCCCTCACCCACATATTCATATATTGAAGTTCCATTTTACAACGTGATGCTATTGGTAGCTGAAGCCTCTGAGGAGATAATGGTTTTATAAGGGTGGAGGCTTTGACCTAATTACTTAGAACTCACCCATATTGGCACCCTAATCTCCAGCTTCTAGCCTGTAGAACCATAGTGCTTTGTATTCTGTAGTAGATGGTGTCTACTATGGAGCCAAGGCTAGCCATGAACTTGCTTGATCTTCTTGCCTTCGCCTCCAGAATGGTGGGATTACAGGCACACAGCACTGCATCCTTGCAATGGTTGTTGATGATGGACAGTGATGAAAAGAAATCCTCTGCTTGGTATCACAGGGTACCAGTGGCTCACACAGGGCTCTGCAGCCTGGTCTTTGGAAACCACAGTGGTGGATTCAGAGCCCAGAAGCCTTCCTTCTCTTGCGTAGATTCTCTAAGGAAGTCAAAAGTAACAGCATAGCAAGCAGAAAAGAGGCAAGGCCCGCACTGGTACCTTCAGGATGGAGTCGGAGGCTGAGAAGAGGAACAGAAGACTCCAGCGTAGCTTTGCTCTCCAAGTCTTTGAAGTCTGGAGAGAAGGGCATGGAAAGGGTGGATCTGGGGGGAAAATTCAACAATAGTTTCAGGAAGAAAGATCCTATCTGTGGCGGTTTGAATGAAAATGGCCCCCATAGACTCATGTGTTTGAATAGCTGGTTCCTAGTCAGTGGACTGGTTTGGGAAGGACGGAACTTGTGGCCTTATCAGAGGAGGTGTGTCTGAGTGTTCAAAAAGACTCTAGCCATTTCTGCTCTCTCTCTCTCTCCCTCTCTCTCTCTCTCTCCCTCTCCCTCTCCCTCTCCCTCTCCCTCTCCCTCTCCCTCTCCCTCTCTCTTGCTCTCTCCCTCTCTATCTCCCTTCCCTCCCCTCCCCCTCTGTCTGTCTCCCTTCCTCTCCCTCTCCCTCTCTCTTCCCCTCTCTCTTCCTTCTCCTTCTTTTTGTTTGTTCTTTGATTTTTCAAGAAGAATCTTTCTTTTGTTAAGGCCTAGGTAAAATGGTAAGGCCCAGGTAACTGTTACCTGGCTAGCCTGCCATATTATAAGGAAACTTTCTCATATGTTGTTTCTGCTGTTAGTGGGAAACTTTCTCGTGCCTAAGTTGATTACGTGTTCTGTGCCCTTGGAAACCAGTCATGATAGCAGTCATTTGAACTGCATTGTGTAGTTACCCACAATGAGCTTGGTCCCGAACCAACCACCCAGCAGCCCTTCCTGCACCTGTGTCTAAGCCTTTATGGGAGAAGCTGCCCTTGGGATGGACCCCAACACGAGAGAGAGACACCTGCATTTATTTAAAATAAAACTTCCATTTTGAGTAGGGGTTGAGTAAAGTTTAAGGTTCCAAGACCTCCAAGACATCCTACTTGGCAGAAAGAGGCATATACATGGGTAACTGACATCCTGGTTGGCAAGTTAAGACATGAATATTAGACAAGGCAATTCCCCTGCCACAGCTGACTACCCCAACCAATGGGAGCAGGATAAGTATACAACCAAGACATGTTCCTAAGGAAATCCTCTATCCCTAAATCCTGATTGGTGGAATAACTTGGCACATATGTTTGTGGATCTTAGGCTTAAAAGCCCTGTAGGATCTTAACTCTTGGGCTTGAATGATCAGTCTTGGGGTGTGGTGTTCAATAAGTCATCCATCTTTGAGATTTGTGTTTGAGTGGTTTGTAAGGTGATTCCCAGCCCCCACATCTTTTGTAGCTCTGGCTACCCTGTAATGCACTATGTAGACCAGGTTGGCCTCCTTCTCAGAGACCTGCCTTCCTTCGCTTTCCTGGTGTTGGAATTAAAGGCATGAACCACCATGCTGGGATCCCAGCATGGTATCTTTGTGCCTTTTATTTGTGGATCAAAACCCGAGCTCTCAGCTGTTCCTGTCATTGTGCCTTTGCTTTGCCACCATGCACTTTAGCCCGCTGAAGCTGTAAGCCCAGTTAAAGGCTTTATTTTACAAGCTGTCTTGACATTGGTGTTTTGTCACTAATGTACTGCTTAGCAATTCAACATTTCAGCAGGAAGTAAAGGAAGGCTACTTTTCAGCTCTCATTACTGAATAATGAGGCTGTGGCATCTCTCATAAACGTAGGCCGCAGTCTAGGCTGGGTGGAGTGAGTCTGTGCACAGACCATTCAATACAGACCCAGACTCGCTAAGCCCACTGCAGCAGAGCTCATCTTTTCACTCCGATTTGTCTCTGCCATAATCTGATGTCTGACATAGTAGCTCCAAGGGGATAGATATAGTGACTGAGTAGAAAGACAGATGCTGAGAACCTAGCTTGATCTTATCAAAAAATGACAGACCTGAGCTGTCTACATTAGTTATTAGCAAAATCAGAAGGCATGGGAAAGCAAGCAAGTAAAGGGACCACACACACACACACACACACACACACACACACACACACACACACACACACACACCATGAAGGAGACAGGTGAGAGCCACTTGGGTATGTGTGACAACCTAAGAAACAAGAAAATGTCCTGGCGTGTTGAGTTGTAATTACAGCATACCAAGTGTCTAATGTGTTCTAGGCACTGTTTCAAGTTCTTTACACGTTCTATCCATGCACATGGCATGAAGTGCATGGATAGTCTTAGTTTTTTAGATCAACTGTGATCAGGTCTCTCAGAGGCAGCAGGTGGCTGAGGGACCTACACAGTTGAACTTCAGAGGCCTGATCTTGCACATCTTCGCTAGGCTGCTTTGAGAGGCAGCCAAACCAGTTGGTCAAAGTGTAGTAAGAAACAACTGCCTGAAACAGAGAGGAGATGCAGCTCACCTAGAGCAATGGGGGAACAGGTAAGAACATTTTCAATGTGGATAAATGAACAATGGGAATAGCAAGTGAATGGAAGAGATCAGGCTAAACCGGAACAGGATGGTTAGGCTTCAATGCGGAGGTAGGGTTTGCCTAGCAAGCATGTGGTCCGTGTGCGGCATCAACCAAAAAAAAAAAAAAAAAAAGTAAAATAGGCAAAAGGCTGTGATGATCACCTTGAAGGAAGAGGTAGCAGGCATGTCTCTAAAACTGATTTGGTAGGAACTGCTAATTAAGGAGGGCAAACAGGGCATATAGTTCAAATAAAATGTCCAATAACAGAGGACTGAACATCAATCAAAAAAAAAAAAAAAAAAAAAAAGCATTCGAGATGCTACAGAAGAAAATATCCCAGAATTAAATGAAAAACTGAATCTATAGCAAGAAAAAAAAAATCAGTTGTGTCGTCTCAGGAATTATATAGAAATTAAACTCTAAGCCACAAGCAGATTGAATCAATCCCTTTAAAGGCTAATAAAATTCTTCTGAATGCCGATGTGCATTCAGAGCCCAGGGATTGATCCTCGGCTCTGAAAAAAGTTGGAAAGGAAGGAAGAAGGAAAGAAAAAATATTTTGAGAATCTAGCAGGTATCGAGGGGCGGGGGTGGGGGTGGGGCTGGAGATTAGCTCCCTTTGGCAGAGGAAATGGGACCACATAGTTTGACAGGAAATGCAATGCCAAAACACAGAGGAAATGCCCTGAGGAACAGGATATGAGACATGTTTGAGGCCAAGTTGTATGCAGATCTAAGGCAGCAATTTCTTAAATATCAAGCATGTGACTGCTACCCAGTCAGGAGGATGTAAGTTCAGGTCCCCAGTACCTATATAGAAGCCAGGTATGGTGCTCGTGCCTAGTACCCCTCATGTTGGGAAGCCAGAGACAGACTGATACTGAGGGCTTGCTGCCCGGCTGGGTAGCACATGCAGAGAGCTCCAGGTTCTGTGAGAGACCTTGGCACAAAAACATAAGGGGGAGTGACACACAGGAAGACACCTGACATTTACCATTTACCTCTAGTCTCTACAGGGGCGCGGGCGCGCGCGCGCACACGTGCGCACACACACACACACACACACACACACACACACACACACACCATGCATGCACACAATGCCCTAGACTCGGTCATATATATCAACAACATTGAATTCATATAAATATGGGACTGATGGTAAAGCATTGTTGAAATTATGCTTGCAAAGGCAAAACATTAATTTCAGCTTGGACCAAGCAAAGTACGTAACTGTAGAAAGACCCTGGGGCTGGTCCTGACATTCCTTTTGTTCCATAAGATTTTCCCCTGCTCTTAAAATAAAAGAAGGAATCATGCTAAGTATCCTCGAGTTTGAAGAGTCATTTTAGTTTATATGATCTTATTTGCTATTCCAATGAGTAAATGAGCCTAGGGGTGTCTATAATTGCTAACAACATTTATTGGATGGCATAGGGGTGTTAGATGATTTGAGGTTTTAGTGAGTGTATTTTTCTGTATCATGTAAATGTTTCTGAATGAAATGAATGCCTTTACAGAATAAAGCAGTAAAGTCTCCCTCTGTCTCTGTCTGTCTCTGTCTCTGTCTGTCTCTGTCTCTGTCTGTCTCTGTCTCTGTCTCTGTCTCTGTCTCTGTCTCTCTCTCTCTCTCTCTCACACACACACACACACACACACACACACACACACACACACATACACACACACACACACACACACACACACTAATTTTGAAGTCCTCTTTGGCATTTCCTGAGAGAGCCTTGGGGAAGGAGTCCTAGCTTGCAGGTGCAAATGCTAAATTCCGCCTTTGATCACAGCGGCAGCACAAGCAGGTGTCTAGATGCCGCCCTGGACTCTGTACATCCGCACAACAATTCTGTGTCAATCAAAATCAAATACATCATATTAAAGTGCCCATCACCATGAGTGCTCTTTCCTGCTACTCCTCAGATGAGCTCAATGTCTCCTCCAGAGGTGAGAGGCAGGCTGTGGGCAGCGGGTTTGGAGGGTGGGAAGTATGCTCACTGAGTTTTGAAAATGCGACAGTGTGGGTGCGGTGAAAGGGAACTAGGTTGCTCGCACTGCTAAAAGGTTTTGTGTTTTGTCTTTTCAGTTTCCTCCTCAATCCCAGAGAAACTAGAAGGAGAAATCTTCCCGGCAGGCGAAAGGTTCCTTTTCTAATTTCCTTGGCTTTCTCTCTCGCCGGTGGAGCTTCAGCTGTCATGGCGCCTTCGTGACCACTTGCCTTTTCTGTTTGGGAGGCAGAAATGATTTAGGCACCGACACAGTGGAGGGACCCAAATTTGATTTTGGCTACTAGATGGCTTAGATGTCAAAAGCCATTTACTAATGCCAAAATGGTCAATGGATGTGACTTTTTGCCTACCGGCACGGAATCCCCATCAAGGTACATGACCATAACGCTCTCTGTGACCAGAGGCATTTTGCTTACAGCCTCTGTTTTCTTCGTTTTAGAAAATTTGTAAAATGGACACATATTTGTACGTTTGGGGGGAGAAAAGAAAATTTAAAATTGAATCAGAGACACTGGAAGTGTTTTAAACTGTTTTTGTCTTTTGGTCGGCACTCAAACGGTAAAATAGCAGTAAAATAGACCGTCCTCTAGAGGAGAGTAACTAGTTAAAAGGATTTAGAAAAAATAAATAAATAAAAGGAAATAATTTCTCTATGCAGCTTGTGGTCAGCTAGAGGAATTTGCTGTTACAGAAGGTCAAATTGAGACACGCCTTCCTTGGATGGCGATCGGGGCCATGGAGATGAAGGCCATCCTAACTGGGGGGAAGGGAGGCAGTGAGTGACCCTGGGTAGCTGGCAGTGTCTCTGATGACAGCCTGCGGGAAGGAAGAAGATGTCCAGCTGGAGGATGGAGCTACATTTCAGCTCACACTAGCAGCAGGGATTTGTATGTTCACAGCAAGAATCATACTGAGGAGCTGCTCATTAAAACAGAGAAGCTGCTTTTGTTTCAAGGCCGGACTTGGCCTTTGGTCTGCTCTGTGGGCTGATTCTCTCTGGCCATGTGGTGGTCACTGTTTGTCAGGTATGTTCTTGGACGTTTCCTGAAGCCGCTGTGAGATCTTCGCACCCCATGCAAAGCAAAAGGAAAGCGCTCCCAGGCTTCTAAAGAAAGCCAATGTGAGGAAAATAAATAAATGTGCCACCTGCTATGCTGGTGTACACTTCTAGTACCAGCATGAGAGGAGCTGAGACAGAAGGATCATGGGTTTGAAGTCTGTCTAGACTATATAGTGAGATCATGCTCAAAAATCAATAATAATCTTTTCCAACAAGATGGCTCAGCGGGTCAAAGGACTTGTTGCGTGCATTGGTTAGTTTTTGTCAATGTGACACAAACTAGAGGCAATTGGGAAGGCAGAAGCTCAACTGAGCAATTGCTTCTGTCAGGCCGTCCTGTTGGCCAGCCTGTGAGGCCTCTTCCTGGTTAATGATTGATAGGAGAAAGCCCAGTCCACCGTGCATGGTTCCACCCCGGGCAAGTGGTCCTGGGGTGTGTATTAAGAAAGCAAGCTGAGCTGGGCAGTGGTGGCGCACGCCTTTAATCCCAGTCTCTAAAAACCAAAACAAACAAACAAACAAACAAACAAACAAAAAACTTTCTTCTATGTCAGGGGTTCTTAACTTATAGGTTATGACCACTTTGGAGGTAGCATATCAGATCTCTTGCTTGTTATCTATTTACCTTTTAATTCATAAGAGTAGCAAAATTACAGTTATGAAGTAGCAATAAAAATAATTTTATGGTTCGGGAGGTCAGCACAACCCAAGGAACTGTATGTGTTAAAGAGTCCGAGCGTTAGGAAGGTTGAAAACCACTGCTTTCTCGCTTTGTCTCTAGTTCCTGCCTCCAGTCTCCTGCCGTGAGTTCCTGCCCTGTTACCCTCCATGATGGATGACAGCCTGCTAGGTAACATAAACCAAGCTGCTTTTGATCATGGTTCTACCCCAGCCACAGAAACCAAACTACATCTGCTGTGCAATTGGACCCTCATTTCTACCAGATCCCATGTGGAAGAATCAAAGTTGCTCTTTCCCACGCGTGCTGTGGCACATGTCCTTCTCACCACACAGACCCAAACAAGAGTGTTAAGTAGACAAAAAGAGTCTTAGAATACACATTAATTCTATAGCCCCGGGAGGACAATGGGCTATGGGCATGTAAAAAGTGTGTGTGTGTGTGTGTGTGTGTGTGTGTGTGTGTGTGTGTGTGTATTTTCTAAAGCATCCTTAGAGCCAGCCACCCTGTAGCACTTTCTGGAGCAGCAAATTCCCCAGCTGCATCCCGGATGGGCTGTATGAGGTGTTTTGCATGAGCAGTGCAGGGGACAAGCTACCTGCACTTAAGCACCTTGGGGAATTATGACCCTGAGGCCGTTTTGGAAACCTGTGGGACAGGAGTTTATCAGTTTGTAACCGGTGGGATTTATGTTGATTAAACGCTCTCTGTTTAATGCAGATTGTGACTTGGTAGGTTGGGGTGGGGATCCACGACTCCATTTCTGAGCATCTTCCAGGAGGATGACACTAAGCAGCAGCCTGTCTTTATGTTTAAATTGGTGTCTAAAGAAGGCATAGGAACCTGGATGTGGCAGCGCTCTTGGTGTGTTGACAGTACCTGGAACTCTTCCCACCACGCCGATGATCTGGAAATGGAGATAGATGGCTTGCTTGTCTGATTTCCCTGCGTTCCCTGGCCAGGCTGCCTCCTCAAGGCCTTTCCTTCACTCCCGGAACACAGCCTGGCCACAGGGAATGGCTTATGACACAGTTGCTGGTGAACAAAACTGGACCCGGCTGAAGATTTGCATAAGCAGCTTGGAAAGAATTCTCAATGGCTCAGTCGCAAGACAATTGTCCAACGGGTTTTGGGGATGGAAACAGAGTACTTGTGCTATTTTGGGCATAGAAAAGTAGTACTTGGTACTTGAACTGAAGAGGAACAACTGAATTACAGTAAGATGGGAAGTTCTGTGTGTTGTGAACTGGACACTGAAGGTCAAAGCCAGAGTGGAGCTGGGGTCTCTGAGTTGAGGATGATTCTTGGAATCTGGGAGCTAAGGAGCTCTGACAAATGGCTGTATTCACTTAAAGACATTTAAAACAACAACAAAACCCTTAGAGTCAGGGATCTTAGGGGTAGAGCTCAGTAGATGAAGCTTAGCTGTGAGAAGAGTGGGAACTAGAGTTTGGATCCCCAGCCCCCTTGGGCATGGTAGGCTGCCCGTAATTCCAGCGCTCAGGAGGCAGGGAAGTAGAATTAGGGCATCCCTGTCGATAGCTGGTTAGTTAGAGACGAGAAATCAGAAAGTTCCAGATTCAGTGAGAGAATGATCCTCACTAAATAAAGTAGAGAGCAATCAGGGAAGGCAGCTGGTGTCAGCCTCTGTTCTCATAAGGGCACTTGTCCCAGAACTCACTGATGTGAACACCCCGTCACATACAGACCTCAGACCTACATACACACACACACACACACACACACAGGAGAAAGAGAAAGAGAGAGAGAGAGAGAGAGAGAGAGAGAGAGGAGAGAGAGAGGAGAGAGAGAAGAGAGAGAGAGGAGAGAGAGAGAGGAGAGAGAGAGATCCTGTACATGCAAATGCCAAAAGAAAATCTTATGAATGATTTCAGGGAAGAATATAGAGCCTCCACATGCCTATGAACCCCAGCTTAGGAAGTCAGGTATCAGAGGAAACTCCATAGGGTAATCAACATGAAGATGTGAGATAAAGGATGGATTGAATCAAGCCCTAGGGCTTTTCTAAAAGCCAAACTGTTGGGATCACAGCGAGGCCTGTTCATTTTCAAACTGTCCACCCTTGCTTCCTGGTTCCACACTTGGAGATAAATAATCGCCGCAAAGACCTTGAGGCTGAAAGTCTGCAATGCTTGTTCCTGGTGGGAGGCTTGATGAGCCCTGGGCTAATGAATGGGGTGTGGCCAGAGGAGGCCTGGCACATGTGTGGGTCCAGAGGACTTGCTGTGCTCTATTCTGCTGCTGGCCTCTTTAAATAGAGAAAAAGACACCATGACTATTTAAAACAGCCTTTCCATGTTCCAAACAAATAAATCAGACATAAACTAACAGAACCTGGAAAAGCCCAATGACTTGGACATTTTAAAATTCAAACACTAGAGTTATAATTAGCTGAGCATATGAAATGTTTGCTTCAAGTTGAACTGGAAGACTGACTTCTAGGACACAGCTTCTGCCCATTCTTTCCAGCTAAGAGGGAGCCGTGAGCTGGAGGAAGAACACGTTGTGTGAGATAGATGTGTGAATGTGTGGTTACCTTTGCAGCATCTTGGTGTTTCCTTTTCCTCTTTTGTAGCTTAGAAGAGATGCTCATCTTTCTCAGTGCTGTGGTGAAAGAAATTGACGTCCTGTGAATGTGGCAGATGGTTCTTGTGAAATGTCAATTACTAATACCGTTCGTGTCTGAATGAAGACACAGGGTCTGGGGTCTAATTTAAAGTTTTCCTACTATCATAGAGTCTGCATGCGCACAGGAAACACTGATGCCCGTGGGGTTTCTTCTGTTTGTTTTTGTAACCCAGACTATCCTGAAACTCATGTTCTTCCTGCTTCTGATTCTTGGGTATTGGAATCACAGTTATGTGACATGGTGTCTTCCTAACGCTAGGATGTCTAGTGAACCCGGCCTATTGTGCACAGACCCTGATGTATAGCTGATTCTGTCTAAAACCCCAGGGACTGGGTGATTGCGTGATGAGATGTGGGGATCCCTGTTCAACTGTAGAAGCTGTAGAACTGGGAACGTGGCTTGGTAGTAAAACACTAGCCAAGCATGCACGTAGCCCTGGCTTATAGCAAGAGAGAGAGAGAGAACACGCGCGCGAAAGCGAGCGGGAGGGAGGGAGGGAGGGAGGGAGGGAGAGAGAGAGGGAGAGGGAGAGGGAGAGGGAGAGGGAGAGGGAGAGGGAGAGGGAGAGGGAGAGGGAGAGGGAGAGGGAGAGGGAGAGGGAGAGGGAGAGAGAAACGAGTGACTTTCCTGCCTTTAGAGCAGAAATTCTTGAAATCCGAGTCTGGTCAGAACGGGAGCAGTTCTGAAGCAGATCATGTTAAGGTGAGAAGTGAGCGATAGAAAAGACAGTTCATTGCCAAATCCTAATTAAAAGGGGGGAAGGGGGAAAAGGCGTTATTGAGGAGGTGAGGTGGGAAGGAAATTCTCCATTTTCATTTACCTGACACTCTGCCCTCGGCATCCCCTCTCCCCCTTGTGTTGGTCGTAATTCATTTCATTCCCATCAGAAATATTTAAAGGACCCTTTGTAACAGCCCTGCAGTTGTAGCCGGGAACACAATATGTCCCTTAACTCCATCACAGGGCCCCTTTGTTTTCTGCCTGCTCATAATCTCTCCACATGGAGGTTGAAACAGTTTATAGGATGTGCTTGCATTTCCTCTCTCCTCAACCCCAGACCTTTAAGTTAAGGTTCTTAAGTACTTAGGCATAGTCTCTCTATTTAGCTGTTAAATGGCTGAACTACTGGAAGAATGGATGAGGTTATGCTAAGTCAGAGGAAGGAAGATAATGTGTTAGAAAGAGGAGAAGTGATCTCTTTTCTAAGATTCCCTCCCTGCCCTGTACGAACACAGGATACAGTGCCGATCATGAGCAAAGGGGGGGAAGCATCAACTTTGAATTTACAAGGAAGTCCAGAACAGCCAGAATCACGGTGGCTGGATAGACCTTGAGTTGGGAACATGGTGTGAGAGCAGGGCTACAAAGAAATAAAGAGCCTGTGGAGCCCAGTGGACCGAGTTCTGTGAGTCTAAAGGCTCTGAGACACTCTTTCATCCTTAGAGGACTTCTTAGGTGAGCCTTCTAGGTCATTCTTTGACAGTGGGACAACATGGTTTGCTTCCTAGAAAGAGAGTGGTCTTTTCCACCACCTTTCACAGTTCTGGAGGAATGGAAAAGAAAGCTAAAATGTTGCCTTTTTGAAGCAAGCCTAGCATCTATTTACCTTCAAAAAATTAAGAGCTTTAATGTGTTCACCTGTATAAAAGTCCTTTGATGTTTTTTAAAGATCGAGATGTTACTATTGAGTATTGTCTGTCTACGTGAGCCAGGCTCGTGGGTGGAGGTCACATGACAGTGGGCAGGAGATCGTTCTCTTCTTCTTTAGAAGTGAGTTTGAGATACCAATCTCAAGTCTATCAGGTCAAGCAACTACTGGGCTGAGCCAGCTCAATAACCCCACTTACCCATGTTGAAAAGGAAAATGGGCCTACACTGGCTTCTTCTGCGGCAAATGGAATTCCTTTTAAAATCGTCTCGGTAGTTTTGAATGAACAATTTTGCCTTTTTTTTTTTTTTTAAATAAAAAAGCTATGTCTTTAAATTGTTTACTTTTAAAATTGTGTGTGTGTGTGTGTGTGTGTATCTGTGTGCATGCACGTGAGAATGAGTACAGAGTCTAAGGAGAGAGCCGCATGTGCTCTTAACTGCTAAGACACCTCTCTATCCCTGGAGACAGCTCTCCAGAATGGACAAGTTAAACTACAGTAGGACCTTGTCATGTGACCAAGCAGAAGGATCTCAGCGCCCAGACAGAACAGGACAGGAAAACTTGCCTGTTCTGTTCCGAACTTCTCATGTCATTTCCTATGTATAACCCACCCTTATGTCAAGACCCAGAAGACAGACGGGGATGTGATCTGAGGGAACGGTGTCCCAGTGGACCTCTTTGTCCCTCTCCCCAGTGTGGCCACGTTGGCTAACTCTTCTTTTTCTCCGTATACTAGTGAGTTAAGCAGAGCAGTTGCAGAGCAGTCTCCCCTGGAGAGTGTTTATCTTTCTCCTGTCACTTGCCAATAAGAAAAGCCATTCAGCGGGGCGGTGGGTAGGTCAGTCGGTAATGGCTTACAACTTTTAATCCCAGCAGAGGCAGACACTAGTGGATCTCTGAGTTTGAGGCCAGGGCTACACAGACAAAGCCTGTTTTTGAAAACCAAATGAAAAACAAAACCAAGAAACAGAAAAACAACAAAACAAAACAAACAAAAAAAACAAGAAAGAGAGAAAAGGCTTTAGGAACCAAACGTGGTAGAATCTAGCCTACAGTATGATAGGGTAGGTGAAAGTGTATCCTTTTCACATAAGCTTTTTTTTTTTTTTTTTTAATTTTAATGGGAGTCGTTATTTGAAAGCCTATGACGCTAACATAATTTCAGAACATTAAAAAGTAATGATCAAGTCCACATTCCACCTAGAAGAAAAGCGTTTGAGAAGTTAGAGCCTGTGGTCCAAGTATAGAGAGAACATCTTGTGCATTGTATGGATGCATCGCCTGTCAATTAAAAAGGCTACGGCCTATAGGAAAGGGCGTACTAGAGGGCGGGGTGTTTTGGTAGGCAGAAGGGATTATGGGATAGTGTGAGGCTTGGTGAAAGTCTCCAGTTAAGTTGTACAAAGGGCAGAGCATAGTACCTGATCGGAGGTAGCCAGCAGCATGGTACAATGGAGATGAATATAAATGAGTTATTATAAATTACTAGCTAGTCAGGGAATAAACCTTCCTATGTGGCCTAGGTATTTGTCAATATATTTTGAGTCTGAGTCGTTATTCCAGGAGCTTGGGGCCGGGAGGAAAATACCTTCTTATACCCAAGTATCTTAGATACAACAGAAAAGTAGATGCTTAAAGCAAACAAGCAAGAAGACTAGAAGACAAGCCATAGCCATACTTTTATCTTTGTTATTTTGCTAAGAAAAATCATTTTATACTATGGCTTCAAAAAAGGATCTATCATTTATTTGTTTATTTTTTGAAGACATCACTTGTTTCTTCAAGAAACAAACAAGAAAAAGACATGGGGACATACCATCCACCTTTCCATTCTCTCCTGTGTCCTCTCTCCTCGGGCTCCAGCCTCACTGTGCCCTTCAGGGTCTCCCTTCAAAGGCAGATGCAGGGAGGGGTCTCAGAATCCTACACAACCACAATGATTCTAGCGGCTGGGGAAGGAGCATGAAGCCTCATGAAATCAATTTTTTTTGACAGCTTCTGTATAGACGGGCGCTGTGGTCTTGTGTTAAGTTCCGTGACTGAATCAATGTGTGGCAGGGGGACACTGAAATGACAGATATTGGAGATGTCACACTGCCTTCCACTCATGGGACTGCCCTGGATGAGGAAGGCACAAGACAGAATGGAGTTTGTTACAGGGAGATACCCAAAGAAAAGGGAAATAGATTTGCCCCCTTGACAGCAGAGCATATGGCTGTTAGATAGAAATATTTTGTTTCTCATTATAGGATGTTATAGTATGTCTTCTGGCGGAAGGGTATATACAAGGCACCTGTGTATTGCTAGCCTCTTGGCTGTTCATGATTTTCCCTCTCACTTGCCTTATTTCTTAGATATTTCTTTGCTTGCCTTCTGTCTGACAGCAGTTCTTCTGTCTGGTAGCACTGGTTACACACAGAACACTCTTTCGACGAACATCAATTTATTCTGGTTTATGAATGAACTCTTCCCAGAGACTTGATAACTCCTGTTTAGCATATAGCTGTTCCATCTGTCTTTTTTTTAATTTTTTTTATTTTTTTTATTTTAGGGACTTTTCCTCATGTGCTTGCTCATTTCCTGCAGCTGGGCATGACCTGTCACTTACTTCAATAAGCCAGTCCCCTCTGCCCCCCTCAGCGAGGGAGGACAGGATGGAGGGAAGTGACTCCTCTGTCCCAGCTGAACCCCAGGGCGCTTCTAACAGAATTATATTAAGATCCCAAGAAAATCCCATTTCTCTTCCAGTTTCCCACCCCCCACGCCCACCCTTCCCACCCTTTTGTTTTGAGTTGCAGGAACAGACCCAGAGGCGATGGATAAGACTTTCCTGCTTCCCTCAAATCCTCCAGAAAACATTGCCCACTTCTCTCCCCTCTGCCCAGCCCTACTCTGAAAGCCTTGGTGGACCCTCAAAGCCAGCCCCTCTGGGAAGCAGAAACAGAAAGCAAAGGGGGAGAAGAGATTGAGAGAAATAGACAGACTTGTAGGGAGACAGGAAAAACAAACAAACAAACAAACAAACAAAAAGATGAGAACTACGAACCTGAAGGAAAAAGAAATGAAGAAAAGTAAAAAAAAAAAAAAAAAAAAAAAAAAGTCAATTGAGTTCCATGCTAGCATTTGAGGCCAGCCCAGTCTTTATACTGAGTTCCGGGCCAGCCAGGGATAATAGAGACACCCTGTCTTCAAGGAAATAAATAAAAATGTAAAAAGGGAGCGAAAGAAAGGTTGGTTCAGAAAGCCCTGTGACTCGGTGTTCTTCTAGTGTCCTGGGTGCCATATAGATTAGTTGATTTTATTCCCTATTCCCCAAGAAGTTAGAATTAAAAAGAAAAATCAGACGAACGGATGTAGGCAGCCTCTGCTGCATGAGATACACAGCGGATCTAACTCAAACACTTCTCAAGTACAGCGCGTCCAATGAGTGCAGCCACTACCAAATGTAAAGTCCTTATAACCCAGCCTTGGCTTACTTATGAATCTCCTCCAGGCCCATAGCTCAGGCTGTGTGCTCTTAGGAGATTCCCAAGAACATGCCTAGGGGTTGGCAGACAATTACAGCCTCTCTCCTTTTCCCTCTTACCAGAAAGTAAAATCTGAATTGCAAGATATCGAGGAGGGAGAACTCATAGAGATCCCCCCTCGCTAAGCCGTTCAAGCCCTATTCCCCAATAAACAGATAGCTGTAACAATTGATTTCTCTGTGGTGAATGGGATAGTCATGACATCTTGCTGAGCGAGGCCCTCAACAGGCAGAACTCCTTTTTCCAGTGACCTTTTCCCTCCTCTTAATGGGCAGTTGTCCCTGAACTACAAGGCCTTGTTGTTGGCTCAGGTCACAGCTCACAGCCTGCAGACACACACACACACACACACACACACACACACACACACACACACACACACACTGCTTGAGGCAGGAAAGCAAGAGGACTGCTATTCCATAAAAGGCCTCTCAGTGTGCATTGTGTGGCAGACAACGGGGCACACAGGGTCCTTGAAGTCCTGGAGAGAGCCGAAGTGAGGAAGTTTGCCTGTGGAGAGCTTGTGATATTTTTGGCAGCGGTTTCTCACTACCTGGACCGCATGTTTGTGTCTGCGATGGTGTTTACTGTGACTCGCAAAAGAATAGCTACTAAATTGGGATGTGATGGACTTTACAGCTGGAGTGAGAACTGGATCTCAGAGGAGTGACACTGGGGATTCGAGATGTTGTGTTCTCTGTGTGGTTACGTTTTTTTGATCTTAGGATAGGGAAGGGAAAAAGCCAAGTCCCTAAGAGTGAGGTGGCCTAGCTGTGTCCATCCTGAGGGTGGACTGTGGAATGCCTGAAGTGGGCTTCCAGTTCCTGGTACAGTGAAGGGTTATAAATTGTGTCTGCCTCCTCCAGTCAGTTTTCCTTTTGGGGCTTTAAGTTGTTGGTAACTCTCTTTGCCAGATTCAGGTTTATTTCAGCAAATATTTGATGGCTCCATCCACAGCATACATTTGCTATGAAACTGTTGGGCATTTTGATTGGTCTTCAAGATCAGTAGTTTTTTTGAGTTGTTATCAGAAAAAGAGTCTGAAGACTCCATAAAACCCTTCTGCTGGCCCTCAAGGGTTGGTCACAGCGTTAACTACGATCCTGATCCCTTCGACCTTGTTAAGAGCCCTGGGCCATATACACTGTGACATAGTTTCTCCCTGCCCGGAAGCAAATGATGAAAGCTTTCCTCAGAAGGATGTGTGCAGCCCTCTGAATGGGAGATGTCTAAATCCCACTCTTCAGAAAGGCCTACTGTAGAACAATAAGCAGAGACAGTTCCTGCCCCTTTTTGCTAATTAGCATACCAGGAGTATTTATGGGACACAATTTTCCCCTTTGCCAGAGTGGTGGGGCTGTTAAAAGCCTCTAACTTTGGCCAAGTCAAAACTCTTTTCTTGTATATTGCATTTATTTCAAGAAAGCTGGGCCGTTGTACATGAAGGCACACCATTAATTCCAGCACTCAGAGGGCAGAGGCAGGCAGATCTTTGGAGTTTAGTGGCAGTCAGGCCTATGTAATTTTTTTTTTTTAGCTTTATCTATAAAAAACAAAGCAAAATATAATACAATAGCCATAAAGCAGTGGTGTATATGTGAACTGTCTTTGAGGCTTTCTCCTGCATACCCCACATAGATCTACATTGTATCTAATGTATCACATTTGTTAAAAAAATGGAAAGGTTGTTTAAACATCTGTCTCCTATCGCCTCAGTGAGACCTGGGGGTGAGAAGGGTTTTCTAAAGCAAGCTACCAAAGAAACAAAGGTTGCTTTATCTAACGGGGCATTTAGATAACTGCAGAGCCACGTGTCTCTGTCTCCCATGTCATCAGACTTTAGTCACTGTAACGGACACCTGAGGAAAACCATTTAAAAGAGGAAAGATTTATGTCTGCTTGTGATTTCAGTTCAGGGTCTCCCGACTCTGAGTCCTGGAATTAGGGAGAGAGATAGACATGCGCTGTAGACAGACATGCGCTGTAGGCATGCGCAGTAGACAGATGTGCACTGTAGACATGCGCGGTAGGCAGACATGCGCTGTAGACAGCTTTTACAAGCATCACCCAAGTGGCCTGCTTTCTCCAATAGACTGTGCTCTGTTTTCTACCATCTTTAAGTAAACCTTATCAACACTATGGAGTGATAAAATATCTAGAATACATTGACTGGATCAGATTAATCCATTCTTTGGGATTCAGATCTCAGTGACTTCATCTACCAGCTGATTACCAGACTCTCAATTATTTATTTAATTTTTTGAAGACAGGGCTCTCTTTACAAGCCTGGTTCACCTAGACATCACTTTGTAGACCAGGCTGGCCTCAAACTCACACACACAAACACACGCGCGCGCACACGCGCGCGCGCACACACACACACACACACACACTCCTACTTCGGCCTCCTCAGTGCTAGGATTAAAGGCATGTACTACTTCACCTAGCTTAGTTTATCTTTTGAGCAAACAGTTCATTTCCAAGCCATAATACTTAGTAAATTTGGGTCAGAATTATTAAGCTTTAATATAGATAAGTTTTGAATTGAAGTCGGTTTTACTATCTAAGCTCTATTTTCCCTTATTTATATGAGAAAGAGAAACGGCATTTCTTGTGAGCTTTGATGTCTAGTTCTCAATGTTAGACTGTTCTAACTCTTTCTCCACCTCCTGGGGCTCACACCCTGCATCTGGCTTCTCAGTTAGGGGCATGCCAGCTGTACTTCACATCCTGCCTACGGAACCTTCAAAATACAATAAAGTTCTGCCTTGCTCTTCCCTCAAATGCTGGCCAGTTGCTTTCCCGGTTGCTCATTTTGAGTTACTGAATATTTGTTTGTGGCTTTCTTCTGAGGATCACATTTTTCCCCCTATTTCCCAATCAGCCTGTGCAGAAGCAACCAGGGAAGGGAAAACATTTTTTTTTTAATTCACCTATGAAAAACAAAATATTTCGTGTCTTCTCTTATATGCAGAATGTGTTAGATATATTAAATCTGTTTGTACATGTGTATGCAGCAGGAATGTAGATGGGAGCTATTGGGGCTGGAGGAGAGAAGAGGCGGGAGGAAGGGAAGATGATCAAGGTACAAGATAGACATGTTCAGAAAAGTAGTGAAAATCATCATTTTGTACACTGTACAACTTGTAAACAGTAGAAATGAAAAGATCATGTATTAGTGATTTAAATCCTTCTTATGAGGAATCAATGGACTACCTCAAAGGGAGAACTAAGAAACAGAAATAGTGTTTGTAGGTTGTAAGATGCTTATAGTTCTAGCAGCCAGAGAGGTTGCTGTTTCAGCCTTACCAGGAAACATGGGCAATAGTCATTTTGAAATTGCTATTGGGACAGAGTTCTGCAGAAAGTAATGAGGGGGGCTTTGAGCAGCTTGGCATCTGTAGAGCACTCAACTGGAAGTAAAACACATGTGCAGAACAAGATAGAAAGCCTTTATTTAAAGTGTGGTGGAAGGTTACTGAGTCATTGGATGGTTGAAGTATTTGTGGCTTGAGTAATGGACTCGCCAAGAATCCCGGAGTCAGTCAGACTCCTTTTGCCTTGGAAGAACAAAGCAGAAAGGGTAGACCGGCTGCGTTATATGTCATTCTGTGCTGCATATCGTGTTCAGCAACGATTTTGGCCAACTTCAAATTCCTCAAGCCAGGAAGGAATGCTGTGTCTCCTTAACCTTAACTGACTGTGATATTCCAAACAAGAAGGGGTTTGGAATATGGGTCACAAAGCATGACAGACAGAGCTAAACTGGGAATCTGGTTTCGTTCCCAGCCTGTGATGGATGTCTCATGGATGGGGTCAATGCCACATCTGATGTCATCCCGAGATGACATTCTTCAGTCAGGCAGGCAAAATCTGTAGACTCAAGAGTGAAGCAACTTGATTGATTCCACTACACATCTAAAGGTCTCCTTAAATAACTCTGATAAGTTATCAGTTATCTATCCAAGGTGGCAATCTTCTTTCTGCATGCTTTCTCCATGGGTGTTATTTAACACACAGGAAGGGCTTATACGTGCCTGGTGTGTAGGAGGCAAGTTATAAAGCGAGCTATGGCAACTACTAGCCTGGGTTACTTAAGACCCTGACTTCAAAAATCAATAATTAAAAGTAAATAAATCAACTTGTCCTTTGTTCTCCATCACTAAAAGGTGGAAATTCCTCTTCAAATTATCAAAATACTGTTACTAATCCCAAACAACAGTGTTTAATATTCACAAGATATGAATTCAGTGTTCAGTGGGCTCATGTGCGTCCCATTGTGGTTTCCTTGGAGCTGGATAAATATGACGTCATGTCTCAGGATGGGTTTATGTGACTCTTTACTCTTTGAAGATTTCTTCTTAATATTAAAACAACAACAACAAAACCCCAAAACTCATATTTTATTTGCTGAGGGAACATGGCTGCTTTCCTTGTGGAGATTTCCATCGATGAGTTTTCTTGGTTTGTCTCAGTGGTGTCATATGACATTGTATTTTAGATCTACTTAGATTTAAAAGCTTATGCAAGCGGGGAGGGCTATAGCTACTGATAGAGTGCTTGCCTAGCACACGCTAGATTCTGGGTTCAATCCTCATTGCCATCAGAAAACATCTGTTAGAGTCAAGTTCAGATCTAGGTGCTGTGGGGCAGTTCCATCAGGAAGTATAGGTCATCAGGAATATCTGTTTGCGGTACCTGATAAAATTCAATACGTAGATCCATTCCTTTACAGTTGTTATATGGGGGTCACATGGCAGCCCCCCTCCTCTTTTTCCTCCTCCTTGTCCTCTCCTCTTCCTTTTCTTTTGGCCTTTTAAGACAAGGTCTCCAGTAACTCAGGCTGTCCTTGAACTCACTATGTAGCTGAGGATGGTCTTCAACTTGCATCTTCCTGTCTGGACCTCTCAAGTGCTAGGATAGCTGCATCTGGCTGTCTTTCTCTCTTTGGAGACATTTTATAAAGAGAAACTTTCCTTCACTTGTTCCTTGCTCTCTCTGTCTTGGTTAGGGTTACTATAGCTCTGAAAAGAGATGATGACTCGGTCAACTTATAAAAGGAAGCATGTAGCTGGGAAGTTGCTTACAGTTTCAGAGACTTAGTCCATGCCCATTATGGGGGTGTGTGGCAGCAGGCAAACAGACATGATGCTGAGGCAGGAGCTGAGAGATTACATCACGGGCTTTTGAAACTCCCAGTGACACATCTCCAACCTACCTCCTAGTCCTTCCTAAAAAGTTCACCAACAAAGAACCAAACACTCACATATGTGAGCCTACGGGGGCCAATTCTCATTTAAACCACCACAGTGGTATAGTCAGTACCTCTAGGAAAGGCACAGTCAGACCCAGACCGAGAACCTATGTGACCTCATGTTACTGAAGGACTTAAAAACTGTAAGGCCAAGATCGTATTCTAATGCAATTTTCCTAGAAGGGGTGATGTGTGTTTATAAATAGCACCTGTCATATAAAGAAGAGATTTCTGGTTATAGCACCACTTTAAAATCAGGTTTCCAGTCCCCCAAGATTTTAGTGCAAAATAAAAATTTTTTTTACAACAATTATACAAGATAACCTCGCTAAACTGAAATCCTAGACTATATCTGATACCATTTTCGTTTTCAGTGACCTACTTACTTCAAGGCATGAATTACAGTTAAGGTTTACGACTTTTAGCAAGGTATTAAAATTGAAAGCAACAGAACAAAACTGAAACAAGAACTAAATGCCCCAACCCAGCAAAACCCCTAGACCCCTCCCCATTTTATCCACAAGTATGGAGCACATCCAACAACAATTAAGATGATTTCAAAGTTAAACCACTATTAAGAGGGCTTTGTACTTCAGGGCTGTTATGTATATAGATATGGCTGTTCCTGAAAAATCAAAGGAAAAATACATTTCTATCAATGTATACTGGATGAAAAACGAACACACACACACACACACACACACACACACACACACACACGCGCGCGCGCGCGCGCGCGCACACGTATTAGGTTTTAGGACATTGTTTAGAAGTCCCCTTGAAACTCATTCCTAAGCACGATGAGCTGCTCACATCTGGCTGGCGGTGTTGAATGTTAAGAGCTTCAGAAATAACAGTGGATGAGCTGCTGGGCTTCTGGGTGGAATCTCCTTTGGCCTCAGGTCCCCCCATTCCCACCGATGGGGCACTGGTTGCTCCAGATCCTGACCAGCTTTCCTCTTGCCTTCTTCCTCTACATCATTTAAATCCTTTGTCTCCCATTACATTAGATCCATTCACTGTTTCCCCTTTTAATGCTTCCACAATTTCTTAATATCTACAAAGAGCGAATTGATTCCCACCCCCGGAATATGCCAGCAGGAAGCAGCGGGTGTGCGTACTGGATCAGTCCCAATTGGAAGGAGTCAACAAGGGGAATATTGTCGTCTTTTCCATTCTTAATTTTACTTTTTTAGCACATTTTTTCTTTCTTGTGTGGATTAGTCTGACCTCAGCACAAGATAACTAATTATATATTACCTTTAACCGTGGACTTGAATGTCCCCTGGGTTACACTGGGGATTTTCTGTGACTGTATAATACAATCTCTTCCATGGAGCAGCCCTAGCCCCTCAAGACTCTTACACGGAGAGGGATACTTTGCTGAAGCGATTATGATGGCCTTTTATTTTTAAACCAGCTGAAAATGGAAGCATTACAGAGCTCAGAAATAATTAGACAATATTCTGTTTAAATAGAAAATATTCTGTTTGAGTGACAGAGTACCCTTCTCATACTGGTCTATAATGAAAATATTTTGCCCCAATTTCACCTCAGCAGAGATATAGTAATTGAGGCTTTCTAAGTAGGCCTTTAAGAACTACACACAGGCACAGGCACAGGCACAGGCACAGGTACACACACTTAAGTTATGGAGACGCCCTGACATACAACCTTAAACCTCTCCTTTTGCACCTGTAGCTCAAGTGGCTCCAACGCATCGTTAAATAATGTACACATCAGTGATTCAGACAGCAGCTGTGTCCAATTTCACAAGCCCAGAGGGCAAAGCCTACTCTGATCCACTCTTTGCACACATTTTCTTCAAATGCTGACCCTAAAGATTGTTTTCACTCAGAACTGATGTGTTGTCTTAAAGCTATCACTAGGAAAGCATCCATAAGCCACTACGAACCTCCCAGTGTTTGTTTCTTAGCAGACAGAGATGGGTTTGCATACATACCCTTGTTCTGAGTAAACACACCATGGGAACCCAGGTGGGTGTGGAGAGCCAAAGGTTCTATTCTTTCCAAAGGGCGGGGCTTCTAGGCACACCTGTCATGGTGAGTTCTGAAACTGAACACTAATTATGAGTGGACTAACTTGACGTCTTAGTCTGTTAGAGGTTCTCTGACAACAACGATGGAAACTAAAAGCTTTGTTGATCAAGGCTTTCTTTCTTTCAGTTTTGGGAGTTGGATGTTTAAAATCAAGGTTAGGTATCTAGTGAAGGCCCCCTCTCTTCATAGATCGGGTCTTGTAATGCTATCCTTGCACAGCGTAAGGCTCAAAGGTCCAGGGTCCTTTGTAAGTGCTAATTCTATCCATGAGAATTCTTCCCTCAAGATTTTCAATCTCCAAAGACCCAGAGTGGGGTTAATATTTCAGCACAGCAATTTTGTGTGACACAAATATTTACACCAGAGCACTTGGCAAGTGAATTCATAAACATGATTTTTGAGAGCAAGAGGTGATACATTTCTCTATATTATTACTCTATAGCATCACTATGTCACGTTCCACAGGATCAGGCTCAAAAGCTACAGCTGGTGACACCCCACAAATACCAAGAGCGAAGAAAGTTCATGGTTCACCTATTGAGGCAATTGCAGAGAGTTTCAGGCATCAAGGAGAGGAGGCTGGTCTGGGGGCATTTCTCCCAGTGCCCCAGAGCTTGTATTGTTTGGTCTGTCCTTGGCTTCAAAGGATGTAGTACTAGAGATATCTTATCACTTGCCCAGAAGAGAGGACAGACAAGGCAACTGGCCTTGTGGGATAAAAAAGCTGTTAGCAGTCAAACCTCAAAATGAGGTCAGAATCTATTGCACCTCATTTTTAACTGAAGACCTGAGACACTCCGGAGGGTAGGAAGTAAATATTTTTAGACTACGGCTCAGTGCTGCTGGAGGAGCGAGGCTTTTAAAACCATTTGCACTTCTGGGCTTTGAGCATTAATAAAACTACCCAGCCATTTTCTGGGCTCAAATGGGTCCTTCCACCCTGGCTTCCCAAGTAGCTGGGACAAATATTATTGTGCCTAACTAGATTTATAGTTTTATACACAGTAGTAAGGGTTTCCCTTCTTTACTAATTTCATCTTAGGTTAGTATGACAGTAATTAGTATGCATCAAAATTAATTAACCAATATTGCTACTATATGAACTAAAATTTACATCTCTGTAGCTTTCGTCTAATCCTTTTCTGTTTTGGGAGATCATCACAATCCACCGTCCATCTAGACAGCATGACGGATTAGGCTCCTCTGACTTTCTTTGTGATGACTCTGACAGTTTCAAGGAGTGCTGTCAACTAGTTGATGGAATGGCCCTCAGCTGGGTTTTGCCTGATAATGATCCCATGCTTAGATCCGAGTTGTGCAGTTGCTGGAGCACCGCTTTCATCCTATCACATCAAGGGGTTGCAGCATCAGCGTGGCTGCTCTGCAGAAGTTAACTCTGTCATCTGCCCGAGGTGGTATCACCCAGACTCAGGGGAGGTGGGGTACTTGGGTGACATACAGGTAATGGGTGGGAAAGACACAGGGATTTCTGCATAGAAATGCTACAGTTCCCTTCCATAGCATACTCTTCTGGAGGAAGTCATCATTTGCAACCTTAACTTCTTAAGGAGTAGGAAGTTACTACTACTACCTTGAGGGTGGAATGCTTATGTAAATTTCTCTCTCTCTTTCCCTCCCTCTCTTCCTCCCTCCCTCCCTCCCCCCTTCCTTCCTTCCCTCCCTCCCTCCTTCTGTGTGTGTGTTTGCATTAATTACTTTTCTGTTGCAATGATGAAATACTAGAACCAAAATCAACTTAGAGGAGAAAATATTTTAGCTTACAGTTCTAGAAGGGTTATGATCCACCATGATCCACCACGATCCACCACGATCCACCACGGTGGAAGGGCACAGCAGAAGGTACATGAGATTAGCCTGGCAATATGAAGCAAATAGCATTTCATCTACAAGCAGGAAGCAGTGAGCCAGAACAGGAAGCAGGACCAGGCTATAAAATCTCAACACTTGCCCCCAGTGATGTAGTTCATCCAGCAAGGTTCTACTCCGCAAACAGTACCATCAGCTGGAGATGAAGTGTTTAAATAAATGGGACTCTGGGGAACATTTCACATTTAATCTCTGACTGTCTGTCTGTCTATTTGTTTGTCTGTCTAGTCCATCTATCATCTACTATATGCATGGGCATACTGCTTTTTATTTTATGCTTTGTATTATAATCTAATATGATTTCATTTTCTTTTAGATTGTTCGAGCTTTGGTCACTAGGAGCTTTTCTGGTTGGCTCTTCTGCTTGTTTGGCGTCTGTGGTGGTTTTGTCTTTAACATTTTCTGTATCCTGTCTGCCACCAATGCTCTTGCTTGGTCTCATGCCTTCCCCGAATCAGTCTTAAGAAGTTCTTCACTGGGGGCTGGTGAGATGGCTCAGTGGGTAAGAGCACCTGACTGCTCTTCCAAAGGTCCGAAGTTCAAATCCCAGCAACCACATGGTGGCTCACAACCACCCGTAATGAGAGTCTGAAGACAGCTACAGTGTACTTACATATAATAAATAAATAAATAAATATTAAAAAAAAAAAAAAGAAGTTCTTCACTTACATTGTTTCTGATATGAGTACACTATTCAGATAAAGGGATAGAATCACAATGGGAGAACGTAATGGTTGTGACGGTCTTAGGTGTCACCTTGGCACAATCTACAGTCACCAGGGAAGGGATACTCAGTGAGGATTGTCTAGATCAGGTTGGATCTTCCTAATTGGGTTCATTGAGATGGAATTACCCACCCTGAATGAAGGTAGTTCATGGGCTGGGTCCAGAATGAAGCTGAGAATTGTCGTGTATGCATTATCGTTCTCTTCCCCTGACTGGAGGATAATGTGGCCAGCTCTCTCTCTCTCTCTCTCTCTCTCTCTCTCTCTCTCTCTCTCTCTCGCTCTTGCTACTGTGACTTCCCCGAGATGATGGACTGTAAATTGGAATTCTGAACTGAGTAGTCCTTTTCTCCTCTAAGTTGCTTTTGTGGGGTCTCACAGCAATAAGAAATGAAAATAACAATATTTAGCAAATGAGAAAGGGAGAAGGAAGACAAGGATGGTTACAATGTTATGTCTTGGTGATGGTTAGATCAAGTGCTCACTCACACTCTTACTGGGTATCACAACAGTAGAGGGACTGTCTTAGTTTAGGTTTCTATTACTCGTGACAAAACACTAAGACCAAAAAGAAAACTGGGGAGGAAATGTTTATTTGGCTCACACTTCTACATTGTTGTTCATCACCAAAGGACAGAAACTCCAGCAGAGTGGAACCTGGAGGCAGGAGCCGATGCAGAGACCATGGAGGGGTGCTGCTTACTGGCTTGCTTCCATGACTTCTTCAGCCTGCTTTCTTATAGAACCCAGGACTACCAGCCTAGAGATGGCACCACCCACCATTAATGCCCTCTCCTGTTAATAATTGAGAAAATGCCTTATAGCTGGGTCTCATGAAGGCATCTTTTCCAACTGAGGATCCTTTTTCTCTGATGTCTCAGCTTGTGTCAAGTTGACACACAAAGCCAGGCAATGCAGGGATGAAAGCCTCAACAGAAAGAACACGGAGGGAGTCTGGAGAGATGGCTCAACCCCTAAGAGGACTTTACTGCTCTTGCAGCGAACCCGGAATTTGTTCTCAGCATCCACATGGAGGTTCATCAACTCCAGCACTAGCAGGTCTAGGGATCTGGCATCTTCTTCTGCCCACCGCAGACTCCTGTATGCACGAGATGTCCTCTCCTGACTCCTGCATGCATGTGATGTCCTCCCTAGACTCCTGCATGCACATGGTGTCCTCCCTAGACTCCTGCATGCACATGGTGTTTTCTCCAGACTCCTGCATGCATGTGATGTCCTCCCCAGACTCCTGCATGCATGTGATGTCCTTCCTAGACTCCTGCATGCATGTGATGTCCTCCTTAGACTCCTGCATGCACATGGTATCCTCCCCAGACTCCTGCATGCAGGGGGTATGAACAAACTAATGTAGGCAAACACACATAAATAAAACAAATGTGTAAATATAAAAATAAAAATATTAAGGAGTTTTGAGACCTATGCATTAAAATTGCCTCTATCAAGAGTATTTACCAGCAGTATGAGATGACAATGGTAAATAATTGAAGGAAGATTCAGAATAAGTTGTGGTTTAAAAAATAATTATGGGCTTGACTGCATGTTTTGAAACCCAATGGATGACTCTTTAGGAAAGACAGAGTGGATTTTGTATTAAAAATAAATACTCCTTTATCATATTAAAAATCATTTCTTTTTACAATTATCAAATGACATTTCCCCACTAGGAACGTTTGTGTTTAGGATCAGAACTTAAGCTTGTACATTAGTGACAGTGATGTGTCCTGGCTTAAACTGGAAGTAATCTTTTGGAAAGGATAATGCCAGCAAGCAGACAAGGCAGGCGGAGTGGCTGAAGCATAGTGTAACTTCATTTCTCATTCATATCAAGCATGAAAACGAGACATTCCTAATGGATAATAACATGCTTCCACGAGTGGTGCAGAGGTCCCGGGTCCACGTGCCTTCACAGATAGCTCGAGTGGTCCTTATGCCCAGCTGTATCACGATGGCCAACTGAGAGGGCGTGGGATGAACACACACATAGTTTCTTATCAAGCTGGTGAGGATGTGGCATCCTTTCCCACAGTCCCCAAGACTCGAGGCAGGCTAGGGGCAGAGTTCCTGGTCACCACCTGCTTCCCAGCCTGAGAGTTATATAATGACAGGAAGCTCAGGGTTAGGCAAACAACTAACCATCTCCCCAAAGATGGATAATTAAAGTGTGTCTTAAAAGATTTATTATTTTTATTTTATGTGTATACCTGCACAATGTGTGCATCTGGTACCCGTGGAAGCAATCACAGGACATCTGATTTCCTGGAACTGCAGTTACAGATGGGTGTGAGCCACCCTGTGGGTGGGGGCCTCTGAAGTGCTCTTAATTCCTGAGCCATTTCGCCAGCCCTCATATTTAGGATGGTCATGTATGTCTTTGTTACTAGATATTTTGGGGAATCTTTGATAAGTTACATCATGTTACTAGGAAACCAGGGTCCCCCTTGGGGTTCTTAGTCTTGTCAATAAAGTAATTTCAGAATGGACTCAAATGAGAACTTGGCAATTTTTTTTAGAGGTTGTGCTTTTGTTGTTGTTTAGGGTTTTTTTTGTTTTGTTTTTTAACCGGGGCAAGCAAGCTGTAAAAATTGGTAGTCACCTGCAAGACAGAGATAGAAGAGGAGAAATGTGACATCTGAACAAAGCAGGCAGAGAAGTGTTCAAGCAGCCACATGATGGGAGAGATTCAGAGAAAAGAGCAGAAAAAGCACCCAGAACCAGAAAGGCATACTTAGTCTCTGTCCAGCATCTGAGAGAAAGAGACAGAAGAGAAGAGGAAGGCTACATCATGCTTTTCTGTCAGGCCTTGAAAGGTAGGAAGATCCAGTAGAATCTCTTGTCTGTACAAAGGGCAGCAATTCTGGGAAGAAGAGTGTGTTACCTTTTAAAGGGATAATTACTCCTCCTATCTTTTTAAGGGCACCCTTGATTGGGAGTGGGGTGTTCCCTTAGCGGGGTGATAGATTTGCTCACCTGGAATACTTGTGTCAAACAGTTTATTCTCTTGACCTGAAGGAAAGTTTAGCCTTTCTTGGGCTTTACTGATCTTGAGACACATCTGCTATCTTGCACAACAGAAGCACTAGACACCACTGAAGACATTTATCAAAGAGAAAGAAGTGGAAGGCGATTGTTTTCAGGGGATTTCCACCACTCACCTCTCCGCTAAATGTGTCACTGAGGAAAGATGCTGGATTTATGGGGGTGGGGGTGGGGTGGGGTGGGGGTGGAGAAAAAGGCTCCCAGGCTAATTGGAACTGAGTCTGGCCAGTTGTTGGTCCTGGTTGGTTCTGCTTGCTTGATATTCTGGATTGTACCCAGCTTGGGGGGCGGGGGGGGGGGACGGGACTAAATATGAGACTTTAGTTTTGATTCTGGAAAACAAAACAAAACAAAACCAACAACACTAGAACTTTAATCTGCACAAAGTGGCCAATGGCGCGCGGTGCTGGGGCACTAAAAGTTTTAGCAAAGCAGTCAGAAGCCCCTGTCTGGATGGTTACTGTTGGAGCGAGCTCTGTGCAGAGCACATTACCAAAGCTGTGGGAAGAACACTCCGCTCACATGGGGACTGATGAGAGAGTTCAGTGTGGTTGCTAGTGATTTGCCGGCTGCCATCCCAGCCAAGAGCACAAGCCAGACTCCGCCTTTTCCCAGAGCAGAACCCCCTACTTCCATTCCTTAAAGTCCATCCATGTGGACTTTTCTCATTCTTGCTTGAATGAACGGGGCTGTGGGATTTTCAAGCATTTGTGGCATTTCAAAATGTGGCAATTTGTCAATTAGATGTAACGAGCATAGATGAAGAGTCTGACGAGCTTTAGGGTGCCTACGGCATCAATTTAGGGTCCGTTTATACCCAGTTCTTCGAGACTGGGAAATTAAGGGAAGTAGGTCTTAAAGCGTCGAACTCTTTCCCTTCTCGGCTTCCGTTCAGCCGCTCACACTTTCCATCCGATTGCATTTGAGTAGGACAGGGTCCCCTCTTTTTAACTTCTTTATGTACCAGCTTCTTCACTTCCCCCTCCAATCCGTTTACCTTTCTCAGTCTCTGGGCTCTGCTACTAGCTGTGTGTTGGTCCTCAATTCCAACGCATTCTTGTTTGTCTGGAATGAAATAGCAACAGCCAAGTCATACACTAGAGGAAGTAAAGTAACCAGTAACCAGTAACCAGTAATCTGCTGGGTTTCCTTTCTGAGTTTAGGAATGAGGTGTGTGTGTGTGTGTGTGTGTGTGTGTGTGTGTGTGTGTGTGTGTGTGTGAGAGAGAGAGAGAGAGAGAGAGACAGAGACAGAGACAGAGACAGAGAGACAGAGAGAGACCGAGACAGAGAGAGGCAGACAGACAGACAGACAGACAGACACACAGAGAGAAACAAAAGCAGAGACAGAGAGATATTAGAGTAAGAGTATGCTAGGGAAAAGGCTCGTGGACAGTGGGGAAGGACCGCACTTCTGATGTGATCTTTATAGGGATCAAGGTCTGTGCCTTTAAGGGAAGAAGGGAGACAGTTAGGCAAGGACTGTCCCTCTGTCTCTGCCTCCCTTCACTTTCTTATTTAAGATTCTGACCTAACATTTATTCATGTAGTGTCCTTAGTCAATCTTTTTCAGGTTGAGTCTTCTGATTTAGTACAGTGTAAATTTCTTGAGTAATATCTTTCCTGTGTTATCTGTGAGCTCTGATTTGAATTTGCTTACAACAGAGGTAGGTAGCATTTAAAGGTGCAATAATTAAAGAATGCAAGTTTTCTAGACTTGGATGACATCATATGTCATTTGTGGGTTTTTTCCAAATTTATTTTTTAATAACATGATTGTTAGTGACATTTATTCCATTTCTATAAAATATGAAAACTGTGTTTTCATAGAAAACGTGATTATCTTTTTTCCAAACTCATATTTGACTGGTTTTCATAATAATTAGTTGATTCAATTAAATCTGTAGTAAAGATAATAAATCTAATGTAGATAAAGAGAATTGAGAACAAAGACAACTGACTTTACAAGCATTGGGTTCCCCGGCTCCATCTGAAAACAAATTTAACAAGCCACCAGGAGCATATCAGTTAGCTCTCATTGTTGTATATCATATGGAAGCCAACTTGGTTCACATTGGTAGGTCAATGTGGATCTTGGTCAATGTGCTTTGCAGACTTGTCATAAATGTTGCTTAGCCCAAGAGGATTAAGTAGAGATGCACTGGGAGAGCACGTCTTCTCCCATGTAGTATGGATTCCAGTTCAAACCACAGAATCATTGTACTATCATTACAGAATAAATAGCTGTGAATAAAGTCTATATGTCTTAAGACGCTTGAGATACCTCTAAGTACTATATGTCCACCTCAGCAATGCACACGAAGTACATAAGCATCCTTAAATGAGTTATGATGTTTGGTCATACCCTGCTTTGCATGGGCATCCTCTTTTAAATGTAAGTGTCATACCATACATTAAATATCATGCATATCATATCAGCTTTATTCTGAACATCTTATTTGATTAGCTTGTTGAAGTGGTCAGGAAGAGTCTTGGGGAGTGTAAATGCGTTGAGAAAGACGGAGTACAGAAAGCTTTTGCCTCAAAGACTCTGTTTTCTGATAGTACTTAGGACTGAATCCAAAGAAGAGTCTGCTGGTAAGAAGTAAGGACAGCCATTTCTTACCAGTGCTTAGCACTGTGCTAGCCTCCAGGGACTACGAAGCAGTGTTGGTGCATCAGGGAACCCGTTTGTTAGTAAATATTTATCTGAATAGTATTGGTCTGGGGATTAAGACCTGGAAATGTCTAACTGCAGTAAGTTTTAAAACAAAAGAGTTTACCCAAAAGCTTAAAAGAAATAAGAGTGGAGAAAGTGATTCCAGATGTGGGGCTATAGAGGAGCTGCTGGTCTGGACCTCGGAGAGAGAGAACACATGTTTGTAAGACAAGGGAGACAGGAGGCCTGGAGGATGTATTCTCTCGAGAGGCGCTTGTGCCATGCCTGAGCAACTGTTTGCTTTGTAGGATAATCAGGGCACGGGGTCAAATATTTCTCAGTTTCTTATTCGTTGTTTTTCTCCTAAGGAACTGAAAATACGGGATGGTTCTTTCCATCGTAGACGTATACGGTCTTGGGGGCCTGGATGACTAGGAATTTCTGTTGGCTACAGTCAACCAAAAAGGCCAGGCCAATGAAGTGGCTTCAAGTGGCCATAGCTTCCACTAAGAATTCAAAATGTTTTTGTAAGAACAGGATAGTTGACAGCTTAGAGCCAGCCTTCATCACCTAGTAATGTTTGTAGAATTAAATTTGTTGGTCGAAAATCATACAGGAACAAAGCTCTGACAATTTGGGGAGCTATTTTTAATTCAGTGAGTCTAGATTGTTTATAGGATTCCTCCACACAGACCTTTTCCCCCTAAACATTGTACAGCTAAGCAGATTCTTCACTATGGACTAATGGGCAATGAACAGTTTCACCATGTAGAATTCAACAATGGAACTTCTGCAAGTTCCTCCTGTATTGTTGGATAGATGCTAGGCAGCTTCTGTGCTTTGGGTGGGTCCTTTGCGCTTCAGGCTGTTAGTGATGATTAGGGCAATGTCAATTACAGTAATAGCTAACCTTTATTAATTATGAACTGGACAGAGTGATATTATGTCAGCTAAGTTATTGTCCTCATTTTATAGATGGGTGACCCAAGACTTAATAAGTTCTTAACCTAAATTAAGTTTATGCATTTGGTCTGCTGTTAATGTTGTTAGACTGTTTTCCATGAGTATATGTATATATATATATATATATATATATATATATATATATATTCCCTAAATTGTTAGAGCTTTATTCATGTATGATTTTATATGATCAAATTTAATATATTTATGTATATATAACATGCATATGTACATTCATTCATACATACATACATACATACATACATACATATATACTTACATATATATCCCATTGTTCCTATAGTGTTAAGTAAATACTACTAGGCAAGATTTCAGAGTAATGTTTTTGCATAGGTAAAGGGAGCTACTTCTCAAGGAGTTTGTAGACTAACTTCATAATGAATTTATTCCTCGGAGGGTAACTAGCAAGGTGATTTATTTCGTATCTTGTTGTTGCAGTTCTAAGTAGAAAAAAAAATAGTATGCACACCCTCACCCAAATATTTGTTCTTTTTTTGTCAGACAAAGCCTCACTCTGTAGAACAGCATGTCCTGAAACTCACTCTGTAACTCAGGATAGCCTTGAACTCATACCAATAAATCTGATTGCCTCAGACTCACAAGTGCTAGGGTTATAGACATAGGCCACCATGTCTGGTTAAAATCAATGTATTTTAAGAGTGGGAAAGGAATCCACTGACTTCAGAGAGAGAGAAAGAGAGGAAAGAGTAGAACACATGCTGGTTGTTTGCACAGTTACACATATTTTTAGAAAAAAAAAATCCTTCCCCATAGTCTAAGGTTGGTATTTGGTCATACTGCGATGTGACTAAGGCAATGAAGGAAAATCCCCACCCATGAGGAAGCCTTCTGGTCACAACATCCTGGCACGCTCCAGGGGGCCGCTCAGACTCACAGCCTTCTCGCCCTGTGCTGGCACAGGACGGGCTCATTGCACATTTGTCCCTATATGTCATCGTTCCCAGGCAGGACCTTTTTAAGGTACAAAGAAAACAAGTTGGGCTGACTTAAGCTAAACAAATATTCCTGTTGACCAGTGGCTTTTTGATGTGTATACGACATAGACTGGTTTCCCCCAATATTTTAGAAGGAGAATGTAAGGGGTAAGAAACAACAGTTGGGATTTATAAGCACAAGTGCGGAGGAGTCCGTAGACACTGGCTTAATTACTCATCCAGTCACTCATGCCTGTAATACTAAAGGCTACACTAGGCTCACTGCTAGGAAGCCCTCAGAGCATCCAGTCTCTGTGCTTTTGGGGTTTACTGTAGGGTAAAGAAAGAGGGGAGTCTCAGCAGTCAAGGAGAAAAGACGCCTTCAAAATAGGTTAGTGTCACAGATACCCTAATCTAGAATTGAGTTTCTAGAAGGAAGTGTCATGCAAGATGCAAGTCAGATCTGAAATATGACTCAAGGTTAGTTAGGAAGAGGGCACTGGGAAAAGAGTGGATGGCACTGTTTTTGGAGAAGGACATTAATTTGGAACAGGGCATGGAATTGGTCACTAAAAGTCACTAGCATTTAACTCTAATGGTTAACTGTTTTTGTCCTTACCGTGTGCCAAGTTGACAGCTTTATGTACGTTGTTCCTTTACTCTGTCGCTTTACTTTGGCAAGGTAAATGTTGTATGCAGATTTTAAAAAAGCCTAGCGAAATGGAATCAGAATTTAAGTCCAAATTATATTTATTGAGGAAAGAGGGCAAGAAATTAACAGTGAAGGTTCTTCATTTCAAATGGCTTTACTTGTCTCCTCTCAGGACCTACACCCAGGATTGTCAGTTCAGCAAGTCCTTCTGTGCCTGGAGCCTAGGACTGTAGCTGGTGGTGCTAAAAGAAGGGAGATTCCCTAGCTGTCCCTCTACAGCCAGGGCTGCTGGTCAGTCGTAACAGAATAGATGTGGGTAGGTCAGCCGGCGAGTGCTCCTTCTTGGTTAGGAGCGCCTGTGCAGCACCTCGGTTAGGCTTGCACCTTGAGATCAGAGCTCCAGCATGGTCACCTTCGGGTGTGGGTCTGTGTGCTTTGCAGGTGGCTGCTTTCTTGCTTTGTCCTCATGGAGTGGAGAACACAGAGAGCAGCAAAGTGTCTCTCAGCAGCAATGCCCTAATCCCGAAGCTCAAGCTTTCCCCTCACATGGAGACTGAGTTTGGTGAGCATGGAGCAATGATGATGGTCCACATGCTGAAGGAAGTGGGAAGGGCTACTGTATCCTCTTCACGGACTCAGAGAAATCAAACCTAGCTTGACCCTAAAGACGTTACACTTCAGCTTTAGTTCTTTTTTTTTATGAGCATAAAAATCATTAGATAGTACTTAGCAGGCAAAGAGTTGTTGTTGTTGATGGTGGTGGTGTTATTTTCTCTTACTTCTTCCCCATCCCTTCTCCGTTTTTGTGCCTTCCACCCCCAGCAGTCTTCTTCCCTTTTTCATGTGCTGTGTCCTTTATCCCTCCCCTGGCACTTGTGATAGCTTGCATGTCCTGTTTTTCTCACAGGGTCTCCTATATAGTGTCACAGCCTATACCCCTTCTCGTACCTCCTTATTTACATACACACAGATATTAAAAGGTAGGATATGTGTATGAGAGAGAACAAGAGACTTGTGTCTTTCTGAGTCTAGGTCACCTAACTTACTATCATACTTTCCAGGACTGTCTATTCTCCTGGACATTTCATAATTTCATTTTTTCTTCAAGCTTAGTAAAATCCCACCATATTTATAGACCACAGTTTCAGTTTTCATCCTCTTTGATTGACATCTAGGCCGGTTCCATTTTCTTGATTCTGTGAATAATAGGAGACACAAGAACGTCTACCTCCTAGCAGACAGAAGCACTCCTAGGTGTCTTTTTCCTCAGGACCTCCAGCCCCCACAGACTAATCCTCATAATATTTGCAGCTGTCTATGGAGTCAGATGCTGAATGGCTTCGTTTTTCTGAACTATAAATTCCATGTTAGAAGGAAGGGATCTTTCTCCTTGATATTTTAGAAGGAGAATGTAAGGGGGTAAGAGATGACAGTTGGGAGAGTCATTATGTGAGCATCTTGGGGTAAACTTATACACACATAAGTGGTGTGGCTCAGCCTCCTGACAAGACCCACTTGATAAAGGGCTTTTGCTATGATCTAAGCTAGCCAGTCAATCCTATGATCTAGTCTAGCCCTACCATCTTTTACCTCTTCGCCCCGGAGAACCTTTGCCTCCTTTGGTCTGGATGATAAAGTCCAAAAGCAAATTCCAGGAAGTGATCTTGCTCTCGGCTCTGTGAGGTCATCAGCAAACCAGTCCCAACCCTCCCTCAACCAGAAAAGGTCAGAGGTATGCTCTGAGAAGTGTGTCACTAAGTCACTTAGTCATTATGTGACCATCTTGGGGTGAACTTAGACAAACCTAAATGGCATGGGTCAGTGACTCAGTGTGGCCTTTGACGCCATCAAGAGACATGACAGCCACCGGTCGTGCTGGTCTCCTGCCAGTGTTACATGGAATATCGTTTTACCTTGCATTTATTTTAGTAAGAAGAGAAGAGGACCCTCTAAAATAGCACAGTATAGGAACATATAAGCAAACACATAGTCGTTTATTATCATTATCAAGTAACACCCACCATACAGAACTGTGTCTGCTACTGCCTGGTATGACTGGTGGCAGTGTGCCTGTTAACACAAGCGTCACTGTGAGTATGTGAGTGATGTCTCTCATGTCCGGTCACACTAGCAACCATGGCCCTAGGAGAGAAGCATGCTCCAGACCCACCTTAGTCTCATGGCATCGCCAACGTTTATGTGGTCGGTCATTGACTTGACTTTCCTTGGTACACGACAAGACTTAATGGAGTGACAAAATAGCACATTTGATCTTTCAGTTTTGCTTCATGTGTGGTTGTAGGTTTGTTGTAGGGGGAAAGGTGATGTAGTCTGCATTGAATCTGTGACTGTGAAGCTCGCTTTTAAAATGAGCACTGGTGGGACAACTTTGGAGAAGAGCAGTGAGAGATTGTCTTCAATGTGTGTACACTCCATTGCTCCCCTTCTGAACAATCATGAGATCAAATCTTACAATTGCTGAGCTTATAAACTTAAAAATGAAGTTACGAATGGAGGCAAATGCCTGCAATCCTGGTACTCAAGAGGCTGAGGCAGGAGAATCATTTGTTTCATGCCAGTGCAGCCTATGTAAAGAGACCCTGTCTCAAATATAAAACAGAGTAAGCTGGGTGTGGAGGAGGCAGAAACAGGTGAATCTGTGTGAGTTCGAGGCCAGCTTGGTCTACATAATGAATTCCAGGCCAGCCAAGGCTGTATAGTGAGACCCTGTCTCAAAACAAAAACAAAGAAGCGAACAAAGCCTCCCTCCAAAGAAATCCACAATTAAAAACCAAAAACCAACCATATTCTTTTTTTTTCTTTTTAAATTTTATTTATTTTTAAAAATTTTTGTACCAGTACACATTGACCAACCATATTCTTAAAAGAATAAAAATACAGCAAAGAGAATTATCTAGGACCCTAGTCTCCATTCCAAAAATGGTCAAGTCTTTGCAATAAAGAGAAAGAAAATGGCCAGTAAATCGACATTTTTCTCTCTCTTTTTTTAATTAGGTATTTTCCTCATTTACATTTTCAATGCTATCCCAAAGGACATTTTCTCTTTTGACAATTCTAAATAGTAGTACCTTAAAAACCATTAACACCAGTAGTCTGAAAGCAATGCCCGCCCTGCACTGTGCGCCAGTGGAGTGTTCTCATTGCAATTCTGACTCAGCTCAGTCAGAGGCCACATATCATTATATATTTCTTCTATGAGCCAGACTTATGACTGTCCCACTTCCTGGTGAGCTTTCTCTATGGCTTCTTGCTCTACTAACTTGTTTAATGAATGAGCTGGGGAACAGCATAGGGCAGCAGATGTTGGGTTCCCTGGGTCTATTGTGGCTTAGGAAGGATGTGTTTCCATGTGAGGATATACTGTTTGATGTTTTCCTGGGAAATTGTAAAATTACTTTTTCTGGATAATAGCGCATTCTCATTTAGTTCCCCCCCCCCACCCCCCATTTCAAATTAGGGATGTCTCTTGTTTGATTAAAGTGGTTGTGTCTAGCTGAGGATGGGGTCTTTCTCAGGTTAGGGGATCTCTTCTGAGCAATGGGCCAAAAATTATTAACTGACACAATATCTATTTCCCAGAAGCCATTAGTTGTCAACAAACTGTTAGTGTACACGCACGTTTAACATTCTTTTCACGTAGGAGAACCAAATATTTCTTATTATTAAAAAAAAACAAACCAATAAAACTCACGGCTTTATAACCTGTGCTGGTTAGCTTTTATCAAGTTAGCACCAATCTAGACAGACCTGGGAAGAGGCAAATCTAAATGAGAAACTGCCTCCGTCAGATTGGCTCGCGGGCATGTCTGTGGAGCATTTCCCCAGCTCACGTAAGAAGTGCCATCCCAGGACGGTGGACCTGACCTGTATGAGAAAGCAGGCTGAGCAAGCCAGAGGAAGCCAGCCGACACGCAGCATCTCTCTATGGTTCCTGCGGTTAGGTTCCTACCTTCACATCCCTGGAAGCCCAGTAATCCTTTCCTCTTCCAAGTTGCTTTGGGTCAATGTTTAATCACAGCAACACCGAAGAAAACTAAAACAGAACTCAAATAATTCAATGAGGTAAATTGTATACACTTACACACATGCTAAGCAGAGAGTGTGCTTTGTGGAATGGCAGTGGTAAAACATACTGCTTTAAGGCTTCCCATATAGTCTGTGACTATCAATGATGTAGATGGACATGTGTGTCTCTCTATAATGGCTGAATTTATCAAACGACAACAACTTCAAGCTGTATCATTTGCTGGCTTTAAGTTGCCCAATTCTTCTTTCACCTGGCACTCATGACCACTGTCCAATGACAGTCGATTTAATTCCATCACGGATGCAACTCTGATTATGAACTCATAACCTGTTATACATCACACATCGACAGCTAAGTAGCAGAAAAGCTAAAACAGGGTTAAAGCAGCAATAAGGTTCAAAGGGGCTTTCCTGAAGACAGAGACAGAGAGCTGATAAAAGTTTCCAAGAGTCAACTACAGAGGCTTAAGTAAGAATTAAGACCATGAGCACAACTTGGCCTGGCAAAGGATTGCCGAAGCAGTCGGGTGAGGAACAGCGCAGGTTTAAAGCCTGGAGGTGCTTCAAAGCACCCAGCTAGCTCAAGGCCCAACGGTTCAGATTAGACACAGTTGTGTTTGACCATTTTCAGCTGGGAGAATCATTGTGAGCCAAAGCCCTGGGGACAGAGTCTGGAGTTGGACGCCTGTCAACCCTAGGACCTGATGACGTCACTTTGTCCTAGTGTTTTGTGTTCCTTCCTTTTGTATGAAGGGATTTTTATCATTTGTTGATCTGCTTTGTTTGGAAGCAAAATGCTGCCCCCCCCCCCCCCCCGCATCCCACCCAAGCCCATATGTTTGAATACTGGCTCCGGAGCTGGTGGTACTGTTTGGGAGTCTGTGTAGTCTTTATGATGTAGGGCTGAGCCTTTGAAGGTCACATCCATTTCTAGCTCTAGCCTCAGCTTTCAGGTTCCTGGTCAGCCATGAAGTAAACCACCACATGCTCCTAGCATCATGGACTTATCTGCTTCTGACCCTAAGTCTTCCCACATGAGGAGCTGGGGTCCTCTGAAGCAGTGAGCTGGTAGAAGTCTTCCCTTTTCTCAGGTGTTTCCGTTGGGTCCCTTGCCACAGACAATTAACACAAAGAATCTAGTTTCTTTGATATAATTTTATCATGCCCATGTGTCCGGGGTGTGCAATTTAATCTGTAAGTTCATAAATGGTGATTTTTGCTTTGCATAAATAAGTTATTCATCGGCCTGTGTCACAGCACGAGCTAGGCGGATGGAGATGTTTACTTATATTATCACTTGGCACATGCACTCAGAATAGAACCGAGCGAATGTTACTTTATATAATGGAGTCACTCTGGGCAGGACACAGCACAGCTGCTTTTCTGTACGATATGGAGTAATCGATAACAGGACAAAGCCTGTTCTCTTCCTTGTCCTTGTGGGACAGGCACTAGAGCAGTGGGGGAGGAAGATCTTATAGAAAGTAAAATGGAAAAAGATACAATGTTTCAAATGGAGGTAAATATTGTAGGAAAGGTTAATTGGTAAGGGTAGTGAGGGATAGTATCATGAGTACTTGTATACACACATATATGTACATGTATATGTATATGTATGTATGTATGTATGCATATGCTAATCTGAGCTGGGAGTGGTGGCACATGACTTTATTCCCAGCATTAGGGAGGCAGAGGCAGACAGATCTGTGAGTTTGAGGCCAGCCTGTTCTTCAGAGTGAGTTCCAGGACAGTGCTACATGAGTCACCCTGTCTTAAAAAACCAAAACCAAAACCAAAACCAAAACCAAAACCAAAACCAAAACCAAAACCCAGCCAACCAACCAAACAAAAAACAGCAATAATAATAATGATAATAATAATAAACCAAACTTACTGAAAAGAATTGTGTTTGGGGTGTCCCAAGGGCAATATTTAAAGTGCCTTAAGTGATGATATGTTGATTGACAAATAGAACACCTAAAGCACCCTGCCCCTTGCCCACCATGAGATCCTGGAAGGGGTTATGTATACAGAAAATAAATAAGAAGCAGCAGAATGAAGGAATAAAATCTCCAACGCTTACTGGGAGAAATCTCCATTGTTCACTGGGGTTTGCTTAGAAGCCCTGGAGCTTTCTGACAGGACCCTAAAGCAGCACGGAAGAGCGTACCTCAGCTTACACTCTGAGGACACACCCAAGCCCTTCCTCTTCTTCTTACCTGAAGAGAAGCAGTCTTAACCCAAGCAGGGAAAGGAACTGGATGGGGAAGCAGTTAATTCTGTCCAGAGAGGCTACCCCAGGATTCTTGTTTATTCATTCCACAAATGTTTATTCTGTTCTGAGTCACGAAGACTTCTGGAAACCATTGGTGGAGGGACAAGATGCCATCCTCCTGGAAAAGATGAAGTACGGGGGCGGGGGGGGGGCAGGGTGACACTTAAAAAATTCCTCTGAAGTGTGAGGGCCTATTGCGAGTGCCCTGGTCCTGAGCTGAGAGTCCAGATAGCTTGGATTGGCATTGTACTCAGACAGCCCAAGCAGTTGGACCACTTTGTACCTCAGTTTCTATGTTTGCGAAATGGAAATTAAAAATGGTCTCATCTATCCCACAAGGATAGACCATGCTCTATAAAGATTGCTAAGCTATTTTGAAACCACAGAGACTTTCTATAACGAAAGGACAAGCTAACTTCCTTAAAAGGTGTCTCTCTTATGGCCTCAGGGACGAGAAGAATCCGTGTACAGCTGTGTACACCTTTCTCCTCTGAATGCTTCCGTGTAGACCAATGAATTGCCTCATCTTTGTTATCAGTCCTTGCTTGGGAATGGAGAGAGTTTACAGACAAACCTTTTTTAAAAATTTGAGGTAGGAGAGGAAAGATCACAGGGTGAGGAGGGGTCTTGGCTTTCTTTGCTGGTAGATCAACATCCTCATTCCAGCTCTCTCCTTTGAAGTAATACAATAGGCTTGTGATCCCACCTCCTGGCGGGGCTGGGGGTGGGGGAGGTCAACACAGTGTCAGCAAGGATGGTCCCACATTCCTACCTCCTCCCCACCCTGGGTTCCTCCTCCTGTGAGCCATGAGATTAGATATCTTCACTTTTGACCCATGGATTGAATGACTTATACCCACGTCACAGGGGACTGACCAGGGCAGAAGGGAACTTGAATGGCCTTTTGCTATCTGGACAAGTCTGTTGGTAGAAGCTAAAGAATCAAACTAAATAGGCTTTTGTCTGAGTTGCTACAGAGGGTAGAGCAAGAAGATAGGGGAGAAAGGGAGGGAAAAAGAGAGGAAAAAAATTAATATACATACATACAGACAGACATGTATGCTTATTTATGTATTCACATGCATATTTGGTCACCAAGGGACACTATTATGTTGTTTGCGACAGGTGAATGGATCTGGAAATCATCACATTAAGTGAATCCAAGCCAGCTAACATGGCATTATCACAATTTTTCTCTTACACAGACTTTTTAAAATGTTTTATTTTTATTTGTGTCTATGTGTCTTTGTGCCTGTAAGTGTGTATGTAACATGTGTGTAAGTCCCCACAGAGATCAGAAAATGGTATCAGACACTTTGGAACTGCAATTACAGGCAGTTATGAGATTCTTGGCACAGGGATGGAAATCAAACTCAGATCTTCATGAGTGCTGGGATAATAACTCAGGTCCTCGTGCCTGTGCAGATAAAACAATACCACTAAGTCTTTCCCTCGACCTGCTACATTTAACACAAGCCAACATCATCATCATTGTCGTCATCATCGTCATCATCGTCTTAATCTTTTTCAGCACCATCCCAGTAGTGTTCCTGAATTCACAAAGTTCCACAGTGTGGCCCTGTGTTCTGCATCTCCTCTGGTGGTTCCGGGCAAAACCAATACCCTGGCTCAGGGAGGGTAGGGCAAAGTCCAGGACCGAGGTCCGAGATCCGCAGGCCAGGTTTCCCTTTGGGACGTCAGAGTGCTGCTGGACTCCAGCCAGGAAGGAAGAGCAGGGATGGAACCAGCAGGATCCCATCTGGTTGGGAGTAGAGCCTGCCTGAGGGCAGGAGAAGAGAGATGGCCTTCTTCGGGAGTCTTGGTGTTATGGCTCCTTTAGGCAAAGGCCTTCCCCTTGGCGATCTTTAAGGAAACAGCTCTCCGAGATGATCTTAGCTTGTTTGCAGTTCTTTATTGGGAGTGGGTAATATGAATGCACATGAATAATTTATTCAGGGTGAATCGGGGATTATATAATTTGGAGGGACGGCGTGAGAATACCCAGGAAGGGATGGGCTGAAGGCTAAGACTATTGGGATGCCTCATGGAGAAGTGGGCCAGTTGTGCTACGTGACTGATTGCCCGTGGTTACATGCTCCAGAGCAGGCTTGGAGGCAGGGAGGGAGCAGCCCTACTCTGTCTCAAATCTCTGAGATTCACAGGGTTTGAGCACGCTCCACCTCACCAATCCCATGGCCATCTGGTAGCACGGTCCATGCGCCCTACAGCAAAGCACCGCTACCACCTCCCACAAAATCGTTATCAAGAGCTCTGGTCATGCAGCTCTGAAGGGCCACTTGAGCCTGTGTGTGACAGCTACTAGAGTCACATTGACACCGTGGCCTTCTCCTAACACTCTAGCACACATCATTTCCAATTTTGATTAATATCTTAAATTTAAACTTCACTTCCCCTTAAGAATTTCCCTTAGGATTATGGACTGTCCTTTCTCTGTCATGTTTCCAGAAAATTCATGGCCTGTGGGACACCAGGAGTTGAAATCTGTCAACATGGCCTGATCTTTGAGGAGAGTTCTGGAGACTTTAATTAGCCACTTAGCCTAGTTTCTTTACTTAGTACCTTGCCAGCGCCTTGAGTTCATCCTAGTGACCTGAATTCTCATCAGGAATTTTGGAGGGAGAATGAAAACATCAACCCGCCAGCCTCTCACTATTTTCTTGTTTTGGTTTGGTTAGAAAAGAAAATCAAGACAATCAACTATCCTTCCCCTTATATGCAAGGAACAAACATCTATCAGAAGACTACTTTTTCTTATGAAAACCTTCGCAGTCATCATTTCTGTTGACAGGCAAAGAAGTTAGACAACCTGTGTCAGGCCACTGAGCTGGGTGACTGCAGAACTGGGACTCCAGCAGGCAGTGGGCACCAGAGCCCACCCCTAACCACTGGGGACAGTGCTCAGCAGGCAGTTTGGCACCAGAGCCCACTCTAACCACGAGGGACAGTGCTCAGCAGGCAGTGGGCACCAGAGCCCAACCCTAACCTCTGGGGGACAGTGCTCAGCAGGCAGTGGGCACCAGAGCCCACCACTAACCACTGGGGACAGGGCTTAGCAGGCAGTGGGCACCAGAGCCCAACCCTAACCACTGGGGGACAGTGCTCAGCAGGCAGTGGGCACCAGAGCCCACCCCTAACCACTGGGGACAGTGCTCAGCAGGCAGTTTGGCACCAGAGCCCACTCTAACCACGAGGGACAGTGCTCAGCAGGCAGTGGGCACCAGAGCCCAACCCTAACCTCTGGGGGACAGTGCTCAGCAGGCAGTGGGCACCAGAGCCCACCACTAACCACTGGGGACAGGGCTTAGCAGGCAGTGGGCACCAGAGCCCAACCCTAACCACTGGGGGACAGTGCTCAGCAGGCAGTGGGCACCAGAGCCCACCACTAACCACTGGGGACAGTGCTCAGCAGGCAGTGGGCACCAGAGCCCACCACTAACCACTGGGGACAGTGCTCAGCAGGCAGTTTGGCACCAGAACCCACTCTAACCACAAGGGACAGCATCTTCAGGTTAACAACTGGTTCCTCTTCTTCACGTGATTTCTCTCAGAATTCCTTGTTCTACAGAAAAATTAGTGTCACAAACAAGAAAGGAACAAATGAACTGGGGACAGGAAGCATGAGTTTCTCAATGTCCCTCTGTGACATGGACACACTGAATAGCTCTGGGTCTCCAAAAAATGATACACATGGAGAAATGGCATAAAGAATTCAATAAACATCAGTGCCTGTTTGGATATGAAGTCTCCTCCCCTCCACTAAGGCTCAGGCATTGAACATCTGATCCCTGATGCAGGTAATATTCAGAGGTGGGGCTTCTGGGAAGTGATCAATCACCCACCGCCCCTGTCAGTGGATTAATTCTGTAGCGCATTTATGACCTGATGCTCTGACTGGAGTGTGCTGAGAAGGCCGGCTGGTAAGGTGGGATGTTGATCACCGGATGAAACGCATACCTTTGAAGGATACATCCTGTTCCCTATCTCTTCCTCTCTGTCCCTCTGCTTCCAGCTTCCACTAGGTAAGAAGTTTCTCTCCACTGAGTCCTGCTGTCATGATATCTAGGCTCATCTGAGGCCAATAGTAATAGATCCAGTCAATTTGACACGGAGACCTGTAAGTCTACCGTGGGCTCTACCTTTACATGGTTTCATACAGATATTTTGTCAAGACAAACAAGACAAATCAAAGCGAACAAAACACAACTAACCATCACCACCAAAACCTCAAACCAAATAAAACCCTCAAACTGAAAACCAAAAACCTAAACAAAACCTACCTAACACAATTTCCTTCTGCTACTTGAAGGTAGATGGAGCTGGCTGCCAGGGGTCTTCGATGGCCAGCCAGGTAACTTTATAGGCTGCAGTTTTCTTTGTGTGCATTAGAAATAACCATATGTGCATTTTGGAGTAGTTGATGGGGTACTTACAGCATTGTCTGATAGATTAGGGGGCCTGAACAAATGGAAGTCTTCATCAATGTTAGTTACATAAAATCCCATGTCCTGTATATAAACTATTTTATAAAGGAGATTTTCATTTCATCAAGCAGAGGATAAAAATGTGAGCCTAATGTCTGTTACTCAGCTCTAAGCCAAGGATAACCCTCCTGACTAAATTCCCTCCAGTGGTTTAAACACTCCTAAAGCCCCCTGGATACATACCATTTAAAAAAAATCCTGTTATTACTAACCTGAAAGCCTTCAGCCATTGCCTGAGCAGGAGAAATATCAAACGCTAGAACGCTCTGCTCTAACCAATCCTGAGCTTCTGGTGTGTGCCTGGCCAGGGTGAAGGAAGGGGTGGAAAGTACACCATGTAATAGCCATGCTGTGGACTTCAGTGACGCTGTGGATGGGCACTTGCTGTGGTCAGCTGTGCTGTGAGCCTCTAGGCTGAGTGTACGTGGGTACGTGCTCTGGGAGTGCCCTGCTCATAGAGCTTATGAGCCTTTGCCAGACAATCCTGACATCTGTCTGGGTGTCTCTCATACAAGTCCACAAAGCAAAATGTAGATCTTATTCCAATGTAAAGTCACTAAAGAGAAACAAGCCAAGAGAAGACTAAGGGTGAAATAACAGTTTTTAGGTCAGATAGAAAATAAAATTATAGTATTGTGTGTGAGTCAGAGAGAAAAATCCCAGGACTACAGCTTGAATTAAGAATGAGGTCTTTCTTTCTTTCTTTCTTTCTTTCTTTCTTTCTTTCTTTCTTTCTTTCTTTCTTTCTTTCTTTCCTTCCTTCCTTCCTTCCTTCCTTCCTTCCTTCTTTCTTTCTTTCTTTCTTTCTTTCTTTCTTTCTTTCTTTCTTTCTTTCTTTCTTTCTTTCCTCCTTCTGTCTCTTCCTTCTTTCTTTTTTCTCTCTTTTCTTCTTTTTCCTTTTCTTTCTCTTTCTCTTTTTTCCCTTCTTTCCTTCTCTCTCTGTCTCTCTTCTTTCTTTCTTTCTTTCTTTCTTTCTTTCTTTCTTTTTTTCTTTCTTTCTTTCCTCCTTCTGTCTCTTCCTTCCTTCTTTTTTCTCTTTTCTTCTTTTTCCTTTTCTTTCTCTTTCTTTTTCTTTCCTTCTTCCTTTCTTCTCTCTGTCTCCTTTCTTCCTTCCTTTCTTCCTTCCTTTCTTTCTTTCTTTCTTTCTTTCTTTCTTTCTTTCTTTCTTTCTTTCTTTCTCTTTCTTTCTTCCTCTCTGTCTCTGTCTTCCTTCCTTCCTTCCTTCCTTCCTTCCTTCCTTCCTTCCTTCCTTCCTTCCTTTCTGCAGGTAACACGATATTAAAACAATGACTTCCACAGCCTGCCATACCAACTGTTAAAAGTAGCCCTTGCCATTTTAGTCGGCAGCTCTCCTGGGTATAAGCTTCAGTACCAACCACCTCTGTACACAGAACAACTTTGTCATCTGAACAGGGAAGTTGGGAGTTTCAGAGAGTGGTAAAATCATAAAGGAAAAACCATGACTACTCAACATTGACCGCTATTGACACTTGCAGACTTCTCCTGCCTTGTTCCTCCTTCTCCTTGGTAGTGTCACTAATAAATGTGCATATCTTGCACACTAACTCCCTTGTAGATAGAGAGTGGAGGCTGAGAGTGCAGCTTACTGTACAGCCTTGGGCATGTTATGTGAATGCTGTTTGAAGCAGTGAAGAGAACTACTGTTAGGAGTCCCAGACCCAATCATAACCTTGGCATCCTAAATAAGTTTCATTTCAAATGTAATGCTGGAGTGATTGAGCTGCTTTCTGGGTGTTTCATTACAGTCTGAGCAGAGTCTAAACTTTATAGTGCAGTCTGTCTAATAAGCCGTCAGCAGCTTCCTGAGTGCACGGCTAGTTTGCCACTGCTAGAGCATCATGTGTGTAGGGAAGTGGTTCTGTCAGTGTGGCTTCCACATTGACAGCATCAGTGTCGCCAGAGAACTTTCTAGAAATGCACGTTCACATAACCCCGCTAATTCTGAACCCTGGGATCTGCTTTCTGGGGGCTCTTGCTCCAAATAGATGAATTGTTTTTATATTTGAAACTTTTGTTGTATCACTTCAATGAATCAAAGTTCTGGGTAAAGTTTGGTGGAAGACCCTCCCATTGACTTCCTCCTTATAATTTCAGCTATAGCTTACAAATCTGGAGTTGTGTATTATAGTAACTGATTAACCGGTTAGTACTGCAAACTGGCTTTCCAACACCTTTGAAATGTTCTGTTCTATAGCAAAGTTTGAGAGCCTTAGCAGAGGAGGAGATTAAAGTGCCCTCGAATGCTTTGCAGGCACGTGGATCTACAGATTATTTATAGTATTTTCCCAGTGAGTAACAAGAATCCCTGAGGTGCTGAGAGATACACTCTGGCAACCAGACATGAATGAAAGCATAGACAGACTAGTCCCTTCTCCAGCATAGCATGAGCGCTTGAATGTTACAGAGTGTCTGTAGGGTCAACTGGCTTTGCCAGGTCTTGGTAGAAGAATGACCCAGTGTTTTCCAGAGCTGGCTGATGCTCAGGAGAGCAGGGAGCCAGCTTAGTGTTCTGTCACATCATGTTGCTATTAATCACGGTGGATGGGAAAATGAACACCAAGGAAATTGGCAGACCCTGTGACTGAGGACTTTACATTTATATATATTGGATTTAGGAGAACACAAGTTTAATAGGAAGGCCCTCTTGACTGAGTTTATCTATTCAAGGATGAAGACTCATGATTATGAGGCTGGAGAGATGCTCTAGTGGTTAAGGCCATATGCTGCTCTTGAAGAAGACTGGAAATTGGCCCCCAACACCCATGTCAGGCTGCTCACAACTGTCTGTAACTATCTCTGCAGAACGGATGGGTTGCAACCAACATCCTCTTCTGAGCTATATGGGCACCTGCACTTAAACAGACGCACATGTGTACACACACACACATACATACATACACACACACACACACACACAAATAAATCTTACAAGTTAAAGGATTACGCTGTGCTTGCCAGTGTGACATTCACACAGACAGAAGCAGACCTCCTGGGGACTCTTTGACAACCTGACTGCCACTGTCTTTGCTCCAGCAACAAGGCCTCTAACAAACATCTGAACATTTTTACTATGAACCCCCCAGGTATATGTCAGGCACCCCTGTGTCCTACCAGCCACTGCCTGATGTTACTGCTAAGACAGAGACCTGGAGAATGTGAGAACTGGAGGATATGGACACCTTGAAGTGACCGATATTGGTACATGACACCCAAGACCAAGTTCTCAGCACTAAGGAGATTTAGTTGCTTTAGAGGGACAAAGGGCAGGGAATAAGAGACAAAACTAGGAGATAGAAGATGAGGGAGAAGGGGAAGGGGACAATAGAGAAGGGGGAGGGGTATTTGCCCTGGATTGGGACAAGGGACTGCCTTTGGATAGAGAGGCAAGAGATGGGACCCATAGGCAAGTGGCAGTTTATAAAGGTAAAAGGGGAGACCCTGTGTTAGGATGAGGTATTTAATTTTAGCCAAGCCTGTTAGTTAGGGCAGCCAATGGGGGCTTTTGATTTCTGGGCTTCAATACTTTGGAAGCTAGATCTTGGTAGTTAGCCTCAGGGAAGTAAGTGACCACATAAGGCTTGGTGGCTAGGTGTAGGAATGCAACATGAGTTTTTAACAAGGCAGAGGGAATGGGGAGACGGGCAAGGCCTGCCCGAGCCATGTTTGCCATGCTCGGACTGGTTAGGGTTCCTTTACACCTGAGCGACTCCACATCCCTGCTTCCTCTCCTTCTCCTTGTGGTTTGCTCTCATGACAAGCAGAGGACCACAGCTCACTGGGAAAGGGAGATTTTCATTTAATTTAGAAAATCGCCCAATCTGCCACATCAGGTCCCCAGATGTGCTCAAGTCTCAACTCAGGATTAGACACATCAGGTTCAAGTGAGGACTCCCCTCCTCTTCTAATCAGCCTATCAGTGATTTATTCTGATGCTATTTTTTATGATTTTGCTTATAATATCCTCAAGACCTCTTAAAAATAGAGATGCTTAGACTGCTCATAAATCCTGGCTTATTGGTGAGAGTTGACCTGGAAATTTTAAGTAAGCTCCAGAGAGTGATGGATCATTAGAAAACACTTCTGTGTTAAATGGCTAGAAATATCACAAAATAATTTACAATATCCTTTTGTTTTATCGCAGTTTTGTGATGGGGACAGAACCTCATGCATTGCAGGTGGATATTCATGCAACATCCTTTTACAAATTTTCTTTTAATAGGAAAATCCTGTGGTGCCGAAATCATAGAGAGTAGATGAACAAGAGTAAGAGTAAAAGTAAGAATAAGAATAAGAATAAGAGGAGGAGGAGGAGGAGGAAGGAGAAGAAGAAGAAGAAGAAGAAGAAGAAGAAGAAGAAGAAGAAGAAGAAGAAGAAGAAGAAGAAGAAGAAGAAGAAGAAGAAGAAGAAGAATTAGTCTGTCTATTGAGCACACAAGCCAATTCTGCATCTTTGTCTGCTGGTCAGGGTATGAGAGTGCCAGGGGGAGATCAGTGGGGAACTCCTGTCTCTTGGTGAGTTAGCATCAGATGCATGAATAAAAAGATTAGTCTATAAACACATTACTGAGATTAATCTGTGCTGTTGCACAATGTTCTATAATTTCTTCTTTACACAACGATATTCTTGCTGACTCTCCTGTCATCGGACATTGGGAAAGTCTAGGGTTTTACATTTTAAAAAATGATTTATTTACTTAATTTAATTATGTGTATGTGTGTGCATGTATGTGTATATATGTATGTATATATACATGTGTGTATATGTATGTATGCATGTATATGTAGGACTGTGTATTTCTGTGTATATATGTGTAGGTATATGTGTATATTTGTATGTGTGTATACATGTGTGTGAATATGTATGTATGTGTGTATATGTAGGGGTGTGTGTATATGTATGTATGTATGTATGTGTGTATGTCTAGGGGTATGTGTGTTTGTGTGTGTATATGTGTGTAGGTGTGTGTGTATGTGTGTGTGTGTGTGTGTGTGCCCTTGGAGACTAGAAGAGGACATTAGATTCCCTGGAGCTGTGGTTACATCCAGTTGTGAGCATCCTGATGTGGGTGCTGGGAACTGAACTCTGGTCTGCTGAAAGAGGATGTCAACTGCTCTTAGCACAGAGCCATCTTTTTAATCCCAAGGTTTTTAATCCTTATACAGTTATGAATATGTATACACGTGTCTCTCAGCACACATAACCACATTCCCTCTTAAGAACAAGATAGTTAAAGCAGGGCCATTTACTCTTTACCCTTTGCTGCCTTCCCCGTTGCACACGCTGGCATCTGGATTTGTGTGTGACATTCCACTGTGCTGGTTAAGAGCATATGCCGTCCTTGTACACTTTCCATTTATGAGCCATGAACTGTGTTTCTGGTGGGAAGTTAAATGCTCTTAATTTAATACATTTTTGTGTAGCAAGAAAAATCAACAACATTCACAGTAAAATTTAATTTTTAAAGAATATTTATTTGGGCTATCTTCCTCTATTCTTTATCATCTTATTTTTTATTTTTAAATTTCAAATTACTCTTTTTTTTTTAATTTTTTTTTTGAGACGGTATCTCAGTACATAGTTCTGGGTGGCCTAAACTCACTATGTAGACCAGGCTTTCTAACTCACAGAGATCTATCTACCTGCCTCTGCCTCCTGATTATTAGGATACTAGGATATGTGGCACCACATGCGTATTCATAAGAGGAACGGTCTGGTGTAAGCTCCTGGCATTTAAAGGAATCCTAGGAGACTTCCAGTGCTTGAGGTCTGCTGTTCCTGTTTTTCAGCTGTGCAGAGCATTCTTTGGGAAGGCTTTTGTCAATAAGGGAGTCAGTGAGTCAACTGAAATAAATCTCCTTTTTCCACGAAGTGCCTAACCTAATAGAGACCAGAACACTTCCTTCCTCCATCTGGAGGCTGCTCTTGTCCCGTGTTGGATGTTGTTTTCAAAACACTTTGAAGCGTGTGCCTCTGAAACGGGTTGTGGGTTGCAACTCCAAGCACAGCAGTAAGTTTAGGAGAGGTCATTGCCAAGTAGGTTGAGAGTTAAGCCTGGAGCCCAGTGAGAAGAAGCCAGCATAGGTCTCAGGGAGAAAGCAATGGGCAGCTTCAGATGTCAGTAGGGGAATGAATCACCTGTCAGAGATTCTTTCTGTGCCGGAAAGACTGTCCAGGGGCAATTTGTAATATGTTTAAGTCTTAATAGTTCTCTTTGAGGTAGGAAATAATATGTTTGTTTCTCAGAGGTACAGTTAGGCTTTCAACTTCAAAGTCCAGGGTGGAGTCACAACGAATCCATTTTCAATACTATTTTTGTTCTTGTGTGCTTGAATTGTGTGTTAGGTTTGTGATGGGTTTGGATGAGATGGTTCCCCCCCCCAACCCCCCCATAGTCATGAGCATTTGAATTATAGGTCCTCAGTTGGTGACACAGTGTGGGGAGGCTGAGGAGATGTGGTCTTATTGGAGGAAGTGTGTCAACAGGGGCAGGTTTTAAGGTTTTGAAAGCCAGGTGTCAGTCCTAGTTCAACCTCTCTGTTTCCTGCTTTGGGTTGAAGCTGTGAGCTCTCAGTTTAATACTCTGGCTGCTATGCCTGCCTCCCTGTGTTTGCCTGTGTGATGGGGATGAGGTCTTTACCTTTGGAGCTGCACTGTCAGTCCACGTAAGCCCTTCCTTCTGTGAGCTGCCCTGTCATGGTGTTTATCCCAACCATAGAACAGTAACTATAGCTTTAATTTCTCCTGTAATTACGAGAGAGTGGTGCATCAACTGTATTAATTACAAATTCTAGACTTAGTATTTTTTTTTTTAAAGATTTATTTATTTATTATATGTAAGTACACTGTAGCTGTCTTCAGACGGGCGTCAGGTCATATTACAGATGGTTGTGAGCCACCATGTGGTTGCTGGGATTTGAACTTCGGACCTTCGGAAGAGCAGTCGGGTGCTCTTACCCACTGAGCCATTTCACCAGCCCCTAGACTTAGTATTAACTTAACCTTAGGCATGGATTTAAGGATATTGGCAGTGTCTTTCCAATGTTGAAGTTCTACCCTATGTCTCCTAGGTATCTCTTTTACTATCAAGGTTAAAAATAAACAACAGCAGAACCTAGAACACTTAAAAACCACATTTGGGCTGTGCTGGAATGTAACATAATAGTAGAGTATTTGACCAGCATGCACAAGGGACTTAGGTTCAATTCCTAGCACCAAAAGAGAAGAAAATACCAAATAAACATTTAAAAGTTGGAAGGGTGACAATGTATATCCTCCCATGTATGCAAATGTCACAATGAAACCTAGTTTTTGGTACGCTAACCAAAAAATTATTTTAAAGTATCCTAAGATAATTTAGGGTACTTGAGGGCCTTGATAATTGGCTTTATTAAGTATAAACTTGCTATAATATTATTATGAGTTAAGAGACAATACAGATACATGGTGTCTGGGGTTAGAGAAATGGATCAGTGGTTAAAAGATTTTGCTGTTCTTTCAGAGGACCTGAGTTCAGTTCACAGCATGTATGTAGGGTGGCTCACAATCACCTGTGACTGAAACTCCAGGGATTCAACACCCCCTTCTGGCTTCTCTAGGTACACATACACATATGGCAACTCTCTCTCTCTCTCTCTCTCTCTCTCTCTCTCTCTCTCTCACACACACACACACACACACACACACACACACACACACACACCACAAATAAATAAAGTCCTAAAAATAAAAAGAATCAATCTATTTGTAAACCTAAATTAATTTTATAACTCTCTCGTCTCTTTAAGCTCTCACCTTTCTTACTCACATCTCTAGCCCTCCTCTCTCTCCCTTTCCCCCTTTCTCCACGTGGCCATGGCCGGCCTCTCTCCTCTTTCTACCATCTCTCTTTCTCTCTGCCTTTCTACAATAAAGCTCTAAAACCATAAAAAAGAGAACTGTCTCATATTTTCTACCCAAGACTTTAAAAATTGTTGATGAAAAACCAAGAGAGAAAAAAAAAATGAGTTTTCTGTTAATATGTTTCTCATTTTGGTAAAAGACACACATTTGTAAGGAATGGGGACTTAATAGGTAGAAGAATATTAGATAGAGCTTACCAGTTGGTCTCTCTGGCAGCCAGTCTACAGTGGGTTTCCCAGTAAGCTTCACCTTCATACTTAGTTTATCAGTTCCACGACTCTATTGTCATACAAGAGCTAACCATGCATCATACTTAAAGATTCACTCATAGAGAATGCAGTCCGTCATCCAGGGTGAAGGTTTACAGACTGGAAGAAGCCAGTGTACTCAGGCACAACAGGACCATCCCTTGGGTCACCCACAGTGTCTCCCAGCAGTGCTCTGATGTCGTAGGCTGCTTGTGAGAGAAACCCTGGGTTGTAGGATACTGTTTGGGTTTCCTTGGAACCCACCACTTAGTTCAGGCTGTTGGGAACACATTAATGATTACCTGAAGCAAAAAGGATGGATCCAGGTAATCCAGTAAAAGCACCCCTCACTCTTGGCAACTTCTCATAGAGAGGAGTGCAGCATCTACCTAGGAACTCTCCCCTCCCACCTTCCTGGCCTTAACAAGTGGGGGTGCCATCTACCCAGCTTCCCCCAAGAAGAAGGTATTGCCATCTAGAAATTCCACCATCTACACACATAGCCCACGCCCTCTCCTTTTTCAGTACTTCCCTGGAATCCTTTAACTAGAACAAACAGCTAACATCAGACATTACCTGTTTTTCTGGTCTATTTTTCTCTCTCTCTTCAAATTGGAACTCTTTGGGTGAAGCAGAAATGGACACTGTGACTTGTAAGGTGATATATAAGTTCAGTAAGTTTCCTTCCGTGCTTACAGGTTTAGAACTAAATGTGCAGAGTGTTATTAGACTTGGAAATTTAGCACAAGGCTTATAATTCCTAGGGAGGCTGCCAGTCAAGGCTGCATGCTAAGGTGGCACTGGAGTGTCTGACTGGAGTTATGGCTTTGAATCCAGAGCTCCTATGGTGCCTCCCTTGAGTGGGAGGTGCTATATTAATGATGAGTGCTTTCTGTGGCTGAGCTCCTCGCCATGAAAGGGAACTTTATCACTTCCACTGCAACTGTGTGTATGTTTGTGTGGGCTTGTGTGCATGCATGTGTGTGGAGGGGTGCCTGTGTGGGTGTGTGTGTGTGAGTGAGTGTGGAAGCCAGAGGTTGTCCTCAGGTGTCTTTCTCAATAATCTTCCACTTCATTTTTTGAGACTGGGTCTATTCCCAAGTCTGGATTTGGCTAGACCAGCTGGCTAGCAAGACTCAGGATCCTTCTGTCTCTGTTCCTAGAACCAGGATTATAGGAACATCCTTAGAACAATAACAATCATGCTTGCTAGTCAAACTCTGGTCCTCCTGCTTGCCTGGTGAGCACTTCATGGACTGAGCCATCTCCCTAGCCCTGAAGTTTGTGTTAATAAGTATCTAGGGCTATTTTTTTTAAAAGATAAGTTCTAAAGCAAAAACACTTGATTCAAGTATATTGCTCATGGCTGGATGAATTTAAATAACAACTTAATGATACTTTTTTAAAAAAGTGTTTTGATTTTGTCAACATTGGAAGGACAATGCAGGACACACATTCTTATTTGATGAAGTAAACTCCATCAACAATAGCGTGACCTCACTGCACAGGTTCACATATCTAACATGGATGCCAACTTTTGTTTCAAAGCTTTGAGTTCTCGTGGCAGTACACACAACAATACCTCTGGTGGTGTGGGAAAAAGCTAACCGTGGTTATCAGATCTCAAAGGCCACAGATGAGAAAAACTGCTCTTTGTTTAGTACTTATGGTCAGGAGGGAACATTGATGTTAAACTTTGTATGTTTGTGTGACCAGTGCTTGGCCTTCAAAGGCACTTTCCCTGTAGAGAGCTTGGAACCGTTTCCTCTAAGACATGGCAAATGTCTTGCCACCATTTGCTATTTGACAAAGACGTTGCTGATACCTCTTTCAGGACATAAAAAGTTATACCAAAAGATACAAATGCAGCAAATTTGTCATCTGCAAATACAATGAAGGATCATGGGATTATCTGTGGTTTTCCCAAAATGTCTCTGTGATACTCAATGAATTTCACTGGAGAGTGTTTTACCTAAATTGATTGCTTCTTCCTAGGAGAAGCAATTCATATTTTTTTCCCTAAGCACAATGAAAATTGTGCAATTTATACTGACAATACTTTCAGCTTCTGGAATTTCATAAACTCTAAGTGAACAAAGACGCTGTTTCTGTGAGCTGTGAGCTTGCAACAGCAGAGTTCAGCAGCTGTAAGTGTGGGGCTGGCGTAGAATGCTAGTGTAAATGCAGGCACGCTTTTATCTCTAGAAATCCAACTTTAGGTGAAGCGAAATGATCAAGTCATCGCTGAGATCATTACAAAATACAGTGCTGTTGTTTTTAAATATAAGCCTTCATACATCATAACAGCTGTCACATAAGGAATTGAGGGGGTTATGGCTGGAGTCTAATAAAAAACGTTCTGATAACCTTGGCTACTATAGATGAGACAACAGAAGGTGACATTGACTACAGAGATATTCATATAGTACTAGTTAGGACAATGTTGGGATCTAGAATTTAAAGTCAAAAATAGAAAATTAAAGTATAGAGATCTGTGATGAAAGATTATTCTTACTTTCAGAGGTTGAGGAGGGCATGTCTCTTTTTTAAAATTTGACAGATTTTTTAAAGTGTAATTAATTAGTTAGCATTCTAAATCATCCCCCCCCCGTGTGTGTGCATGTGCATGCATGTGTGTGTGTGTGTGTGTGTGTGTATTTATGTTGGACTTGTGCATGTAAGTGTAGTCCCTGAAGAGGTCAGAAGAGGTTGGCTTGGGTGCTTGGGTGCTGAGTGAAGTTTTGTCCCAGGAAAGAGCAATACATCTTACACACTGGGCATTGCTCTGGCTTCCCTCCTACCCTCTTTAAAAGGTTTATTTTATTACTTCTGTTTTGTATGTGTCTCTGGATGAAGGTCCTCATCCTTGGAGGTCAAAGGTGCCAGATCGTCTAGGAGCTGAGTTACGAGTGGTTACTGTAGGTGCTAGGAATTGAACTCGGGTCCTTTGGAACAGCAGTGTGTGCTCTAACCACTGAACCATCTCTTCAAGCAGAGCATTTCTTACTAGAAGCACTCATCCATCCAGGTAAAAGACCACACTGATTTTTCTCCTCTTTGGCTCAGTTGTACTAACTCCCAGCTTACTCGTTGTTCTAACATCTGTAGAGATGTTTGTGCTTCATCACATCATGTCATCAGCATGGCTCTAGCTGCCGTAATCAAATAAGTAAGATGTCCATTTTATCTTTTAAAGATATAGAAAGACTTGAAAATAAAACATTAAGATGATTTAGTGGCTACGGAGAACTTCTGCCAAGTTTGGTAATCCAAACTCATTCCCAGGATTCACATGTTGGAAACATAAAATATATTCCTGTAAATTAGGTTGTTCTCTGCTTTTCACACATGTGCCACGGTGTGAACTGCCCCACCCCCTCCCAAACACATACACAGATAAATATTTTATACATATACATATATATTTATATCTGTATACATGTGTTTATATATTTATATGTGTATATATTTATACATAGATGTGTACACACACACACACACACACACACACACACACACACACACACACACATATATATATATATATATATATGATAAAAAATTTATTTTCTAGAGCCTCTGCCTTAGCAAAGGACCCAACACCAGGCAATGTGGTAGTTCCCTACTGTCTCTGACTGTCACACTCTGATGGATTGGACAGACAGATCACACTGAATAAAATATGGCGGTATGGCTGGAGAGATGGCTCAGCAGTGTAGAACACCAGCTGCTCTTCTAGAAGATTGAGGTTTGCTTCCCAGCTTCCTCATGGCTGCTAACAATCACCTGTAACTCCAGTTCTAGGGTATCTGACCCCTTCTTTTGGCCTTCATGAGTAGTAGGCACAGATATGGTGCAGACACACATGCAGCCAAAACACCATATGCATGAAATTAAAATGCAAATCTTAATAAAATAAAAGATGATGGAGTGACTAGAATTATCTCCCTGGATCACACCAAGGAATAACCCAACGATAGAGGCAAAGCGCTTTGAGCAGTCGCTCAGCTTGCGGTCTGTGTTCAGTTGCTTGGCAGTGCTAGATTCTTCCAGCCTGTATCATCTGCCACAGGACTTCACCCCAGGCTTTTGCAGATTGCCATGAAGCTTGGCAACGAGTCAACATGGTTGAACTAAAAACAAGAGCACAATGACAATGATGGCCTCAGGATCAAGTGTTATGCACTGTCGAGCAGGCATCTTTTGGATTCCCAGAAGTGATTTTTGATTAGACCGTCTCCTGTCAGTACCATGGATATCCTTATCTGGACCCTCCTGGTACTGTGCTGTCCTCAAACAAAGATAGGAAATGTTCAAGTAAGCGGGGCCAGTTGTCGCCTCAAAGGAACCTTAGCTTCATTGTTCTTCCGCAGCTTCCTTGAGAGCTGCTTACACAGTTTTTCTGTGAGATTGGCACAAGCAGATTGATTTCATAAACAGTCTTGACTGAGGTCTTTCCTTTAAATCCAGGCGTTGCATGTGACACGGACATATCTGTGTGAACTACGTACACGTATGGTGTTACACTGAGCATGCTTTACTGAGAAAGCGGGGCGAGCTTCGAGAACCACTCCACTTAGTTCTTCATGCCGGGAGGCTTCTCAGGTGTCAGCTGGAACATGGTGACAAGGCCAGTTGGAGGGAGTGTTTATGCTTTTGGGTTCAAGACAGGCAGATTCTCAGCAACCTGGAACCAGCTGCTGTTCAGAACAGCAGATTTACTCAATGGCCACATTATAGTGAACTGATGCAGAGACTAGCATCTGTCCCCCTCGTTAGTATTAGTAGTGATTCCCACGTTGAGAAAAACCTCTGGAATTTCCTAATGTAAGGAACACCCTTGTGAAAATCTCTCTCTCTGCAATCCCACCTACAAGGCTGGGCTGGGAAGAGGCCGAGCCACTCCTGTCACCCTCCTTTGAAATCTGATACTCACCTTTTGCTCCTTATAGGAACCACTGGTGCATTTAGAATTCTATGCTCCCATCTTTTTCCGTTACAAGGGCAAGTTCATTAAATTAAAAGTCCTGTGTATGCTGGAGACTTTTATGACAGCAGAAGTTAAGTGGGCAAGATGATATTGACCCAGTTACGCTGGTTATATCTCCTTAAACAGTCTGCTGATGCACCTTCTCTCACTTGAGCTGATCATTTCTAGAAAGTGGTACATGCAATATGTTGTCAGTGGCAATAGCGTTAAGAATTTAGAAGAAATTCAGCTGAAATGAAATTAATTTGTGTGGAATGTCTGCAGTTCTGAACTAGATACAAGGAATAATGAGCAGAAAAAGCTGTAGAAGCCGGGCAGTGGTGGTGCACACCTTTAATCCCAGCACTTGGGAGGCAGAGACAGGTGGATTTTTGAGCTCAAGGCTAGCCTGGTCTACAGAGTGAGTTCCAGGACAGTCAAGGCTACACAGAGAAACCCTGTTTTAAAACAAACAAACAAACAAACAAACAAACACAAAAAAGGCTGCAGAAAGAATTAAATGGGGTGTGTATGTGCACATGTGTGCATGTGTGTGTATGTGAGTATACGTGTGTGTGTATGTATGTATGTGTAGGTGTGTATGTATATGTGTGTATATATAGGTATGTTTATGAGTGTATGCATGTGTCTCTGTATGCATGAATGTGTATGTGTCTATATGTGTATGTATGTGTTTCTGTGTGTGTGTATGTCTCTATATGTGCATGTATATATATATATGTGTGTGTGTAAATTTGTCTATATGTCGTGTATGTGTGTGTGAATGTGTATATGTGTTTGTGTGTATTTGTATGTCCCTATATGTGCATGTATATGTGTGTATATGTGTGTGTATGTGCCTATACGTATGTGTGTGTGAATGTGTATGTATGTGTTTTTGTGTGTCTGTGTATATATGTGTGAGTGTATGTCTCTGTATTGAATGTATGTGTTTATGTGTGTGTGTGCTCTAAACACCATTTTTGTGGGTAGTGTAGGTTGTATTGTCCAGCCCTGGATTTGAGTTTAGTTTAGATTAGATTAATTAAATGCAGTAGTAATATTTGGCTAAGTCTTGAATAGGAGAGAGAGTAACATTTCATAGTCCCCAAAGTCTCGGTTTAGAAGAGATGAAGCAAGGCACATTTCCTTGTCCCTGTACTGAGCCAGAAAAAAAGGGACCGTGGTGACAGTTCCATGAAGAACTTGAGGGTCACAGGGCTTTCATCTGTCTCCAGAGATCCTTGCAGATTGCTGTGAAGTTCCCACACATCTTTCGTAGGATGGAAAACCCTCAACTAGGCTGACCTTGTGTTGCCTAGCAGGGAGACAGAAACCCCGAAAGAAGTGAAAAAGAAAACACTTGTATACACACGTACGCATACTTTGCCATACAGTATGCTTAGGTGGCTGGGGTGATGTTTCTCCTCTGAGAAGGAGAATCCTGGAAGCTCAGCTTCCAGGACCTGGGCAAGGTAATCAACAGTCAAGTGCTACTACATAAGTCTGACTCTAGGCGAGTTCGAAGACAGCAAAGCAAACGGACCCACTGCCTGGGGGGTGGGGGGTGGGTGCGGGAACTGTTTTCTTTTTTTCTTTGAATAATTTTTAAAATTTATTTTTACTTCATAGGACCCCAGGGAACTCTGCTGCCCTGTACTGTGGTGAAGCAGAAGTCCTGCTCCATTCGAAGAGCGAAGAGCGAAAGGCAGAAGTCGGGAGGAAGCAGGCAGGGAAAGCTCCGGCTTTGCTGGGAAGTGATCTGTGCTCTTCAGTGAATCTATCACAGAGGTGTATTTCAAGATGGTGGCATTGGTGTGAGGCGGACCAGCCTGTGCTGTACGTGTTTGTTTAGGAACCCCCCCCCCCCTTCAAGGATGGCAGACGTGCGACCTGTACAAACTGCACCAAGAAAGACCCATGCATTGTAGTAAGAAACAAAACAAAACAAACACAGCAAACCAGAAGTCACAGAAACAGTTCTTGTTTTGCCAGAAGATGTCACCAAGGCAGCGGTGGAGAGGTACCCCGGAGGACCAACCGCTTCCGTGCGGAGTAATAAATAATGTAACTATTTTGGTAGACAGTACTGTTGTGGCTTTACTTAGAAGTCACGACAGTGGGGACTGGAGCACTTGGAATCCATCTGGTTGAATTGTCAGGAGAGAGAGAATCCTTGAGTCTGGGACAGCTAACCTTCTCTACCGCCCGGAAGCTCTGCACATGCTCCTGTTCACAGGCTCTCTGAGATAGACTAGACGGCTCAGCAAGGCTTACTTCTGCGCTGCAGTGTCCACGGAATGTCTAAGAAGGTTGCTTTGTGATATGATGAGTGGGCACTGTGGTTTCTTTCATTCTTGTCTGCCCAGGGGATGAATATAAACTCCCGCTCCTTTTCTCGGGGAGTTTTTGATGCCAAAGGAGAAGGTATACTGAAGGTAGGAGCCAGGCCTGTGCGGCTTGCTTCTCTGGCCTTCCTCTCATTGGGGGTGGTCCGACTGGGCTGCCAACCACGTGACAACCAAGGCGAAGCTTCTACATGCTCTCTGGCAGCACCCCAGAGGAGGTTCCAGGAATCCTTTGTCTCATGTATCTTGCCAATTCTGAAACTTTTTGCTGACCAAGGCGTCTGTGTATTTTTAGCACTCCTGAAGCGCAGACTCCATTTAATGCAGGATCAATTACAGAGCAATAAAGTCCAATAGAGTATGCACAAAACAATAGCGGTTGCTCCTCTGATGCTCCGCCTGCCCATCTGAGCATCGCCCCTCACTTCTAATCCCACCAGATAAGCACTGAAGCACTGGCCTGGGTTTTGTGTTGATCCTACCCTGCTCTCTTGTGGTTTGTTACACTGCTTTGTCTGTGTCAGAAAGCCATGTGGAGTCACACTGGGTGAGTTAATTTTTCCACTCAACAATGCTTTTGAAAGCAGTTAGTGTAGTTGTGCATAATATAGTACATTTATTTTCAAAGTTGTATAATAGTCATTGTATAGAGAACTGAATGGTACCTCTTTTGACTCTTGATTGACACTTGGATTTTTTTTAAGTGTGCTATTGATTAAAAACATTTAGGAATGTTTTCCTGGTGCACAAACACTGAGCTAGATTGTGAAGGCTCTTTGGTTTTCAGACACCTTTCACTCAGAGCACATGAGCAAGAGAGGAACGCCTCAGGACTGGAACTGTGGTGTATTTTAGCTTTTAAAATTAAGAGAGAGGGAATCTGGAGACCATCGACCCACAGACATGATGCTCTTCAGGATATATTAAATCCTGTAATAGAAAATTAGGTGTGATCTATACTTAAGGGGATTGGCAAAGAAGGCTGTTTATGATGGCTCGCACCCAGCACTCAGGAGGTTGAGGCAGGAGGATTGCGTGAGTTGAAGACCATGCTGGGTTACAAAATGGGACCCTGTTTCTGAAAAACCACACCAAAATAGAAAGACTTAAAAAAACATAAGAGTCCCTATGATTTAGTATAACAAGCCATGACAAACAATGATCAAGTCTTTCAGTGGCTGTCGGCTCTGATAGGTCTAGGGAGCACTGTTTAGTCGGTTTGCCTTGAGTATTCTATGAGGCTCTCTGTAGTTCTCAGGTCAGGGTTATAGGGAAGTGGGTGTTGGGGAAAGAAGGAGTGGGAGAAAACCCACATCTCACCAGAGTTCTGGTGCTCTGGGTGGGCAGATGTGGAAGAACTGCTGCCTGCTTTCCATGCAGCCCCATGATGGGTGTCTGGCTGTGTGAAGCCACTAAACCCAAGCTCAGTGGGTGGTGGACAAGGGGCAGTCCTAGGTACCAGGTTCTCAGACTTGGGCATCTCATGCTGGACACCTCAGAAGAGCTGCGAACAGAATGGGGGCCCCAGGGGCAGCTCAGTCAGCAACTGGGCCAAAGGGAGGAGAGGCAAGGGGGGGGGGCGCTAGATGGTTCTCACACAGGCAAGAGTTCTTGGTTCTGTCCATAGCTGAAGTGCAGAAGGCCTTCCGGCAGGAGGTTAGACATGGCTCATTAGGGGAAAGCCTATCCCATCGTTCAAGCACGGCCTTGATGAGCAAAGACAGTCTATGATTTTAGAGCTTTATTGTAGAAAGCCAGAGAGAGAGAGAAGGTACAAAGAGAAAGGCTGGCCCTGGCCACGTGGAGAGAGGGGGAAGGGAAAGAGAGAAGGAGGAATAGAGAGTAAGACAGGTGAGAGCTTAAAGAGAGTGAGGAGGGACCAAGCAGCCCCTGTTATAGTGGGCTGGGCTATCAGGTAACGGTAGGGAGGAGCATACCTGGCTATAGTCAGGTAACTGTGAAGATGGAGTCTAGCCAGAATGCCAGAAGCTTGGGACATTGACTGCATGACTGATAGACACACACCTCTCCTGCTGGGGGCTGTGGGGGTGGTAGCTTCGACAGGAGCCAGGGAACCAGGAGATATGATCTAACACCATCCATCCCATGTAAGTAGAAATCACCACCCATAGGGTCCACCGGGGTTCAAGACTTATGGTCAACTGGAGACCAGGCTGTCTGTGCGAAGCCCACTGCCCTTCAAGGGTGATTTCCAGTGGTTTCAACGATTCCCTCATATCTGCTTTTCTAAGGCACTAACAAAGTGCTTTACCTACTCTTTCCACCCTGGGATTTTGTTGGCTAGGTTCTCCACAAAGACAATATCATGAACAATAGTTGCACGGGCTGGTTTTATGTGACATAAGCTAGAGTTATCACAGAGAAAGGAGCCTCCCTTGAGGAAATGCCTCCATGAGATCCAGCTGTAAAGCATTTTCTCAATTAGTGATCAAGGGTGGGAGAGCCCATGGTAGGCAGTGCCATCCCTAGGCTGGTAGTCTTGGGTTCTATAAGAAAGCATGCAGAGCAAGCCATGGGAAGCAAGCCAGTAAGGAACATCCCTCCATGATCTCTGCATCAGCTCCTGGCTGCAGGTTCCTGCCCTGTGTGAGTTCCTATCCTGACTTTCTTTGGTGATGAATGGCAATGTGGAAGTGTAAGCTGAATAAACCCTTTCCTCCCCAACTTGCTTCTTGGTCATGATGTTTTGTGCAGGAATAGAAACCCTAACTAAGATAGTAGTATAGCTGGAGGAGTAGAAATATTAAAGCAGTGTTAGAAGTCTCCAACGGTGATTGATTAACAGGCAAATATCCATTCAGAAAATTTCATTTGAGCCTCTTGATCTTTTTGAGTGTTCAGATGGGTTTGTTTGCTTAAATATTTATTATAACAACATCATCAAGATCATCTACTGTTGCTCACAGCCATCCATTGCACTGAGCACAGGATCCCCAATGAAGGAGCTAGAGAAAGAACACAAGGAGCTGAAGGGGTTTGCAATCCCATAGGAGGAACAACAATATGAACTAGCCAGTACCCCCAGAGCTCCCAGGGACTAAACCACCAACCAAAGAAAACACATGGTGGGACTCATGGCTCTAGCTACATATGTAGAAGAGGATGGCCTAGTCGGTCATCAATGGGAGGAGATGCCCTTGGTCCTGTGAAGGTTCTTTGCCCCAGTATAGGGGAATGCCAGGACCAGGAAGTGGGAGTGGGTGGGTTTCAGTGAGGCCTAGCCCGAACTGCATTAAGTCATAGCTTTCTTCTTAGCTTTTCCTACTTCCATTCTGGTAAGCGACAAGTGGTGATGCACAGTTTAGGGTATCATTCTGCAGGCCTCATGGGACTTACAGTGCATTATATTGATAAAGAACTCCATGGTATGATGTGCAACAGGCTGATTTCAGCTGAATTTGTCGGGTCGGCTAAATCTCACAAGTAACGTAAAAATAACCGGTTCAATGTCCTCTGTCATTGGGGAAGAACTGAACTTACCGTCTTGGTGATGCAATACTTTCCAAGCCTTAAGTTAATTCTGACATGTGTTTCAGGATGTTGTTCGAACCATCCAGAATGAATTAGATATAGAAAACCATACAGGAAGTTCTCAATCAGTGAACCATCCATAGGGTCCCCCGGGGTTCAGGCAGGAACCTGCAGCCAGGAGCTGATGCAGAGGTCATGGAGGGATGTTCCTTACTGGCTTGCTTCCCATGGCTTGCTCTGCATGCTTTCTTATAGAACCCAAGGGCTCTACTCAAGGTACTTGTTCCCTTTCCAGAGTTCCCTAGAATTTTCTGTTTCTGTTTGGACTCAAAACATCACCAGAGTGCACTCTGGATCCTGCCTGTACCCAGGAAGGCACTGTTTACGTTTTAGGTCCAACCCCCACCACAGACCCATCATCACCTCCTTTACTTCTGGGGCATGGAGTCATTTTTCCCCAACATTGTTCATTATAGATCACACCTCTTCTCATCTGCCGTGACGATTTGTATATGCTCAGCCCAGGGAGTGGCACTATTAGAAGGTGTAGCCTTTTTGGAGTGGGTGTGTCACTGTGGGTGTGGACTTTAAGATCCTCATCTTAGCTGCCTTGAAGCCAGTATTCTGCTAGCAGCCTTCACATGAAGACTTAGAACTCTCAGCTCCTCCTGCACCATGCCTGCCAGGATGCTGCCATGTTCCCGTCTTGATGGTAATGAACTGAACCTCTGAACCTGTAAGCCAGCCCTAATTAGATGTTGTTCTTATAAGAGTTGCCTTGGTCGTGGTTTCACAGCAGTAAAACCCTAACTAAGACATCTGCTAAGCATGTTTGCTTCTTTTCTAGAGTTGGCAACTCTCTCCATTTTTGCATTGAAGTAGAACATGTAAGAGAACATACCAACTCACTCATTTTATGTATACAATAAGTGTTATGAATTCCGTTTATAGTGTGCTGCCCTCATCGTGCCTCGAAGGCTCATTCAAGTTGTAGCGTGCATCTGAGTTTTTTCTTCTAATGTTCTGTCAACTGCACACAGCACTTTTACTTACTTCCTTGTGTGTGGGTGGACATGTGAGCTGATTTCAGCTTTTTTTGCCCATTATGACCGGTGCTGTCATGAGGGTGGGTGTTTTTATTGCAGTTTTGGAAGCAGAGAGAACACCGATAAGCAGTGGGCAAAACAGAATGTATAACTGAAGGAGTAGTTGTCTTTTAAAGATGGAACTTTCAGTGTACTTAGGGTGCTAGCAGCCCTTTCCTTACTGAAGATGGATGCATACCGCTGAGCTTTGCTTGATTAAGCACTGATCCTGGTTTTCTCTGTGTTTTTTCCCAATGTGATCGCTATCTCCATACAACATGCTTAGTAGGTACGCAGTTAAATGTGAGAAACTGGGGCTGCTGAAGAAAGGGCTCAGTGGATGCATTAGTCTGTGCTGTTGATGGGTACAAAGTGATGGAATGCCTACTTAAGAAGGTGCCACCGTCAGTCAATATGGCTCTTTGACATCCAGCTTAGCAAGGTCCAGTGAGAGACTCATCCTCAAGGGAATAAGGTGAAGAAGGATAGAGCCAGACTCCTGTCATCCTCTGCTGCCTTCTTTGTATTACAGGGGTGTGGACCTACATCACACAGTCAATGAAAAACTGCCTTTAGCTTCTGTGTAAATATAGAGTATGGACTGATGTTATAGAGTGGGCGCTTCCGTAGTCCACCCATCAATCTTGTTTTCATTTGCTTGGGTAAAGATTAAGCATTTTTCCAGCCTTGTGTGAACTTGGCACCCTCACAATCTCTGCTCAAGGTTGCAATTCCTTTGAGTTCCCCTGCACCATTTAGAGACGTATCTAAAGACTTCCTTCGGCTGTCACTAAAAATGATAATGGGTCATTAACTGACAGGATTTCTTTGTTCCTGACTAAGTACCCAATGAGTAGGAAAGCACCCTTTTTTTGTTTCTAGGGCAGTAGAGTGTTGGAAATGTGGCAGAACACTTACAGGTTCTTTGCCCAAAGGGTGAGAAAGGATAAGCCCATGTATTGACAAAGTTCTTTTGCCTAGGGACTTCTGAGAAAGCCTAGTCCAAAAGTAAACAATATTATTTTACCAGGATCAACAGAGAGAACATTGTGTGGCTTCTAATCTATAAAGTCTTTCTCAACTTCCTATTTCTATTTTAGAAAGAAAGATCTTTTTTTATTCCCCATTGGACTTTTCCCCAATTGCCAACTTCCTATTTCTAATATTTTCAGTAAGGATCAGTTGTTCCGACCTTCTGAAACCTTGAGTCATACTGTCCCTCAGGAGAAACAGCCAAAGGGTGGACTCCGCGTGCCCCTCTGCCTGTGTGTTTACAACTGTGCTGCCTCTCACCTTCTCTGTGGCAATACAGGTGGCTAGACATAGGTGGTTCTGCACAAAACTCATTATTGTCTGCTTGATGTTCTTAAAATTAAATTGTTTGGGAGCTAGAGGTGGCTCAGGAGTTAAGAGCTTTGGCTGTTCCTCTAGAGGTCCAAGGTTCACATCTCAGCAGCTGTCTGTTACTCCAGTTCCAGGAGATCTATCATCATCTTCTGGCCTCCCCTGACACTATATATACATGATGCACAGATATACATATGAACGAAACACTCGTGCACATAAAATAAAAATAAATATAAAAACATTGAATAGTTTGATGACGAACAGATGGCTGGGCTGGAGGAGGTGACAGATACATGTATGTACTTGGATGGTGGCTTAGTCCTCTTCTTTTTGCTTTAGTTACTTGTGCATTGCTGTGACCTGACAGAGCAACTTAGTTGGGGGTGTGGGTGTTTATTTTGGTTCACAGTTTCAGACACTGTCCATCCATTGTCCTGCAGAGGCTGCAGTGGCTGGGTGGCTCCATCTGAGCCAGTCAGAACATGTGCACAACTCCTTCCTGTCTGGACAGATGAGGAGGCAAAGGTCTTGACTGGATGGAGTCAGCCATAAGATTTCTTAAGGACCCATTCTTTTGACATACATCTGCCATCAAGGCTCCACCTCCTAAACATTTTAACTAGCATGGAACGTAGTTCAAAACATACAAATAGTCTACTTCTGCCCCTACAGGTTCATGACCATCTCCAGTGCAGATTGCTTTGGAAACCCCAGAGTTGAACACTCCTCCTTTGCTGGTGAGATTGCAAACTTGTACAACCACTCTGGAAATCAATCTGGTAGTTTCTCAGATAATTGGAAATAGTTTTACCTGAAGATGCAGCTATACTGCTCTTGGGCATATATCCAAACGATGTTCTACCATACCACAAGGACACATGCTCTACCTTGTTTGTAACAGCTTTATTCATAACACCCCCAAACTGGAAACAACCCAGATGTCCCTCAACAGAGGAATGGATACAAAAAATGTGCTTCATTTACACAATGGAATATTATCCAGCTATTAAAAATAAGGGCATCGTGAATTTTGCAGGCAAATGTGTGGAATTAGAAAATATCATACTGAGTGAGTTAACCCTGACCCAAAATGACATGCATGGTATGTACTCACTGATAAGTGGATATTAGCCATAAAGTGCAGAGTACCCATGATCCACCTCACAGACACAAAGATGTTAAACAAGATGAATAGCCCAAGAAAGAATGCTGGAATCACACTTAGACAGGGAGACAAAATAGTCATAGGAGGCAGAGAGATGGAGGAAACTGGGTGGGAGACAAGAGAGAGAGGGGAATGGAGAGAATTCAGGATCAAGGATAGAGAGAGACAGGAGAGAGGCCCAAGAAGAATGGATGGAAACCTGCAGCTGCTGGGGGTGGTGGTCCAGTAGGAGGGGAGAATCTCTAGGAAGTTTCAGGAACCTGGGATAGGGGGCCTCTTAGGAGTCAATGTGAGAGACCTTAGCCAAGATGCCTAATAATGAGGACATGGAACCTGAAGAGGCTACCTCCTGTAGCCAGGCAGGACTCCCAGAGGAAGCTTAAAGACATCCCAAATTTGTTCTGTCTAAAAGAAATGCAGGGATAGAGCAGAGATTGAAAGAAAGTCCAATCAATAACCAGCAGAACTGGAAACCCATCCCATGAGCAAGCACCAATCCCTGACATTATCAGTGATACTCTGTTATGCATGCAGACAGGAGCCCAGCATAACTGTCCCCTGAGAGGCTCTTCGAAGCAGCTGATTGAGACAGATGCAGATACCCACAGCCAAACCCGATGGAGGTCGGAGACTCTTATGGAAGTGTTGGGGTAAGAATTGAAGGCCCTGAAAAGGATGGGAACCCCACAGTGTGTGTAGTAATCTTGTGCCTTTTTTTTTTTATTGTCCCAATACAAAGCTTGGGTTTCTTTTCAATGGCACCAATCTCTCCAGCCACTGCTCTTGCCCACATTGACCTTGTCCATTACTTTAAACACTGCCCTCACAGTCCTTTCCTGATCAAACCGTTTTCCATACTTTTCAAGCTGCTATTTGCTTTTGTTCGCTATTCGTTTGCCTAATAGCAGTAAGCAAGGATTGGGGAGATGACTCAGTAGATTACAAGTCCTTGGTCCTCTTTCAAAGGACTCCACTTTGGTTCTCAGCACTCACATTGAGTGGCTTACAACCACTTATGACTCCAGCTCCAAGGGATCTAACATGTTCTTCTGGTCTTCATGATTGTCTACAAGTGTAACACACACACACACACACACACACACACACACACACACAGAGAGAGAGAGAGAGAGAGAGCAGGAACTATATACTACGTCCCCAAATGCTATACTATCTTCAAACTTCCTATGCCAGATTCATTGTGAGACGTATCCTGAATGCTCTGTGGCTCAATTTCTGTCTCAAACCTCAAAAATGCAGACTTTACTAACCATATTTCTATATATGTCCCTGCCAATTGTCTACCAAATGACCTTAGAAACTCTGCTTACTTTATCCTGCTCCTTCCTTCCTTCCTTCCTTCCTTCCTTCCTTCCTTCCTTCCTTCCTTCCTTCCTTCCCTTCCTCCTCCTTCTCCTTCTTCCTCTTCCTCCTCCTTGTTGTTGTCGTTGCCCTCCTCCTCCTCCTCCTTCCTCTCTCTCTCTCTCTCTCTCTCTCTCTCTCTCTCTCTCTCACCGGCAGCACCAAATCCTCCCACATGCCTCATGGAAAGCAGTTCTGAAGATGGCTCTTGGTTGGGTTATCAAGGCAGGGATTTCAGTCATCTGGACATGGGTGAGTTGTCATGGCAATGATTTCAACTGTCTGCCACCAGTTTTCTGTGGCTGTGACTCTTGTGTGGCTGTGAATACACACACTGGAAAGAACAACCCACTGGGGCAAATGATTAATTTTGGCTCAGGGCTTCAGGGAGCTTCCACCATCATGGTGGGGAAGGCATAATGGACAGCTGTTAGTGGCCCAGGAAGCTGGTGGCGAGTTTGGTGGATCAGGAAGTAAGGAGTGTTAATGGAAGCATCCAGGGACATTACACTCCAAGGCCCCTCCACCAGTGATCTCTTTCTTCATCCAGACCCCGTCTCCTAAAGGTTCTTCAACCTCCCACAAGCTAGGGGACGAGATCCAGAGCACAAATCTGTAGGGGGGTGGTATTGAAGTTTCAAATTATAATACCGATATTAATTGTTAACCAGAATATAAGTCTAAATCAGAAAGTCATCAATTTAATTAGAAAATTATCTCATTTGCTGGACAAATATAACAAAACAAAATAATTTTAAAAGTAATTAGTTCATAATCCATCTCTTTAGGTAACAACTGTTATTTTCTTCTTTTGAGATGGCCATACTCTGTAGCTCAGGCTGGCCTGGAACTCACTATGGAGCCTATACTGCCATAAAACTCACTCTGGAACCAAAACTGGTCTTGACCTGGCAGTAATCCTCCTGCCTGTGCCTCCTGGGGGCTGAGATTACAAGGGTATACCTGATTTTCTCTTGCCTTTTTCATCTATCTTTCATCTTCTAGTGTTCCTCTAAGGTTTCCCTTTTGGCTTCCTAAGAGCCGTTCACATTTCTGCAGACAGTTCCACAGTGTGTGGAAAGACGACACATCATAGCGGATGCAGGCAATATGCACTGGAAACACGGCAAGCCTGAGGGTGGGGTGGGGCGACTGGTGGGAAGGGGAGGCGAGTGTGTGTGAGGGATGGGGGGGGGGTTAACAGAAACAAAGTGTGGGGAGCCGCCCTCACATTCACCGTTGCAAGATGGCGCTGACATCCTGTGTTCTAAGTGGTAAACAAATAATCTGCGCATGTGCCAAGGGTAGTTCTCCACTCCATGTGCTCTGCCTTCCCCGTGACGACAACTCGGCCGATGGGCTGCAGCCAATCAGGGAGTGACACGTCCTAGGCGGAGGATAATTCTCCTTAAAAAGGGATGGGGTTTTGCCATTCTCTCTCTTGCACTCTTGCTCCTGAAGATGTAAGCAATAAAGCTCTTGCTCCTGAAGATGTAAGCAATAAAGCTTTTGCCGCAGAAGATTCCGGTTTGTTGCATCTTTCCTGGCCGGTCGCGCGAACGCGAGTAAGAACAAAGTGTGCATGCAAATGCTGTATCAAACATTTGACTTTGATTGCTAATTAAAAATAAAAATATCTGAAGTGTAACTTTAAACATGTGAAACTTGAGGAGCTGTCTATCTTTCTATAAAGGATGAAACTGACAAGAAACATTTCTAATCAATTGATGTTTAGGGATTAGACTGTAGTTGACACCTAGAGTAGTTTGTTGAAAACAAAAAGAATTATTTCATTGTAGCACAGGCTGAGGAAATTTACTTAAGTTGCTGCCTTGGTATTTCCTCACCTCTGAATTGAGTAAATTAACAGTTCTTAATATCTTTTATATATTTCTCACCTGTTGTTCATAGTAATTCAGAGGAAATATTGTTCTTTGTGTGCTTGATAAATTCTGTGTCATTTATCTAGGCGACTTGAAGCTGTATACATTCAGTGAACATACTCAGTGGGCAAAGAGATATTTAATGATCAAATACAGAAGCATTAACGATTTATTACAGCTAGATGTGCTTACCAAAGCAACATACCACAAAACAAAAACCTAAACATGTCAAGAGAGCACAAGAGAAGCAATTGTTCCGCTGATTGTATCTATGTCAGAGTTTAATAAATACAAAAGATAAAAAATAAAAAATAAGTTTGAGAACCTAATAAACACCATAGGCACTGTATGTGTGTGTGTGTCTTTGTATGTTACAGAAACTACATCATTGTTAGTGATTCAGCCATCTTCTATCTCAGTGATTGATTGAGCACCAAAAACACACCACATGCATTCCTCAAAGTAGAAACCTTTAAGGCTGTGTCAGGTGCTGATAGTTCAGTAAAGTTGCAATCAAGAAAACGTATAGAATGCTGAACTGAAGAAAAGTTCTGGGTCACCCACTGGGACTTTCTTTAGTATTGTATTTTATTGGCAGACAGTGACCAGAGACATCAGTGCCACATCAATTTAGGTCTCTGGAACACAGGAACAGCAAATGGCACATTGTCACAGAGAAATCAAAAATTTCTGGGGATTGGGCATCTTTAGGGTACAGGGCCTGCTGTTAATCCTAGAGGCTATTCCCAAAGGTTTAGAGAATCCAGCTAAGAAATGCGTTTTGGATGTAAGCAGCTGACATGAGCTGTGTATGATATTTTTTGAGCTTTAAGGAAACAGGACCCTGTCAACAATGTGCTTTTCAAGCTATGATAAGATCTTCCTGCCCAGTCCGGAGCTGCTCTCCGGAGCCCTAGACTCTGACTCAGTAGAAAGCGGAAACCAAGGCTTCCTTCCCCGTTGGACCCGTTTCTACATGGCAAAACTGTCTGGAAGCTCTCAGCTCAACCTTCAGCTCCAAGGTTTGCTCAACTCTTTCTGTATTGAGCTCAACCAAAGACCTCATTTCCATTTCAATACGTCCCCCACCCCCAAAAGGAATCTTTTCCCATTAAAAGAAGAAAGCTTTGTTTAGCCTATTCTGTAAGATCTTAAATATCAACATCAGATTTTAAAATGTACCTTTATGTGCTACCAAGTGTGAGTTGCATTGGGATGGGTATAAATTATCTTTGGTCAATGAATCCTGTAAATTTTGGATAGAATATCTCTGAGATAGGTCTGCTTAAATATAGCAAGAAAGCTCTAGTCATTTACTAAGACTCAGAAAAAAGAAGACAGAAGAACGGAATGGTGGAGTGGTACAGGTCTCTCTTCTCTCCCTCTCTCTCTCTCTCCCCCTTTCTGCTCCCCTCCCCTTCTCCTCCTCTCTCTGTCTCCATCTCCCCCTTCCTCTCTCTCTGATGCAGATGTGTATGCATTCCTGATCTCCCTGTGTAAGATTAGATCAATGAAGAAAATGACCATGAGGAGGTAACAGTTGAGTGAAAGCCATCACCTGGTAAAGCTTCAAGCTTCTAGAACATGCCACACTGGAAGCTATCTAAAACATGCACTAAACTAAGGAAAGAAAAGTGAAATGTATCTCAGAAGAGTGAGAAAAACAAACAAAAACCCAAAACTCTTCACCACAGGTTTAGACACCAAGCATCCTGCTACAGCTTCGGTATTGATAGAGCAAGCAGGCTTCATTAGGACAAGAAGCCCAAATTAATCATTACTGTCTTGTAGTGATCTCAGCTACCTAGTCCTCCATCCCTTTGTACAGTTCCCCACTCCCCATTTCCTCTCTGCTTCTTTCATTTGACCTTCTTATTTGGGAGGGAGTGCTCCTTCTGCACAGGGGCTAAGTGGCCTTTGATGATCTCTGTTCTAGCTTTACTCAGAGCAGTCCATGATCAAGTCTTGGTACTTAAAAGAGACAGAGAAAGCAATTCTGACTTTGCCATCATGGAAGGCACCATTCTTCCAGGTCAGGTGAGGTCACAGAAGGAGAACTGGGCCTGGCCTCTACTGCGTTCCTCTCAGAAGGAAGCCAGCTTTATCTGTAGGCGAATATGAGGAAATCTGGCTTTGAGGTGATTGCTGGAGAGTGAATTCCTGTTTTTCCTTCCTCCTTGTTCAGGACATGAAAGGGACAGCAGTGTGCTCTGTGTAAGAACTGAAAGTGGAGGTATATGCGCACACGAGCCATCTGTCAATATACAGGAAGTTTGTTTGTTTGTTTGTTTGTTTATTTATTTATTTATTTATTTATAGATGGGGGTCTAACCACGTAGCCCACGTTGGCCTCACCCCAAACCTGTGACTCCACTTGCCTTCATTCTGCGTGCTAGGAGTACAGGTGCACACTACGCTTCCTTTAGAAAGTTCTTCTCATACCTAAAGTAGCCAAATAGGTCAGCATTTAGCAAACCTTGAGATGTGTAATTTGATTTTTAGCCATAGCTAACAGAACTGAGAACAGAACGTTCCAGTGAACCAGAGAGGAGGACGAAGGCTTTATTGCATGACTTGATATCATTAACAACACTATTCTATTCCCTTATACTATAACTTTTATGATAAATCTACGCTGCGGCTAAAACTTTCAGCCAAATTCATGTGAAGTTGACTGGTTGTGGATGGTGAAGGTGATCTTTGAGAAGACTGAACTTGGTACATGAGGAAACAGTTACCTTTGGCTCTCAGGGTGGCCTACCCATCGCCTCACAGGTGGTAATGTATTTAGTATTACACAAGGCAGGAAGGAAATCCTTTTGAACTTTAACTCAGCAAGAACTTTAGGTATACTTCTAATAAAAGTGGCTGCTTAAGCTCTGGAGAGATGACAGCTCAATGGTTAAAGAGTGCATACTGCTCTTCCTGGGGACTTGAATTTAATTTTCAGCATCTACACAGGGTGGCTCATAACTTTCTGAAGTCCAGCTCCAGGGGATCTGATACCTCCTGTTTTTTCAGGAACCTGCACATATCTCCTCCTCTACACACATACATTATTAAATAAATTATGAAAACAGCAAGAATAATAATTTCAAAATGCCAAGGTACTCCTTGAGACTCATGCTTGACTTCAAGGACAAGGTCATTAAATCAATTCTTGTCATCCAAGCATCAAGGGTGGTCAGTCAGCCAACCTGTTGGGCAGAGGGAGGGTTTCCTCAAGCTGCTTTTGCTATCTTCACTAAATCCTCATATTAGATAAGTGCTAGGACTACAGGGTTTGGGACTGGTCATTATAGAAGTCAGTACAGGAAAGCAACTGCCAAGACTTTGGTAGGAAGAATCTATCACCCCACAGCATGCCAATCAGAGAGAGAGGAGAATGTTTCTCATGGTGCCTATAGGACACCATCCAGCAAAAAACCTCATCAGTTGGAAGACAGCCTTAGAGTAAGAATTCCCTTTCTCCTACCTACACAAGTGGAGTGTGAAGTGTTCTGGTATCACTTCCTGTGGCTTTACTTCATACTCATTCACCTGTGTTTCTTTAGGTATGCCAGATTGAGACACACTCTCTCCTGTGTCTGATTTTTAGGTCATTATTTTGAAGAAGATTTCTTAGGATCATGAAAGATGTTCCTTAATCTTTTTGATTACCTCAGGCCAGGCAATGATACGCGAGAACAGGGGAGAATGGTTCACTAATACTCGCGATCGTTTTCTAACAGCTGTATTTAGCAATTATTTGAAAAGGTTTTAAAAAATGTTTTAAGAGGACACAGAATACAGGAGGTATACGTGTGTTTGTCACTGAGTTTGAAATGTGTTAAAATCAATCAGCCAGGTTGGGGGAGAACTGGAGAGATGTCTAAGGGACAGACAGAGAAGAGACAAAGTATTATAAGATGCTGGTAGAAAATGTATATTAGGAATATACCTGTTGTGATTATAAAAAGATAAATGGGTATAAGAATATGTTCTATGGGGGTGTGGCGAGGTGTAGGGGAGAGGGTGTCTCAGCGGGCATCCCTTCTCCCTGAGGGACCAGTCAAATGATGGTATAGTATGAAATAGTTTATTTAGGGCATGGGGAGGGGAATTAAGAGAGTAGTAGAGGCAGAGAAAGGCAGAGAGAAAGAGAAGTAGAGAGTGTCCATGACCACGTGGAGAAAGGGAGGAGGGGAAAGTCTAAGCCTCCCATTGATAGCAGACTGACCCAAGGGTGAGACATGTGGCAGCTAAAGTCTAATGCTCAGTTATATATCAATTTCATGGGTTTAGGTCCCAGTTCTTCAGATATAGATACAGGACTTTTGTAAATATAACTGGTTAAGAAGAGGTTATACTGAAGTACAATGGGATCCTAGCCCAAGATGATTGATTTCTTATAAAAGAACAACATGTCGGAGAGACAGGTGTGCCCACAGGGAGTGTGTATAAGCTGACCAGAGAGCCCTAGAATAGACCCTCATAGCCTGACACTTCGATTTTGGACTTTTTTCTGTAGAACTGTGAGACAGTGGAGCCATGTGAGACTATGATGTATCCTACAGAAGCTGAGTTAAGCTAACCACATCTCCCTCTGGGATTGGCGTCTCCAATCTGTATCTGGCCATTGTGGGCTTTACCACTGAGTGTGATGGTCTGCAGGGCCTGGGTCTCTCCCAGATGCTCACACCAACACAGCTTCTATGTGCTCCTGTCACTCAAGTGTCAGAGAGCCAGAACTGGGATGTCTGCTTGGAGAGAAACCTCTGTAAATCCCAGGGCTGGGAAGTCAGGTCTGCTCTCTTAACAGCTCCCACGGGTTCTGTACACTCTGATTTTGCCCTTTCTGGATTCTTGCCCTCATAATTTTTAGTTAGAACCCTGCCTTCTATCTCCTTTTCCTCCTTACCACCATCACCGAGTTTTGTCCCCCACTTACAGCACAGTTAGACTTACGGTTCCAGTCTGATTCTCATCACGAAACGTCTCTAGCAACACACTTGAGTTCTAAATGATTTGCCTCCATCCAATGACCCTCCTTATGATTCATGCTTCTGTGGGATGGACAAATGCTCTGGCATGTGCCTGTCACCATGGTACCACCAAGAACAGCATCATTGCCCAGAGGAATCCCCTTCGAGGTTTCCTTCCTTCCTTCCTTCCTTCCTTCCTTCCTTCCTTCCTTCCTTCCTTCCTTCCTTCCTTTTTTTTTCCCATTTTTTTATTAGGTATTTAGCTCATTTACATTTCCAATGCTATACCAAAAGTCCCCCATACCCACCCACCCCCAATCCCCTACCCACCCACTCCCCCTTTTTGGCCCTGGCGTTCCCCTGTACTGGGGCATATAAAGTTTGCGTGTCCAATGGGCCTCTCTTTCCAGTGATGGCCGACTAGGCCATCTTTTGATACATATGCAGCTAGAGTCAAGAGCTCCGGGGTACTGGTTAGTTCATAATGTTGTTCCGCCTATAGGGTTGCAGATCCCTTTAGCTCCTTGGCTACTTTCTCTAGCTCCTCCATTGGGAGCCCTGTGATCCATCCATTAGCTGACTGTGAGCATCCACTTCTGTGTTTGCTAGGCTCCGGCATAGTCTCACAAGAGACAGCTATATCTGGGTCCTTTCGATAAAATCTTGCTAGTGCTTCCTTCCTTCCTTCCTTTCTTTCTTTCTTTCTTTCTTTCTTGCTTTCTTTCTTTCCGCTTCCTCCCTCCCTCCCTCCCTTCCTGCCTTCCTTTTTTTTTTTTCTTTTTTCTTTTTGGTTTTTCGAGACAGGGTTTCTCTGTGTAGCCCTGGCTGTCCTGGAACTCACTCTTTAGACCAGGCTGGCCTCGAACTCAGAAATCTGCCCGCCTCTGCCTCCTAAGTGCTGGGATTAAAGGCGTATGCCACCACTGCCTGACTTCCTTCCCTGTTCTCCCATGCCCTGGAAATGATCTTAGTGTTTACCCTACTCTGCTTTGGTCAGTTGTCTGCCTCAGGAAAAGATGTTCTTTGCAATTCCAGTTTGAGGTAGGAACCATTTTAAGTGGGCTTTCTTTAGTGGATTACTTTCAATGCTATGAGCAAATACCTGACAAGAAATACTTAAGAGAGAAACATATAGCTTTGAGGCAGCTGGCGACATCGTATCCAAAGTCAGGGAGCAAGGCATGCTTAGGAAATAGGGCTAGGCTATAAGGCCTTAAGCCCCACCCCTAGTGATGATGCACTTCCCCCAACAAGTCCCCACCCCCAACTCCCAATACATCCATTCCCTTCTGAAACTCAGTCCCCAGGGACTGAGTGATAAGTGTACGACTCTGTGGAGAATATTCCAGATTCCAACCATGACATGCCCCTGTTGGCTCTTCTTGATGGTTTTTGTGAGTTTCAGAAATGCAGCTAAGTCAACATACCTTTCTTGTCCATGTGAATGTACTGAAGGAAGCCTACGGTAGGTAACTGTCAGGGGTGGACCCTTTGGAGTCTCTCCCAGATGGAGCTCCTGAGAGGTGGTGGGACCATTATAAGGTAAGGTCTAGTGGGATGTTTTAGTTCTTAGGGTACACACTTTTTATTTTGTTTTTATTTATTCTTCTTTCATATAATACATCCCAATTGTAGCCTCTACCCTTCCCAGCCCGCCCTCCCCCCCCCACCCAGATCCACTCCTCCACAGTTTCATGTCAGAAAAGAGCAGCCCCCCCCAGGGATATCAACTAAACATGGCATGATAAGTTACAATAAGACTAGACACAAACCCTCAAATCCACGCTGCATGAGCCAACTGAGTAGGAAGAAAAGGATCCCCAGAGCAAGCAAAGGAGTCAGAGACACCCCTCCTCCCATTGTTAGAACTCCCACAAGACCCCCAAGCTACATAACCATAACATGTATGCAGAGTACTTAGCACAGACCGCATAGGCTTCATGATTGGTACATCAGAGCTAAGGGACACTCTTGAAGGAGTGGGGTTCAGTCCCCCTCTTTCTGTTTTAATTAGAAGCTGTGTGGTTTCACTCTCCTGTGCAGTTTTTCCATAATGTGATGACATAAAACTTGAAAAACTACCAACCAAAGCCAATCCTCCCCCTATAAAGTGATCATCTCAGACATGTGTTACATTAATAGAAACTGACATTTATATTTGCGTTTTCTAGCTAATCTCAGACGAGGAATTGATTTAAGAGCGGGGGATTTATGATGAAGTTGAGAGATGGGACCTCAAGATTCTCAGTTAGGCTGGCAGCTTAGATAAACATTATAAACCTGTTTACTGAAGACATCTTTATTGAGCACCGGGCTTAGTGCGGAATATTTCAGTGTCTTTCATTGAAGAACTTATCACATTCCTCCTGTGGGATTTAGAGGCATAAACATGAGTCAAACGCAGTCTGGTAAAGTGCAGCAGCAGGAATGTGATGGGCAGATCTGCTGGGGCCGCAGTACCAGGTGCATAAGTCAGCGCTGACTTAGACATCTCATTACATGTATTGCTCCAGCAGTCGGGTTCATCTGGGGTAGACATAGCTTCCTTCCAGGACAAATGAACGTTCACAAGGCTGAGTGTTAATTCTACATTATTCTAGAGGTGACAAACTTTCCCAGGAAAGGTGGGCTGATGAGTCACTTAGACTTCGTAGCCTATACTATCTTTGTCACATCACCTTCATCTCCCACAACTCTGAAAGAGTGTAAAAACCATTCCCGGTTTCTGGGCTGCACACACACACACACACAATCGGCCACAGTCTAGAGTAAGGTACTATGTAATGTACAGTGTGCGCTGTAAATCATTTTATGGAGCTCTTTAAATCTTAGAAATCCCTCCGAAGGAAGGTTCCTAAGACAGACCCATGATTCAAAGCCAAACGTCTGCATATGGGGGCTTTGTAGCCTTTCTCACTGGCTGCAGCTCCGTGGGAGGCTTGTTTGTCTGAGGCCTTGCTGTGTGGCTTGCACAGGCTCATGCTGCAGGGTGGATTTACTCTCCCACACTAGTGTCAGGTTTGGCCACATGGTCTGCCTCTGTGAAACGTGAGTGGGGATGTGGTGTGCGTCTTCCTGGCAGACGCTGCTGAGCCAGTGTGTGTGGCTGAGCCATCACTAGGTTCTGTTACTGACTGGAAATGGCATCACATTTCATACTTCTGCCATGGTGTAGACCTGCCATTGTGTGAGATTCTTCTTGTATAAAAGTATGACATTTCATGTAGCTGCCACTTAGAGGTATGCCACTGTGTGGATCTGTCATTGTGTGGATACGCCAACTGGTGGAGCTGTGGTTGTGTGACTCTGCCATTGTATGAGTGAGTCATCTGTCATTGTGTGGCTCTGCCATAGCCTGGATGTATCGTTGTGTGGGCAGGACGCTGCATGGAATCTGCCATTCCACAGGCATGACATCCTGTGTGTGTGCTATTTGCTTTCTCCTTCCTCGAGACCAATGGCACCCGACATGCCTGATGTTAGAGCAAAGAGCAGAGCCAGCACCACTTCTCAGTTTGTCTGAAATAGGCAAGAAGTAAGCCATCCCATCATGGTGGCACATAGAAAGACATGTTGCTGGAGAAGTAGCTGAGAGTTTTACATCTGGTTCTGCAGGCAAGAGGCAGAAAGAGAAAGATGCTGGGCTTGGAATAGCCTTTTGGAGAACTCAAGGTCCGTTCCCAGTGACACACAGCTAGCCACAAAGGCCCCACCTCCTAACCAGGTCAAATAGTGCCATTCCAGGTGACCATGTGTTCAAATCTTTGAGCCTGTGAGGGCCACTCTCATCAAACCGTCACAGAGGCCAAGACGATCTTTATTGTCGTTACTGCATAATCTAAGAAAGTGATCCAGAACACAAAAATATCTGCATCCAGTGAAACTTTCTCAGTCTGGCCTTGTACAGCAGAATTAAGCAGGCATGTGTCAGAATTGAGGAATTTATTTATAAACCATGAGAAAACACATGCACGCGCGCACACACACACGCTTTATATACATACATGTATGTGTATACATATATAATTAATTATAAATCCGGTGCATTTTAATGACGTGGTAAATCTGTTATACTGGCCAGGAATCCTAACTGAGACAAGGTGGTTCCTAACTGAGACAAGGTGGTAAAGGGTAAACAGCACACATGTCAAGCTTGTGTGGTTAAGGCAGCCAACTCACAGGAAATAACACCACAAACCTTGCAAATATAATTCATATTTATGAATAAGTACGGTGGTCTGAATGAACATGGGCCTATAGGCTCGCAGCGAGTGGCACTATTTGAGGCATGGCCTTGCTGGAGGAAGTGTATAGCTGGGGTTAGGCTTTGAGGTTTGAAAAAGCCCATTCCAAGTTCGGAGTCTCTTTCTTTCTGCTGCCTGTGGATCGAGATGTAGGACTCTCAGCTACCATGGCTGCCATGTTCTCCGCCATGAGGATAATGGACTAAGCCTCCGAGACTGCAAGAAAGCCCAGATTAAAGCTTTCTTTTGTAAGAGTTGCTATGATGATGGTGTCTCCTCACGGCAACAGAACACTCTGACAGAAGTTGGTACCAGGGAGTAGGGTGCTGCTGTGATGGCCCTGACTGTGCCGTTTGTTGGCAGAGTGTGGACTTTGGATTAGGAAAGCAGTTGGACACTTTACATGGGGGCTTATGGGCCAAACTAGAAGGGGCTTGGAAGAGAGCGGTGCTGAGACAAAATTAGATGATGACAGTCCAGCACAAGAGGTTTCAGAGGAGAAGAATGCTAGTAAGCGGCCCAAGACTATTCTTGTGATACTCTGGCAAAGAATGTGAGTGCTTTCTGCCTTTTTTTAAAAAAGAAGAAGGAGGGGGAGGGGGAGGGGGAGGGGGAGGGGAAGGGGAAGGAGAAGGAGAAGGAGAAGGAGAAGGAGAAGGAGAAGGAGAAGGAGAAGGAGAAGGAGAAGGAGAAGGAGAAGGAGAAGGAGGAGAAGAAGAAAATATCTGCCTGAAGCTAAATTGAAGAGTTTTGGAGTAACGGCCTGGCAGAGGAGATTAGAGATTTCAAGGCAGATGAGTACTCATTGGTTAATAGCTTTCGCTCTTACGCTGCTCTATAATGAAGTGGAGCAAGCTGAGCACTGAAGGTACAACAGGCACAGCCTGAGGAGGGAAGAGTACGGAGGACGGTAATGGAGCTAAGTGCACCGCTCGAGGAGATAAAACAATTTAAAGAAAAGCCTGATGGTAAAGACAATGAAGCAAGTGGTGACCTCAGGCAAGACTCCACCCAGCTAAGCTTCCAACTTATGAGAAGGAAGAAAGTAAAGTTTGCGTAGTGAAGGAATCCATAGAAAGCAGAAAGCTGAGGAAAATGTATTTGAATGAGGGGGCCATGTTCCAACCCCAGCGAGCAGAGGAACCAGCCAGCTTCGGCCAAATGGTTCTGCCTTTTAAAGTCACTAATCATGGATACAAGAAAGGGGTTGTGGAATCTCCCTCCTCGGCTAAAGAAAGCCACTGAGGCCAGACATGTGTCTAGGGTGTCCCTGTTTGTAGACCTAGAGAAGTCATTGCATGTGACACTGTGTATAAGAAGCCTGGGTTGCCTTGGAGATGCTAAAATGTTGCAGATGTCATAGCTGTGGGCTACCTGAGTAGGAAAGCTGCTAATAGGGAGTGGAGCCAGCCTTTCACTGTTTTAAGACTCCGGAGCTTAAACAACATGAAACAATGTATCCAAAGCCACAGAGATAGTAAATGGCAGAGCCAGGACTTGAATTCAGTCTTATCTGGCCTGGACTATGCCAGTATCTTTTTTTTTTTTTTTCTTTTTCTTTTTCTAGTTCTTCGTCTGTGCTGCTGCTGGAAGTCTAAGGACCTTGAAAAGGCCAAAGCAGCTTGGAATCATTGTGCCCCGCATACGGGTTTCAAGGTAAACATCTTTATAGCTTTAGATGGTCCAGGAGACATCACAAACCACATTGAAGGATTCAGCAAGGAAACCCTCGAGGGACTTTGTTGGACCATAGAGTCCCCTTGACATTGATTAAGTGATGGCATCCAAAGGAAAACAGGAGTGTGTGTCGGGACACAGGCTGCATTTACAACAGGTGACTTGTCCTGAGTCCTCCGATCCATCCCCAGTGTGAGTCCTTAGCACACAATCTCCTATTTTCTAGGGTAAGCATAATGTGTGTCCTGAAAACCGGCCTCTGAAGGGCAGCTATTTGGATTCCTATTTCTGATTTACTGGAGCAAATGTCTAGTGTTTCAGGCTGATTTTAAAAATGGTAACTTGTCAGGAGGCAGAGGGTCCCTCTGGGACCTGAAACTGGTTTTTGTCCTCTTTTCTTATAGGACCATAGGAAGAAACTCTGTATTTAAATCACGTGGGTGGAGACAGGGGTAAGGCTTGACGATAAAGGATGAGCAGGAGATGCAGTGGACAGTGTGTACGCTGCCCTATTTACAGAGCTGGGCTGGGTCCATTTGGGGTGTTGGTAGTGAAATTCAACATGCTTTGTGCACTAGTGAGACACCCCTCCCCCCATTTTCCAGTTCACCTGGACTATGGTTTATTTTAAAGGAGTTCAGCTACTTGTGATTGTTATTATAGGCCCTGTAACTATAACTAAGGGACTGTATTAATCATTTTTATTGTTGGGCTCACAGTACCCAACAGAAGCAACATAAGTGGGGGAGGGCTTATGCTAGCTCATCGTTTCCGTCCTTGTGGGGTCAGGGCCTTGTGGAGCACCTCCGTTCACGGCAGCTGGGGTATAGGAGAGGAGGTTTACGTTGTGGCAGAACAGAAGGCAGAGACGAGACAACAAAGTGAGCAGGGATAATGTTCCCCTAGGCACTTACCCAGTAATCTACTTCCAAGCAAGCATCACATGCAAGGCTTCTAGAACCTCCTAGTACGGCCCCACCTGCCGTGAATAAACCTTCACAACTGAAGCTCAAGGAAGGAGTAATCCACACATTCACAATCAGTATCATAGATTTCAGATAGAAACCATATTAGGTGCTTAGCTATCATGGAATTTAAGGCCAGAGTGCAGGAGGAGAGTCAGGAAAAGAAGGCAGAGTGCTGTGGGTTGGAGGGATGGATTAGGAATGGGGGGAACGCAGACACAAGGTAAGGAGTTAGGATTGATTTTTCCCAGCTCTCTGAATCCCTTGGGATCCTAATGGGGACTGCATTGAATCTCTAGATTGCTTTGAGTCGTATGGCCTTTTCTACATTGGCTCTGCTTCATAAACATGGGAAGTCGATTCGTTTTTTTAGTGTCTGGTCAAGTTCTCTCTTCAGTGGTTTCAGTTGTCATCGTAGGAGTCTTTCGCCTTCTTTCTTACTTTGGGTTCCTCCTAGGTATTCCCGAGTGGGGTTTTGTTTGTTTGTTTCCTGACAACGTTCTTGGCAAGTTCATTTTTGCTATTTGGGAGAACTGATGCTTCCTGAATGCTGATCTTATGTTTTGCTGCACCCTTGAGTGTTTATCATATGCCAGACTTTCTGATGGAGTCCTCAGGGTCTTTTTAGTACAGGATCATTTCTTCTACTTATTTCTTTTCCTTGTCTTATTTCTACAGCCAAGACTTGAGCACTGTATTAAATAAGAGCATAGAACACAGACTCCTTTTTGATCTTAGAGAAAATGCTTTTTCATTTACCCTGTTTAGTATAGATTGAGCATAAGTTCGTTATATACAACATTAATTGTGATGAATTATAGTCTTTCTGTTCCTAGGCCCTTCAGGGCTTTTACTAAAAAAAAGGATGTTGAATTTTGTCAAAGGTTATTTTCTGCATCTATTGAGATGATCACATTTTTTTTTGATCCAAGTCTATTTGTGTGTTGTATTATATCTGTCAGTCTATGTCTGTTGAGTCCTCTTTGCATCTCTAGTATGAAACCAACTTGATTACGGTACATGATCTTTTTAACGTGCTGTTTGAAATCAGTTTGCATGTATCTTAGCATTGGAAAATTTCTGTCAGTGTTCATCAAAAAATTGCTTTATAGTTTTGAGTGTGTGTGTGTGCGTACATGTGTATACATCCATAATACCCACTTGGATGTTGGAAAACAACCTGTAGGAGTCTATTCTTTCCCTCCTCCATGTGGCTCCTGGGTATGAAACACAGGTCATCAGGCATTGTACCAGTACCTTCACCCCTTGAGTCAAATCTCAGCTTTGATATCATGTGATACTGGCTTGACAGAAAGCAGTTGGCAGTGTTCCTTTCCTTGCCATGTTAAGGAATAGTGTGAGAAGTATGGTGTTATTTATTTAAGTTCTGGTAGAAATTGGAAGGAAACTCCAGCAATCTGGACTTTCCTTTGTTGGTAACCTTTGTGTCATTGCTTCTTCAATCTCTTTGCTTCTTTTATATTTGTAAGACATTTCTATTCTTTTGACTTAATCTTGGTGGTCATATGTGTCTAGGAATTTATAATTCCTTCTTTTGGAATATATGTTGTCAAAGTATTATATATATTATATGCTGTATAATATATGTTATATATTATATTAATTTTATCTAATTGGGGTCACCTTTTCTTTGGTTATGCCATCTAAAGGTTGGATGTCCTCGCTTATCATAAAGGAGTAGATGCCTTTAATGCTTCTTTGCATCATTCATTTAGTTTTTATTTATTAATATCTATTTTGTTCTTTATTAGTCCTTTCAACCTATTGACTTGGGGGTTTGACTTGTTATTTTATTTTATTTTATTTTATTTTATTTTATTTTATTTTATTTGTTGTTGTTGAAGATCTTGGCACGAATCTTAAGTTACTTGAGATTTCTAATTTAAAAATATTTTCATTCATTCTTTGAGAAATTCATCAACTCTTGCATGTGTTTTGATCATACACACCCCACTCCTTTTCCTCTCTTCACAGATCCACCCACCCCTCTTAACCCCTCCAAATGTCATCTTCTTGCAATATAATGCTAAAGGAGGGAGTTTGCGAGCCCCTCCCAGATCTGCAGTGAAATGTTCACTGGTTTGATCTTGTAATCAATTCAGATTAATGGGTCTGGATGGCCTACTGATGAGACTGGGTGGTGACGTCACCTGCTACTATTACATTTGGAGCTCTCTCTCTTTTTATGTCCAATAGTGTTTGTTATATAAAACTGAGAGCCCAATGTCTTCTGTACATATTTATTTACAACTGTAATATGGGGCTGTGATAGGCAGCCTATTTTGGTTGAATGGGGCTTGCTCCGGTGACCCAGGACAGAACTCTACAAGGGACAGAAAAGTGATCCACATTCCCAGAGACAGGTGCCTGACACCACAGAGCCCCCAACGCCATAATTCTGTGACTATCAGTCACACAGACAATGTCCCAAGCTTCTGGCATTCTGGCTAGACTCCACCCCCACAGTTACCTGATAGCCCAGCCCATTATAACAGGGGCTGCTTGGCCCCTCCTCACTCTCTTTAAGCTCTCACCTTTCTTACTCTCTAGCCCTCTTTCTCTCTTTCTCTTCCCCACTCTCTCCACTTGGCCATGGACGTTCTCTCTCTTTTTCTACCTTCTCTCTTTCTTCCTGCCTTTTTACAATAAAGCTCTAAAACCATAGACTGTCTCTGCTTATCAAGACCCACCATGCTTAAATGATGAGATAGGCTTTCTCCTAACGAGCTGCATCTAACCTCCTGGTCATGGACTAGACCAAGGCCTCTTGCTCTTGTGGGAACCATAAAGTGCCCTCTCCTCCCTTTGACCCCGGGGCTCAGTGCTGCCCTGGGGCTCCCATTTGTTCTCAGCTCCTCCTCAGTATCCAGCGTGGGATGCCATAGGCTGAGAACCCGGTACCTAGGACTGGCCCTTGTCCACCACCCGCCGAGCTGTAGTCAGTGGCTTCCCACAGCCAGACTCCCACCCGGGGCCTAGTGGAAAGCATGCGGCAGTCTTCTGCATCTGTCTACCCAGACTATCTTGGTGGATAGTCCTCCTTAGTAATATGTTGCTACATTCTTTATCTCTGTGACTAATTTTGGCTTAAAAATCTATTTACCAGATATAATTACAGCTATTTCTGTTTGTCTTTTTATAGCCATGTCTTTGGCAAATAGACTTCCACCCCTCACTCTTGGTCTGGTGTGACTTTGGCGGTGAGGAGCTGTCTACACCTTTACCTGTTCCCTTAGCTTCTACTTCTAACCTGTGAATTGTTTTCTAAGGACTATCCCTTGACCATGTTCTCAGAGTTCTTGACTGTATAGTCACACTTGGTTTTCTTTCTTAGTTTGCTTTGTTTTCTTCATCTTCTACTGTAGTATTCACTTTATCTGACTTCTTGCCTGATATTCTTTCCTTTGCTTGATCTAGACTATTGGTATTGTTTCCTGTTGTATTTTTTAATTTGGTTAATTGAGTTTTTAAAATCCCTAACATTTCTGTTTAATTCTTTTTCAGTGATATGTGTTTCTTCTAGACAGCAGGTTGATTCTTTTTTTCTTAAAACTTCAATTAGTCTACAGCTTTTTAACCAGAAAATGAAGAACATTTACCATTAGAGCTTTTATTTATAGATGACTAATTTTATAGATGACTAATCTTGGTTGTCAACTTAATTGGTCCCAAATTGCTGGGGTCCTGTTTCTTACATGCAAGAAATCCATTAATGATATCCTCTTTAATGTCAATGTCTTCCTTCAATCATAAGGAAATTCTAAATAAATGTGGTTACTACATCTGAGCTATTGTGAAATCCAAAGAGCTTTCCCTGCCCCTTTGGTAGACAGTTGTGAAAACTAGGTGCCCATTTGATGGTTTGGCCCAAACAAATGGCTCCACTATAGCTTCCCAGGTTGGAGAGGAGGGCCAGCTAGTGAAAGTCTCATATCTTTCTATTGCCTCGAATCCTAAATTAATTTACACATTTGCGGAATGATGCTTTGAGTACCATTTGTGTTCATTGAGACTGATACTTATGGAGAATCAGAGGTGCTCTCTCTCTCTCTCTCTCTCTCTCTCTCTCTCTCTCCTCTCTCCCCACCCCCACGCCCACCCCCAGAACTATACAGGGTTTCTTAATACCCATGGTACTCAGATGTGGGCGCTCTGTACCCCACACGGAATGCTGTTCTTCCTGGAGAGAGAGAGAGAGGGAGGGAGAGAGAGAGAGAGAGAGAGCAAGCGTGCATGATTGCTGACTTGTTTCAGCGCCAGCAGAAGCCTCAGATGGCTCTCCCACCTCTTTTGAACTCCAGCTCCTCCGCTGACTCCCTTCCTGGGGAAATTCCTCGGGCTTAGTATTTCAAACATGGTAGGCAAGCAGGGACAGCGGAGGTGGAGTATTATATTTTTGAAAAGAAAATGCACCTGAAATATGAGCCTGGAGGTGCCTGTCATGCACTGCTGAAGCCGGCAGAGTGACTGTTATAGCTTGTAGGGGGTGGGTGGGGAAGAGAGAGGGAGGAAGGAGTGGAGTGTGATTGACAGGGAAACCACACAACAAAGGTGCCAGAGTACCTAGGCAGATATAATCATGATCTCTTTCAAAAAAAAAAAAAAGCATGCATATGCGTGTAAACGTGTATACATGTTTGCTTATGGACAGGGAATTATCTCACTAAATCCAAGGCTTGCCGTTTTTAGGCTAGGATGGTGGCCAGCAATATCCCTGTTTCTATTACCCCTCAGATGTCTTGGGGAAGCAGATCGAAGAAAATATCGAGCAGGCAGAGCTGCCCAGTGGGCCTCTCTAGAGTGGAGATCATCTGTTTCTGAGCTGACCCAGCTGTCAGTCGCTAGAAGAGGGTATCAGATCCCCTGAACTGGAGTTACAGACCCTTGTGAGCTGCCATTGTGGGAGCTGTCAAGGGAACCTAGGTTTCTGCAAGAGCAATCTGTGCCCTTACGCGCGGAGCCATCGCTCCAGCCCAGGCCTTTTAAAAAAGGTAGCTCTTTCTAAAACTGTAATTTTATTGTGTGTGTGCACTTGTGCATTCCTCCCTCTGTCTCCCCAGCACTTCGACAGTGGCTGAAGAGCTCACCTTGTAGTTCCGTTTGCCTTAGACAGCCTTCACTTTACAGAACTGCCCATGCATAGTGGCTATGACCTTGGCAGTCTGGTTCAAAGGCCCCAATCGGTCAAGGCAGTATGCATCACTGAGCAAGGAATTTTACTCTCTCCCTACTTATGATGGTGCCTGCTGCTTACTCTCCAGGTTGAAGAAAAGCTACTTGAAACACATTTGTGTTCCTGTCTCAATAACCTGGTCACCAAGTTGCGTGGGGAGTCAGGAAGAACGTTCATGGCAGATATATCTCTCACCCACCACGACTCTCCCTGCATTCCGAGCCCAGCTTCCTAAACAGCTGCACACCAAAGCTGCTCCCCAGTGCGTCTGTGGGATTTATTGCTGGGAATGCATCTGAGCTTATTTTCTGAATTCAAGTCTCCAAGGCCCTGCTTCCTTTCCTTGTTTGTTTTAGAAAGTTTATCCATCTGTTTTGTCATTTTTTTTTAACCTCAGGATCTATAAATTTAACTGTGATCAAACAACAAGATTCTTGCTGCCTTTGCAGCTCTGATTAGTAACTCCTGCTCATTGACCTCACCTGAGACTCCCTGTCATTCCTGGGTCTTACCTTACTCAACCAGTGACAAATGGAAACAAGGAGAAGAGGAGGAGGAGGAGGAGGAAGAGGAAAAGGAGAGGAAGAGGAAGGGAAGAGGAAGACGAGGTGGAGAGGAGGGAGGGAAGAGGAGGGGGAGAGGGGCGAGGAGGAAGAGGAGGAGAAGGGGAGGAGGAAGAGATTGTTGGTCACTTGGTAGTTCTTATTGCTGCTTGTTAAAGGTGAGCGACCTGTGAGTGAAAATGACATGCCCAAGGTCCCACAGAACTGGAACCAGCCCAACTCTCAACCACAAGCCTTCCTACATCACACTGTGTGTCCAAAGGTGCTAGATCCTGAGATTTTATGGAAAACGCTACTGAATTTCCTCTTTCTGAGGTTTCCCTCTTATTCTGTACCGTTGTTCTGGGGTTGCAAGAAGACCTGTGTTAGTGCATAGTCTGTTGCTAAAACAGAACACCTGATGGTATTTTGTAAAAGAAAGGGATCAGGTTTAACTCAGAATTTTGGAGGATGAAGGTCAAGATTAGGAATCTTCACTTGTTTGGTCTGGCAGAGACCTTGTGGCAGAAAATATAGATGAGGATCTGTGTGACCAAGTGACCAAGTAGCAAGAGAGGAAGCCAGGGAGAATCAGGTTTGCTCCTTAAACCTACTTGTTCTAACAGGAACTAGTTGGGCTCCCGTGACCCCTCCAGAGGATGGTACTGTTAATGGCCTAACTACACTGTAGTAGACTCCACTTATTAAAGCCTCCAGCAACTTTCAATTCTGTCACACTGGAGATATGGACATATGTTCCGAGAAACACTTCATTACAGTATTTCACCCTTGTGTGACCATTGCAATTTCTGGTTTCCAGTCCAGGTGTTTAGAAACTTCTCTGTGGCAAACTTGCAGCCTCCAAAGTTTTGATGGGGATGCTCGAACCAGTCCATGTATCAAACTTGACTTTAGGTTTATGAACGAATGAATGAAGCTATTCCTAAGTGTTGGGCAGTACTACCCACCTCTGCTTCTCAACCATGTTCCATGTTCTCGGTACCACGGAATTCTGTTAAGAAGCCGTGTCCCATTTAGCATTGGACATATGTTCCGAGAAACACTTCATTACAGTATTTAACCCTTGTGTGACCATTGCAATTTCTGGTTTCCAGTCCAGGTGTTTAGAAACTTCTCTGTGGCAAATGCAGGCCCTTCTCGGTTAGCTTCATTGCTTTCAGTGCATCAGACTCGTTGACAGCTCCCATCCCATAGTTCCTTGATAATCATTATTATAGTGGAAAGGGGCACGCCTGACTAAGCAGCAATAACCAGCCCTGAGTCTCCCCTTCAACATCCTTCACCACTGTTGGTTCACTGCCTGGTCAGTCACTCAACATGGGTCCTTACGGGCAGCATTAGTGCGAGACCTGGAATGGTTAGGGCCACAATCAGCACAATAATGCGATATTAACTTCAGCACAAGAGAAAATTATGCAGTTCTGAGGTAAACATGAGGTCACCAAGACCACTGAAAGTACAACATGACAGACTTACACAGAAGTCCTTATGGGTAGAAGGAGGACGGGCTAACAGACCGATAGACGATGCAGAACAATAAGCGCACAAGTCCCAACCAGTCACATTGCTATTGTCAAGCATCACACTGGTCACAATGGCACTTTCTATGGTGTTACGTGGCAGGTGGCACAGTAGACATGTGGAATACACACAAGCCTGTGAGTGTCACGCTCCACGGTGACAGCTGTGGTGTCTCTAGGTGACAGGAAGCTTTGGACTGTTTTACGGTCTTACGAAACTATCATCACTGAATGATTGGTTATTGACGGAAACATAGAGCACGTTATTGACATCTGACCGGCAACGAGATTCATGTAGGGAGAGGTTGGAAGTTTTGTCCAAGGTCACACAGAAAGCAGGATGCAGAGTCAGAAGATGAATCCGAAGAGCCCCGGGACCTGCTCTTGAGAGCTCTTCTAGCATCCGAAAGGGACTGGTGCCTCTTCCCTTTGTCCATTCTTCCTAAGTAGGGTAGTTCTAGATTAGGATACAGACCTGCCAGTAGAAAGAAGAAAAGCAGGGAATAGAGGGATATTCTGACTTAGACCTGGGACATTCTTGCACGCTGATGGATGAAAATCCTGAAGACGGAAAGTTCTGTCGTCATTTCCTCCGGATCTCCCTGTTCTCCTCGTTATTATTCCTGCTGAGGATCTTGCTGATGGTTCTTGATGCTGATCTTGTCATTGCTTTTTGAAAGTAACCTTCCTGCCGACAAAGAGACCCCCTTGGCTGGCTCAGCCTTTCCCTCCTTATCCTGAATAACATCACAGCCACTGAGTTGCTCTGTCAGTGCTTTTAAGAAAGAGCACTTTTGGGATAGCATTGGAAATGTAAATGAGGAAGATACCTAATAAAAAATTAAAAAAAAAAAAAAGAAAGAAAGAGCCCTGTGTCAGTTTCTTTTCTCATGGCTGTCACCTCACAAGCAGTGACAGGGGAGGGTGGCTGACAACGTAAGAAGGGATAGAGTCGGTCAGGGCAGGGAGGGCACAGTGGCAGGAGCATATGACAGGGGGTCACATTGCATCAACAGTCTGGACGCAGAGAGAGAGATGAGTGCTGTTGTTGGACTCCCCCTCTTTATAGGCAGCCCAAGGCTCCAGCCCGACGAATGCCACATTGCAGTTAAAGTGGGTTTTTCCAGCAGTGTCAATCCACACTAGAACTCCCTCACGTACAGGACCAGGGGTTTGTCTCCGAGATGACTCTAGATCCTGTCTATTGACAGCAAGTAATGATCTCCACAGACAGGAAAGCAAGGTTCCCTTCAGACATCCTCTATCAGGATCAACTCAATTCAAATAGCCCCCATCAAGGTCAACTCAACTACACACCCACCATCAGGGATAACGCAATTCAAACATCCACAGTCAGGATGTACCACAGGTTAAGTTCTCTACAGAACTCTAAAGCATTGCCAAAATACAGAGAGAGAGAGAGAGACCAAATATGGGTTGCTCCTTATGGGAACTAAGAGTAATAAAAATCCAGAATAATAAACTTATGAGATATAAATCTGAAACTACTTAAGGGGAGGGGTGTTTTGAAGATCGGTTTTAAATCACTTTCTTCTCCTTTTAAAAGTCTATTTATTAAAAAAAGGTTTCATAGACATATGTGTGTTTTGCCCCATGTATGTATGTATGTATGTATGTATGTATGTATGTATGTATGTATTATGTGTACCATGTGTGTGTGTTGTTCCACAGAGGTTGGCAGAGGTTGTTAGAGCACCCGGAACTGGAGTTCCAGATGGTTGAGAGCCATCATGTGGGTGCTAGAAACTGAACCCAGGTCCTCTGAAAGAGCATCAAGCACTCTTAACCACTGAGCTATCTTTGCTGCCCCTATTTATTGTTAATTTCAAAAGTTAACGATGTGTATCCGTGTGTGCCTTTGACGGTAGGTATGGGCAGGAGCCAACAGAAGGCTTCAGAACTCTCAGAGCTGGAGTTACATGGGAGTGTGAGGAGATATGGGTGCCGGAAACCAGCCTCACTCCAGTTCTGCAAAATGTCAGTGACAATACCTGCCCTCAGATGTCCTTGTGAATGACTCCGCCCAGATGAAAGAATGATATTGCCATGAGTCACAGGGGCGGGAGGTGGGGAGTACTGGGCAAATGCACATACATAACGCGTTCAGGAGCTGAGATCCATACGTCCTTATATTCTTATCTCTCCCAGGGTGGATCCATCCCAGCACAGTCAATGCCAACTGGTCCTCAGAAGATGCTTCCACATTCTATGGACGCTCAGCCTGGCAAACAACTGCTGGCAGCCAGTGAGGCTGGGAGGGATGGAAACTGGGGGTTACTGCAGAGGTATACGCAAAGGTGGAGGGAACTTCCCACTCAGAGGGAGGGGATGGAGAGGAAAGGAGAGGAGAGGAGATTGGCAAGGAAAGAGGAAGAGAGACCTGAGCATGCGCAAAGACTGTGCTCATCACTTGTGGCATGGCCCTCCTTTGTGTTTCTGCAAACAAGTCTAAGTCTTCCAAGTTTCCTTTAAGATGGATAGGTCTAATTGCCAGCGACATTAGGTAATGCTAAGAACACCTTTAAGCTAAAAAGCAAATGGGGAGCCAGAGCCATTTGGTCCGCTCACTCAGTTTATGGTTCCGTTGGTCCCTTTTCCTTTTCCTTTGGCTTGGTGACTGGACGGCTTCTCAGTGGCAGAGAAGAGTGTCACGCAGCTGAGTGTGCTTCTGCAATCCATCAGGTGCAGAAAACATCACTTATTTAGAGCTTAACACTTTGCAGAGGTAAGCAGATCATTCATTATTATTATTTGGAAAAGAGTCTTAATAGCTTGTGCATGGCGAAGCGGTTATACTTTCTGCTAAATAACTGGCTGTCCGACTCGTAACAAGGATGCACTCGTTTTATGGCAGAACGCTGTTCATGCATATTGTATGCTGTTTCACCTGTGAGACAGCCTTGTGAGTTTTCTTAGGAAGTTTATATTTTGGCTAAACCTTTTTTCCTTAGTAAATGAGCAGAGTAGAATCCTTCTATTCTTTCAGTTCTAGACATTGAACCTATGGGCAAGGTCTCTACTGAGCTACAATCTCTCTCTGTCTCTGTCTCTCTCTCTCTCTCATAAAAGAAAAAGGAATAAAGTGAGCATTTCTCTGATAACTAGATCCTTTGGGCGAAGTACTTATGGCCCCGGTGTTCCTTGCGAGTATTGCTTTTGAAAATGCTCTATTTCACCTGCTTTATATGCACAGACTGTATTTATTAGGCTGATGAGTTCAGGAAAAATAGCCCCTCAGAAGCAAGGACAGGCAGGCAGGTGAGGAGCCACCATGGATCTCTCACACAGCAGACTTGAGACTCCGTGGAGATTCCTGCAGTTTCTAACCACTTACATATGTTCTTTCTGGAGCAGAGGGTGTGTTGCGAATTCAGACATGAAATGGTCCGTTTAAAAGCAATTACAAGGAGGAGACATTATTTTAAGCTTTGTCTACCAGGGCTTTTTACTTAGGCTAGCTCCTAAATCCCATGAATCAGAAGAGAGATTTTCAAGTAAACTGTTTAATCCCATCAGTACAGGCAATGTATTGTTTGTGGATGTTAGATCCCTCCTGAAAGACATTTCCAGAAATGCAATGCTACTCAGGAGCAAACTTAAGCTAGGAGGTACTCTAACACTTGTGTGTGTGTGTGTGTGTGTGTGTGTGTTCATAAGGAATCCCTGTCATGAATGTTTAAATAAAGAATGTTTAAATGGAAAAAAAAGCTGCAGACAGCTTTCTCCTTTGGCAATAACAATTCAGTGTCCGCGAACAGGATTCATGTAATTTATGAATTTTAAAAAAGCATTTGTTCTCAGGAATGTATGCAGTGTAAATCACAATGGCTCCATCACACACTATAATATCTTGTTATGTGCTCTGTACATGTGTGTGCGTTTGTGCACATGTATGTGCAGACGTGCATACACATGTACACCTATGTGTAGAAGCCAGTGCTGTTTCCCATTAATATCTACCTTGATTTGGGAGGCATGGTATCTCACTGGGACCTGGAGCTTGCCCACTACCGAAGCTGACTGTCCAGAGAGCTCCAGCGATCTGCCTCCCTCTTCCTTCTTAGGATGGGAATTACAAGTGTGTGCCACCATTCACAGTTTTTACGAGAATGTTGGTGATTAATTCAGGTCCTTAGGCTTGCAAGCACCGAACTTTCTCTCCAGTCTCAGTGTATGCCTTTTAAATTTTAACCCCCTGCTCATCTCTAGCATCTAAAAGAGAATTTCTTTTTTATTTAGTTTTTTAATTGGATTTTTAAATTTATTTACATTTCAAATGTTATCCCCTTTCCTGGTTTCCCCTCTGCAACCCCCCTGCCCCATCCTCATGTACCCTGCTTCTATGAGGGAGCTCCCCTACCCACCTACCCACTCCCGCCTCGCCACCCTAGCATTCCTCTACACTGGGGCGCTGAGTCTTTACAGGACCAAGGATTTCTAAGAGGGAATTTCTATAACCTCCATTTTTATTGAGAAATTCACTGGGACTTGTGTATTGTGGGAAGGGGATAAGCTAATCACAGTTCTTGCCCAGGTAGCGAGAATGGTAACTGAACGCTGCCATGCTAGTACATGGACAGGCAATTCATATAATGCAGAAGGTTCCTTTATTCTGTAGCCTTGTCCTGTTGTGGCGGAAGGTGACTAGGTTAAAGGACAGGAGCCCAGAAGCCAGCTCTGAAAAGCAAAGGAGGAAGGACAAAAGTCAAGACTGTTGTAGGGGCATGCAGGAAGGAAGGCCGCTTCTTCCTCTGGCTAGCTCAGCGTTAGCACCCAGGGATTCTGGGAATGCTCCTAAGCTTCTTGGCTTCTCTGAGGAAGCAGTTTGATCTCTGCATCATGACTGTGTAAGAACAGAGCCTCACTGACAGTTGGCTCCAAACATTTAATTGATAATTTTGTTTCTATATTTCTTCTAATTCCCTTCGTGAACAAATCCCTTGGCCTTTCTTAAGTCTGTAAGATACAAACTGAGTGATGTCTTTGAAGTTATCACTGCTATTTACCTTACTAGCAGCAAACATCTGATGTCGATTTTATGTTGATGTCTTGAGTGATCAATACCCTGACAATTAATTTGCCCCCTTTCTTATAAATGGCTTTTTGAAAATGTGTGTGTTGTAGTATTTTCTGTATTCTAGTCACTCACAAAAGAAGCAATTTGGAGAGGATAAAAGTCAAGATTCTTGGGTACAATTGTTTGTGTTTGAATTCATTATCTAAGTAAGGATGTGTCTTACAACGTCTCCAAAGGCGGCAACATTGAATGGCTTCTTCATTCTAGTTCCATCTGTCTTTCCTAAGCATGGAGTGGACACTTGTGTCTGAGAAATCTGTGTTTAGAAAATTAATGTAAGCAAGATAAATTGCATTTAAATGTACAGAGACCTTTACATGTGCTCCATGTATGTATATAAGTATGTATGTATGTATGTATGTATGTATGTATGTATGTATGTATGAAGTGAATGAACATATGCCACCATGTGTGTTTGGATATCCCATAGGACAGCTTTGGGGATGGACTCAGTTCTTGTCTTCTATCTTACTGAGGCTATGCCTCTCCTGCTTCTTCTGCTACAATTGGTACCCTAGGTTAGCTGGCTCGGAGCTTCTGGCTGCCTGTCTGTCTCTGATCTCCATTTCCCTTCAGAGGGCACTGGGATTGCAGATGCTGCTCTCCTGAGCTTGGATTTGCGGGATGGAACTCCAACTGTGAGCCTTTCCTAGAAGAGATGCCTCACCAGTGGGTGTGTATTGGTTTTACACATTTGAGAGCTGTCTTTCTTAGACTCCCTTTTTGCCTCCTTTTGGTTGCCTTCAGAATTTAATTAAGAAATTAAAACAATATTTAACATTAATATCTTATATAATGTTAGTATTGCTGTCTTTGATAGTTAATATTTATATCTTCTATTTAATACTAAAGGCGAATCAGATGCCAAAATTATTGTCAACTCATGTCATAGGGATATTACATCCCCACTTGGCAGAGATATCATCAGAGTAAGCCTGATGTGTAGGAAGGAAGACACCTTGAGTGGGATGGGTGCAGCCACTAGACATCTCTGAGGCTGGGTCTATGAGGATAACACAGTTTGTGGAATGCAGCAGAGGAGAATGAGGTAGATGCAGTGGGTACCAGTCCCCATTTGCCTGTATATGGTCTCACTAAGATGATCTGCACCTCCTTTTAGAAGTTTAACTTCTTTAATCACATGGTGGATACAAGTTTCTCTAGAAGTCTGTCCTCTTCAATTACATGATTTAAAGAAAACTGAGCCTCTGTTCTCATGGTCTAGGAGGAGTTCAGAAAAACAAATTCACATTCTTTACTATGGACTTGGCCATCAACAGTGAAACTCCAGATTCCCTGGGGTGTTGGGGGTTTGGCTTTCTTGGGTTCAGCCCACAGTTCGAGATGAGTCTCTCTCTCTCTCTCTCTCTCTCTCTCTCTCTCTCTCTCTCTCTCTCTCTCTCTCTCTCCTTTTTTCTCTATATATGTTTCTTGACTAGACTTTCAACAAGACTGGCTATTAGACTCAAGGGAATATTATTATAATATAAAAATATTATATTTTTCCAAGAAAAGCTTTTCACCCTGAATTCTCACTATGTTAATTATGAAAAATACTAAGCATGGAAGTGTTTTCTGTTAGAACTCGTTTCCCCTCTTGGTAGGAAAGAGTCTGTATGAATCATCAGAGGGACCATATGGATTTTTAGCTCGAAAGCATTTAATTAAGAAATTAAAACAATATTTAACATTAATATCTTATATTAATGTTAGTATTGCTGTCTTGGATAGTTAATATTTATATCTTATATTTAATACTAAAGGCGAATCGGATGCCAAAATTATTGTCAACTCATGTCATAGGGATATTACATCCCCACTTGGCAGAGATATCATTAGAGTAAGCCTGATGTGTAGGAAGGAAGACACCTTGAGTGGGATGGGTGCAGCCACTAGACATCTGAAAGATGAGGACACCAAGGTGCAGGTTAGCTGAAATACTAAGGCACTTGCTGTGCCCTTGAGTGGCAGTGGGATCCATGAGTCTTGAGCAGGTGACAGTTGATTCTCTAAGCATCTGAGTTAGATGCACATTGCATTTCATGTCCCTGCCTATGTGGAGAACCTGTGAACTTGGCTGAGTGTTAGTTACTGCTTACAGTGTATCTTTTTACTTAAGGCTTAGCAATCTTAATGCTGCTTAGCTTGCCTGAGCTTTGATCTCACCCAAGGTCAATGTGGAAAACAGCGTCTATTATAGAAGAGGAACAAGAAAATCCAGTATGAGGTTTCCTATATATTTACATATTACATATTACACACTTCATATTCCTGGTGTTTGACACTCCGTTCTCTTGAATAATTTGTGTGGGCCTCTCCTTGGAGATTTTGTTTCTTTCTGAAATGGGTTTCTACTTCAACCTGTCTTAGTCAATGACTATTCAGTTCTTGTCTATGTTATCTATTTGCCATTTAACAAATATCTCATTGTTGATTGGTTGGTTAATTAACTTGTTTATTTATTTTGCAGTACTCAGGATTGAATCATGAGCCTCACACCTGTTGAAGGACAACTCTACTAATTTCCAGCCCTGTTAATGTTTTTCTGAGAGAACGACTTTTTTTTTTCTTGACTTCTCAAAATCATTCACATTGCTCATTCAACTTAAAAATAATTTCTTTGCACCATCCCCGCCCCCCCAAAAGCAGAGTGAAAACCAAAATGTTTCACAGTAATTATGGCAAGGCATTAACTTGTTGTCTTGGCAAAAAGGGGTTCCCACTGGAGCCTTGCACAGAGTACAGAATTCCTAGTGGTAAGATTTCACTGTACTGATAGAGTTTTTGCCAAAACACAAAATGACAATTTGACTCACATTGGCTCTCACTTGCAATTATAAAAGTGGGATAGACTTTGTTCTGTAACGTTGGCGGTGTTCCCGTGAGCTGGAAGGGGTGCTGCCTTCCCAGGCAGCGAAGGGCTGAAGCTACCAGAAGCCAGAGAGATGGGCCAGCCCCCCATTTCAGTTATTTTTTTTTTTTATCAACTAAAGCAGAGAGAATTCCTTGTCAGGCAGGTTCAGAAAGTCAGGTCCCTTTTCCTAAGTTGTTATAAGCTTCTTGGGTCTGGAGATTGGCCTGCTTCAGAATTCAGTTTTATAGCATGTCAGTTAATGTAGGGGACACTCAGGTGGGTTGGCCTCAGCTGATGGGGCCAAGTAGGTGTGTCCAAACCATGAGCTCCTATAGTGTGTCCAAACCATGGCTTCCCATAACCGCCTCCCCCCATTCCTCCTCGAGGTCTTTTTCCTGCAATCAACTGTTTGGATTACCAGGTGTTGAGTATCTCCACATAGGAGTCTCTCCTTGAAATTTCTGTTCCCATTTATGTGATAACGAGCCTGTATACATTCAACTGTGAAATGGTCTCTGTTTGGGTCCATGTGCGTCAAAGCTGCTATATACTTAGTTGCCTATAATGGACTTTGAAAGGTTTGGCTTGGCTTGGTTTGGTTCCCTCTCATCTCAATGGGAGGCTGCTTGACCCACTTTCTTTTCCCTCTGTGTATATCCCTTTAAGACAGAAAACCAGGAAGGCTTAAAACCACCAGGCAACTCCCTGGGCCACTTCTTTGTTGTGCTTGTTGACACTGCTGTTTTCAAGGTTAATTATGCATTTCGTTAATTGGTTTAATTAGTTAATTGGTTTGCTGAACCTTCCTCCTTAGCCAGAATTCAAATGCAAATTCACACATGGGCCACTTATTTGGCCTCTCTAAGCTTACAACCTAGGAGCACACTAATTGAGTTAGAGACTTTTGTTTAGGGGATTTGCCGCTTATTCTCTGGAGCCCTCTTCCTATTTCTACACAAACAGAGCAAATGGCAGGCTCCTCTGCTGCAAGGAGGTTGTGAATGGTGGATCCCAGAAACAGGAGATGGAGGAGTGGTACCCCAGCTGGTCACAGTGCCTGGAGAGGTCGTGGGCCAGAAGTGGCTTCAGGAACTACATCTTGGAGAAGTTTGTACACTTTTTAGAGCGTTGCCACCAAGTCCTCAACAAACAAGCAACTGAAAACTAAAACAAATGGGGAAAAGAACTCAGACCCTCACCACCAGCTCCGATGTTAACATTTCTCTGAAGTATTAATGAATTTGCTCTAGGTAGCTGGTGGAGTTAGAGGAAGCAGAGAAATAGGTTTGAACCAGTAATCTGGATCAAACCTTTACAATTCTGGATTGGGTTTTTAAATCATAGCTTGTTTCTGAGTTCAATATGCCAAAATCCCCCCCCCCTTTTTTTTTCCTCCTATAGTTTTATCAGTGCTAGGTGTATTGTTGACATACCTGGTTTGAGTTCTTAAGGATCACAGCTTGGAGACAGACAGCTCCCAGCTTCTACTCTTGGGGTTCCAGCTGTGTTTGCTTTGGAGTGGAGGGTTGGCCTTACTAGGTATGTTCACTCCCAGAGTCCCCAGAAAGCTGCAAAGAACAGGAACTTTTAGCTGGGGTTTCTGGGCAAGCCAGTTGCTTGCTTGTCTGTTGTGGAATGACGTCTGTCCTAATTGTGTCTAACTGTTGGGGCTCTTGCTTCCACCTCCAGGACTAACAAGTTTGTCCCCTCGTTTGCTTGCCTAGCCTGAGATTCTTTCTTCCTCATACTTAGTGAGCTTTTTGGAAATGTCTAATTAAACTTGTCTTTGAATAAACTTCATTCTGTTAAATTTCAGCTTTACTGACCATGGTGGCTAAGTGATCTTCCTTCTTACATACTACTTAACAGTTCCACCCTCTCGATCGCTTATATATTCTTCTTAGAATTGCAATTAGTTTTAAAATTACAGAAGTTCATGTGACATGAGTACCACCTGGTCTCTTTCCCCTTCTGAATGTGCCTTTATCTTCCCACAAATCATGCATCAACTGTCTCTGTTCTTTACGGTTGAGGTTTGAAAGATAAACAATATCCTGCTTTGCATTGTGTGTGGAAAACTTGTATATACTTCCTAAACGTCAAAGGGCCATTTTCTCTTTTGCTAGGGAGATTTGGAGAGACAGGCAGGTGGCAACAGTGTCTCATTTGATATCTCATGATCCGGTGTTTGTGAGCACGGCGGATAGCAGAACTCTCCAGAACAATGTCTTCAGGTTGAACATCTTTATTGGGTGGAGTCTGGTTATGTCTGCTTTTCATAGAGGTGTGTTTATACAGCTTCTGAAACTCAGTTAAAAAAAAAAAAAAGGACATGAGATCAGGATTTGAGCTAAACAGCAAGATAGGGAAGAAAGAAAAGAAGGAGGAGGAGGAGGAGGAGGAGGAAGAAAAAGAAGAAGAAGAAGAAGAAGAAGAAGAAGAAGAAGAAGAAGAAGAAGAAGAAGAAGAAGAAGAAGAAGAAGAAGAAGAAGAAGAAGAAGAAAATGGGCTGGAGCCATGACTTGGCAGTCAATAGCACTTTCTGGTTTTGCAAAGGGCCTGAGTTTGGTTCCCAGCACCCACATCTAGTAGCTCACAACAGCCATAACTCTATTTCTAGGGACATCTGCCACCCTCTTTTGACCTCCCCAGGTACCTGTATTCACATACATCCACCCAATGCATATAATTTGAAAACAAAATTTAAAAAGTCACTGAAAAGAAAGGAGGGAGGAGAAGAAGCAAAGGAAGAGAAGAGAAGAAGGAGTCACAGGTCAGATGAAGGGAAGTGTGAGGTTTGGAGGCAGGGACATAGATGAGATGTCTAGAAAGACACCAGGACAGGCATGGAGAGCACAGACTACTGGCATTTAAAGGAACTTCAGGATATCTTTGTTCTTTTGTGTTGACAGAGGAAATGGACTGCTGTTCAGCTCCCAGACTCTCTGCCTGTGTACTCCAGGTCCACACTGTCTGTGTGAAGGCCATGCTGATCTCTCAGAGACTTTCCCAGGCATCTGAACCAAACGATCTTATAGGCTCTGTGCAGAAGAGAGGGAAGGAAATGAGCCGTAGAGGAGCCAGGGAGGGGGAGAGAGGCTCTAGGGAAGATCTTGCAGCAGAGAAACCAACAATGGGAGAGTAAGCAAAGACTGGGGTTTGAAGGGATGGCGTTGGAAGAGGACAGTGATGGACAGATAGGGCAGGATACAGTGGGAGAGGAGGCTTCTGAGGTCAAGGGAAAGAAGCGGATATACATGGCTATAGCTCATTTCCTGTGGGTTGTGCTTTATCTAGCCAAATAGCAGGGTCAAAATGACCATGCCCTCCCATGCTAGTGTTTCGTCACATACGACACAGTTAAAAACTGGGAGCAACCACAGTGCTTTGTTTGTAACTCTATCACTTCTTCAAGTGAGAAGATTCTGTTGATTTTTCTTCCCTTATCTAACATTAATGTATTCTGTTGGGGTCAACTGTAATTTAACGTTAAATGTTTACCTTGGATGTCGGGGCTTAAGGTTGAAACCGGGATCCTGGGAATGCCTGATTGCAGCATTTGCAAAACGATCACGGGAGAAAGGATATTCATTTAGTTGACTGCCAGTACACTTCTAGCTTTATTCATTTGTTTCAACTGAAGCCCCCTGCACTCTATTGCTAGAGAGACTGAGTGCCCTTCTGTGGCCACCTGTAGTTCTGATGCAAGCACAGTATGCACTAGATGCTGATCTAATAAGTCTGTCACCGAGTCCTGTGGGCAAGATGCTTTCATCTTAGACAACAAGATTAAAACAGCCCAAGATCTCTCTCTCTCTCTCTCTCTCTCTCTCTCTGTCTCTCGCTCTATGTCTCTGTCTCTGTCTCTCTCTCACACACACACATACACACACACATGCACACTCACACACGTATGCTCACATACACACACACAAGCACACTCACTCTCACATACCCTCCCCCCTTCCACACGGAGGAGTCATTACTAAGAAGACAGATGTTATCATTGCTTTCCCCAAAAGCAGAGTGAACTGAGATTCAGTCGAGCTTAGGCGAGAGGCAGTGAGACCAGGTCTATGTGATGCTTTAGTCACAGGAGGAGAGAAAGATGCTGGATCCCCTAGACCAAGTCAATGGTGGTCAGAACGGAGAGAAGATGGACTTCAAAGCTGATGAGGAGCCACGGCTCAAAGATTCAGTGATGACTGAAGTTAGGAATTCAGGCCTGGGTCACTGGGTTAGAAATGCGAAGGGTCTGGCCTGCCCCTCCCCTTGGCAAAGGTTACGACCCCTTTCCCTGTGGCCATATGTCCTGTGTTAATACTTAAAGTGTGGCTTTAACTCATGCAAGACATAAAGCTGGTGACATCCATTATGTATCCAGGAGCCAAGGAACTGGGCGTGTACTGTGGATGGTGATGGTGTCTCACCCCTCCTTCCTCACTCTTCCCCTTGTATGAGGGTGGCTGTCTCCAAATGCTGAGGCAGTAAATGACTCACACCACTGTCAGCCTCTGGTAAAGGCCTTTAACTCCTAGGAGCCATCCTGTCTGAACTCTTTTTATAAATACTCCAGTAAGCCCCACTCCAACACCCTCCCACTGACCGCAGCCTGAGAAGTAACAAAACCCCAAGCCTCCTTACCACTAGGTGGTTAGATGACTGCGGAAAGGCCTCTTCACACGAACTCTGAAGGCTGAGACCAGCCTGCCCTGGAGACCATATCCTACCTTCCTCTTCCTCACCTCACTCTGCCCCCTTCTCTCACTCTCTAACATGGGTTGCATGTTTCCCCTCAAATTCAGAGGTTGAGGTTCTGAATCCCCATACTCCAAGTGTGGCTGCATTTGAGAGCTGATAAGGCCTCGTGGGCCTGTTAGCCTCATCCAACCTGACTGCTGCTTTCATAAGGAGTGAGTAGAATGTCTTAGTTAGGGTTCTACTACTGTGAGCAGACACCATGACCAAGGCAAGTCTTATAAAGGACAACATTTAATTGGGGCTGGCTTACAGGTTCAGAGGTTCCGTCCATTATCATCAAGGCCAGAGCATGGCAGTATCCAGGCAGGCACGGTGCAGGAGGAGCTGAGAGTTCTACATCTTCATCCGAAGGAAGCCAGGGGCAGACTGGGCATCCTCAGGCAGATAGGAGGAAGATCCCCCCAAGCCCATCCTCACAGAGACACACTGCCTCCAACAAGGCCACACCTTCTAATAGTGCCTCTCCCTGGGATGCTCATATACAAACCGTCACAGGGAGACAGGACAGGAGAGACACAGAGCAGATGTAGGGGATGTCTGCCTGAGAGAGAGAGAGAGAGTGAGAAAGAGAGAGAGAGAGAGAGAGAGAGAGAGAGAGAGAGAGAGAGAGAGAGAGAGAGATTGGGAGTAGCTCAGAGGTTGAGACTCACAGCCTCACAGCCTGCACTGCCATGGGGGCAGATTCCTGATGCATGGAACTGGAGCGATGGAAACTGTTCACCTTCTCACGTGCAGTTTTGAAGCACAGTCTCTTGACGGATGCACTGCACAAGAGGATCCTGGACTCAGACCTCGCATTTAGGGAATCAGGCTGAAGAAACAAAGTGCATGCCATACTCCAAAATGAGCTAGCCTTTCATCGGTCATTTTATTGATTTCTTAGTCCAGAGTTAACATCCAGGCCAAGAGACTCTGAAGGCAGTCTGTTCTGCAACCTGCCTTTCAGGATGTATCTCTGAGGGTCTTATGTATAAACAGCACTGGGATACATAAGTCTTAATAAAATACCAAAGGACATAGTTTCATCTGAGAACAGTGTTTTCCTTCTAACAGTTGTTTAACTAGATTCTATATTCCCACCCCAATATTTATTTATTTATTTTACTAATATGCATGTGTGTGTCTCTGTGAGCATACACTATATGAGTATTGGTACCCAAAGAGGCCAGAGGGTCATCAGATACCCCGGAGCTAGAAACACACAGGTCTGGGAATGGGAAGCCCAGGCTCCAGTTCTGGTTCAACGAGCTGCAACTGCGTGATTTTTAGACCCTTCCCCACACTCAGCCTCAAGTTAATTTTAACCCCCTGCCCCCTACTAAACCAAACCAAACTGAACCAAACCAACCAACCAACCAACCAACCAACCAACCAACTAACCAAGCAAAACCAGGAGTCAAAAATACTCCATAGGCTGTTTTTCTTAAAGGCATGGCTGTCATGGCAACCCTGAGACCTTCAGGTAAAGGTGTTACTCAGTGTTGGACTATTTCAGGCAGAAGTCTCCCGTCTCTAGTTTGCATATGTGTCAGCCCAGCACCCCCCTCCCCAATTCTCATTTGAAAACTCCAGCTCCCTTTCCTGGTTGGTCTTCAGATCCCCCAGCAAGCTGTAAGTGTCAAATAGACCTCTCCAAAACAGACCTGGAGTCTGGCTCAGCAGCAGTTATCGAAAACACATTATGCCCTGTTTGCTCGTTCTGTAATCAGAGTCTGTGCTGTTCTCCTACACTAATGGGAAAGTTCGGGCTGAAGAGGAGTCGATTGTTCAGCTCTGTCCTGTCTCATGATATTGAATGTTTATCCACATCTGGAACGTTTATCCTCTGGTAGCTATAGCCCTTAACCTTGAGAGAGAGGGGGAGGGGGAGGGGGAAGGAGAGGGACGGGGAAGGGGAGAGGGAGAGGGAGAGGGAGAGGGAGAGGGAGAGGGAGAGGGAGAGGGAGAGGGAGAGGGAGAGGGAGAGATGTGTCAGAAAGGGTAGGTGTTGAATTTATGAGCCCAGGACTCTGGTTAGTCTGTTTTCAAAGGACAGGCATAGTAACCAGTCTAAGCGCTGTTCAATAACCCCCATTCAACACAGCTTGAGGAGGTATGGCCATGTGGATTTGATGGAAAAGCTGTGTGAGTTTTCTATGCCCAGAGGTCCTGGAGAAAGCAGACAGACGTTTTCAAAGGGAGGGATGCTTTGCCAGAGATCAATAATTCCTGAAAGGGAAACCTCTTGAAGTTTCCTTTTATATCCTTGCTGTATTGAGCTGTGCCTTGGCATGTAGTCGGCTGTGAATAAATAACGGGCTGAGTAGTGAAATATGGCTCTGAGCTCACACCCGGCTTCTCAGTGCAGCTAACAGAGCTCTGTTAATCCTGCATCTTATAATTTGCAGAAGGTTGTCTCCCTGACAAAGACTATGGGTCCTCAAATGGTATAGCTCTGTGGGCCTTATTTAAAACCAGCACCTGAATAGTCCTAGACACATAGTTAGATGATAACATGCTTTTTTGTTGGGTGAATGCATATATAAGTGAATGAATGAATGAATGAATGAATGAATACAGAGATGTTATCTTCTTACATAAGTGCAGATGAAGAAGAAAAGCACAATGTATGGTTAGAGCCATATGTAAACGAACTCAATCTTGTTTTTAAGGACTATATCAGCTTCCTGTGAGAAGAAACAGCCCACTCTTCCCTTTGCTAATGGATCCTGAGATCCAGATTCTCCCGTCAATGGGAAATCATTTGGCACTTGCCCTTTGCAGTATCTAGCCTCTCCGAACTGTCATCGCCTGCTTGATTAGGGTGGGTATTGGTTGGTAAGGGTCCCAAGAGAACTTTATGGAGTGGCAAACATTTTAAAACTTGCTTTTTGGGGGTGGCGGAAGATGTTCAAACCTCCCTGAGCGATGGAGATTGGTGCACTTCATGATCTTCAGCTGGGCCTCGGTGGACAACACCCATTTCTTTCTCTCTTTTTTTAAAAAAAGGATATATTTATTTATTATATATAAATACATTGTAGCTGTCTTCAGACACACCAGAAGAGGGCATCAAATCTCATTATAGATGGTTGTGAGCCACCGTGTGGTTGCTGGGAATTGAGCTCAGGACCTTCGTAAGAGCAGTAAGTGCTCTTAACTGCTGAGCCATCTCTCCAGCCTGACAGCACTCATTTCTATCTTAACATCACTGCTCCCATTTAAGCTTGATTTTCCCTGACCTGGTCCCAGTGCCCTGTGAGCTCTCCACAACACCAGTAATGACACAGGACACAGCAGCTAGGGGGACAGATTTATTGTTAAGTTATGGACTTTGCCAGGAATCTGAGGCACAGATGAATCATGATACCTTCTGAAGGACGTAGTCATCCAACAGGACTGGCTCTAGAGTTGAAGGAGCCCTCACCTGCTTCCTGTATCTGAGCCTAGCTTTTTCTCAGTCGGTGGACTCAACCTTCATGCCCTGCCCATATGAGCGCTAACAAGTTACTGTGCACTGTAGTTTCCCTGACTGTAAGATGGCGCAGGACTGACCTGGGATTGAGACTACGTGAAATGACATGTACAGATTCCTTGTTACTCCGAATCATCCATACTTCCTTGACATGTCAGGATCTTGGCATGTTTGTTCTCAAGCCTATTGGGTAATGAATCAGTTCTTTAAATAAACACTTATCTTTGTGAGAAGTAATAACCCTGAGTATTTAAGTAGAGTTTACAAATTCCCCGAAGATCCTTCTCAGCATCCTCAGCAGACTTTTGGTCTAGCAAGAAGAAAACTCTTAGACGAACCACACAACCTAGCATAGAAATCAGATGATTGTTTTAAGAAGAACATGAATGTATGACAAGGTACAAACTTTCAACTTAAAGTGGACTTTCCATCATAGCAGGCAAACCCTCTGACTTTGATGTGACCACTTATGAATCTCTCAAAATACAAAGGATTACATTTTTGCAATGTTATGAATTCTGCAAACAAACAAAACAAAACAATCACTACTTTCTGTGTCATATAGCATATTGGGGAAGGTGTTGATACCCTAATATTAGGTTCTTGTCTGCTCCATCAGATGATCTTGAAGAACAATGCTGAGAATCTTACATTTACAGGGGTCGAATTCCGGATCCACTTGGACCAGCGAGGCATTTACTTTGGTGCCTTGTCCCATCTGAACCTCCTTTCTTCAGTGCTGTGCACTGTTATGTTCCCACCAGCCCATGGGTTGTAGCCCAGGCAACAGCTCCCAAGAGGACTAACCGGGCAAGCACACACAACAATGATCGAGAAAAAAAGAAGATTCAAACCCAAACACAAACTAAATAGAAGGTTTTGTAGACTTTCCAGAGGAAAAACAAGAAGTTGAGAATAGAGTGATGGATGTAGCCACTGCCCTGGCTTCCCATATAAGCCCCAGGGCTTGCCAAGAAGTGATCAGAATACAAGGCCAAAGAGGATGCTCTGTGTGGATGGTTTCCCTGCAGAGAACACCATGGCATGCCATCTCCAGCATCCCTGGGATGGGTGGCAGCTGTGACTGCCCTCCATGATGATCCAGTTTCCTGTATCAGGTTGTGGCTGGTGAAGGGCTCCACATTCCTGCAGTAGGCGGTTCCAAGGCTTCTGATTTTCATGTCGGGAGAGAGCCAAGAGGCTCTCCTCTTGTGAGCAAAAGTCAGGAGAGAGCCAAGAACACTCACTGCACATAGGGCCACACAAAACAAACACACGCAGCAAATTCCCACTGAAGTCCCACTGAAACCAGGCCAAGCTGAAAAACAAACTCCGACATTTCTCACTTAGGTGGGCCTGAACTTGACGGAGATACTCGAATGTTTCCTTGGAAATATCAAACATCGGAAGAAACTCTGTTCTTTCTGAGCCCATCTCTCAAGCTCTGTGCCTCTGGGGAGGACCTCCTAGATTTATAGTTTTGCAGTTATGCTAAAAAAAAAAAAAGTCACATCCTGTAGATGCTAGTTCAGACCATTTAGTTTTGAGCATAAACTAATCACATGGGGAAAGAATTGGGTAAAGCACTCTGCATTTTCATGAAGACCTCATATGTGTTGGGCTGTCCATAGCACAAACTGAGTCTTGGTCCTAGATGATCTTGAGAAATTATCCCAGACACTTTTTATTCAGTCATTATGGAGACTACAGATTTATTTACTCATTGTATGCCATAGTAGTAAAGAAATAGTCTTTGATGGGCTGGAAAAATGGCTCAGTGGCTAAGAGCAGTAACTGCTCTTCCAGAGGTCCTGAGTTCAATTCCCAGCAACCACATGGTGGCTCACAACCATCTGTAATGGAATCTGATGCTTCCTTCTGGTGTGTCTGAAGACAGCAATAGTATACTCATATAAATAATAAATAAGCAAATTAAAAAACAAACAAACAAACAAACAAACAAGAAATAGTCTTTGGCAAGGATTGTAGATCAGAGCCACATTATATCAGACTAGGGCCTCAGACCCCAGATTCTCATGTCCCAGTCTGATGTCTTTGTACAGACCCCTGCTTTTGCTGTTAGCAGCTTTGCCTCTTAAGCAATCATGCTTCTGTTTGGCCAATTGCAAGCCCACCTGAATGCACATGTTCACTTGTGACCAATAAGGTGAAAGTGGTGTTTGAAGGGAACCTGCAGCTGCCCTGCCCCCATCCCTGCTCTGCCCCATCTCCAAGTGATTTTGTCCTCTGCTTTGTCATCTCCAGAGCAGGCGACAAAGAGGCACATGTAGTTGCATTTATTGCAACTTTCTCACACGGCTCACTCTATGTCAAGGACCTGTTAGTTCTAGTTTCTTTCTAACAAATTATAGGTCATCAATATTCATTGATAAATCATATTTATGCAGATGCTCCTGTATCGCTGGCTGATCTCCAGCTCACCAGGTAGCCAAGAATGACCCTCCACTTCTGAAGTGCTGAGATTACAGGCTTGGCCATTACCCCCACTTATGCAGTGCTGAGGATTAGGTCCATGGCTGGATGAGATGTACATTCCACTCTTCCAGCCGAGCTTTGTCTGCTGAGACGATGGCCCATTGGCTGCACTGTATAGATCACTGTGATTATTTCCAGACAAACCCTCTTCCCATTGAATCTACCAGCAAACTTTGGGCTTTAACTGGGTTTGGTAATACACCTTTGTAAACCCAGGAGTTCGGGAGGATTTAGGAAACCAAGGTGTGTTAGGCCCCATTTTGGCCCTGGTTTGGGCCTTGAGGACAAACCTGAGCCTGGCTCCAGTTTCTGTGGCCTTGTGGCAAAGCCTAAGCCTGGAGTTTTGAGATCTGTCTCAGTCACTTCCATATTGGATGACTCAGCAAGACCTGTTTGGCTTTGCCTCTGCCCTGCCATTGCTGATATAAAGCTTTGCCATTGGCCCTGTCACTCATTCCATACCCTCCATCACCCTTCCCTGCCTCCTACATCATCTTACCCCACCAAAAATTCTCCCTATGTTCTTAACTTATATAAGTGAGAGGCTGATGCCATAGAGTTGAGTTCCTGCTTTAACAAGACTCCCAGCTCGGTGTGTTTCTTTTGGGCTGAAACACTCACCATCCTGCTCAGCCCTGGAGAGACCCTGGCAGAACTGGGACCTCTCTCCTCTCTCCTGGACCTACCGGCAAGGAGCCAGGAGAGGTGGAAGAGTCAAGAGAATTTAAGGCCATCTTGTATTATACAATGAATTCAGGATTGTGTGTGACCCTGTCTGAAACACAACAAAACAGAGAGAGAGAGAAAGAGAGAGGGAGAGAGAGAGAGAGAGAGAGGCAGAGAGACAGAGAGACAGAGAGACAGAGTCAGAGAGATAGTCAGAAACAGAGAGGCAGATGATATTAGTAAAACAAGATCCTAGGTGCCATCTGGGAATCGAGAAAATCTATAAATTGGTCAGTGGGTGTCTTAGGGTTTTACTGCTGTGAACAGACACCATGACCAAGGCAAGCCTTATAAGAAACAACATTTAATTGGGGCTGGCTTACAGGTTCAGAGGTTCAGTCTATTATCATCAAGGTGGGAGCATGGCAGTATCCAGCCAGGCATGGCGCAGGAGGAGCTGAGAGTTCTATGTCTTCATCCAAAGGCTGCTAGTGGAAGACTGACTTCCAGGCAACTAGGGTGAGGATCTTATGCCCACGCCCACAGTGACACACCCATTCCAACCAGGTCACACCTATTCCAACAAGGCCACACCTCCAAATGGTGCCACTCCATGGTCCAAGAATATACAAACCATCACAGTGGGTCAGGGAACTAATGGCAGTTTGTGACTGACTTGTTCCTGTGCTTAGCTCTCTTGTCTATCATGTGTAATAAAATAATAGAGAGTTGAGACCTGTGCTTTAGGAGTGGAGTGTATGGAGGTAGAACCCTAGGCAGGATTGAGAGCCCTTTGGTCAATGCTGAATACAAGACCCAGGCCTTGCTCTGCAAGGTCTCCACAGCCAACACTTCCTTGTTAGCACTGCAGAAATAGGACTTGCAAACCTTCTTCGTTTTTTAAATTTGAAGGCAGGATTATCTGTATCCCAGGCTATGGTCAAGGACAGCCTTGAACTTGTGATCCTCCCATGCACCTCCACGTCCCAGTTTTTTTTTTTTTGTTTTGTTTTGTTTTTTTTTGTGCTAGAGATGTAGAGCTGGAAGCCAGGACTCCATGCATGCTAGGCAAGCAAACTGGTACATCTCTGACCTCCAGCCCTTCTTTCCCTAAAGCTAGGTTGCCTCTCAGGAAGAATATGAGAGTTTCTCCCTAAAGCCTCACAACAAAATGCACTGAAACCACTAAACAGAGATAGGTGTGGGGACAGAGGTGGCTTGGGAAAATTCATTTCATAGCCTGACAGAATTATCTTAAATAATAAATAAAGAGCCAATGTCTGCAGACCTCTTACTGACCTGCACAGTATTCGGATCTATATATGTATATTAATAATAAAACTGACAGAAATTAAGATGGTGCTTGGCCCTACTTCGCTTACCTACTGGGAAATGAAATTGTGTTCGTGCTTTTAAGGGGTGGCTGGTTTCCATCACGGAGAAAGCCAAACTTAAAAATAAGAAAATAACTTTAAAGTATGTATTGGCGTTTGATCAGCCAATTTCACATTTTACAAACTGTAGACTCAGCCAGATATTAGACACAGCAAGAAACCCAGAGCTTGGTTTTCAATTCATTCTTCCTTGTAAAAATGCTGTAAATTTCAAATCCATGATTACACTGTGTTATTTCACTGAGACTAGAATAAGCCCTCTGGTGGCCAGTTCAAAACTTAACAAACTGAATTTCCTGTGTCCTTCCAAGGGGTCCACTCTCTGTAGGCTAACACTTGTGGCTGTTACACCGATTTTCACCCACGTTTTACCACTTGGAAAAGAACAGTGCATATATAGTACTGTTTTCACATGTGCCCCGAAAGAATTGAATACCTCAAAGAAACATACGCTGTGTAGGCCGCAGTTTTAATAACAGGCGACTAGCTGGCCCTGTGTGTAGGTCCCTAACTGTGCCTTTCTGTGGGGTTCTGAAATTGCACACTGTGTCCTCTCACAGTGAGTATGCCACTTGGCTCTCGAAGGCTGTGGCACACACTTTGTGTACCTGAAGGCAGAAGACTCCTGGAGCTGGGGCTGGGGCTGGGGCTGGGGCTGGGGCTGGGGCTGGGGCTGGGGCTGGGGCTGGGGCTGGGGCTGGGGCTGGGGTTGGGGCTGGGGCCCTCGGATCTGAACTGCTTTAGTTCTGACCAAGTCCATCCGTTTCTTCCTACCCTCCTGCGTTGACCCTGAACTCACAGACAGATGATGGAGCAAGTTCTGTTTTTCCTTTGCCTCCCGAGAAGCCAGATCTTGCTGTCCCACTGGAGCTGCTTCTTGTATGGCTGGCTCTTCTCCGCAGCTCTCACTTCTAAAGGGTTTTTCTTTGGGGATGTACTTTTTTGTTGGTTTGTTTGTAAAGTGAAAGAATGACAGAGTCCTGGGAAACTACAAGAAACCGAAGGGAAAGGCAGATGGAGAGGTCAGTTCCCTTTCACCTGACCTTTCAGTGGTCACGCATTACATAATCAGTATACAGTCAAAGCCACGATGTGGACTTTAGTACCGTCCGAGAGAGACCGTAAGTGAGAGACCGCTGGGCTGGCTAGCTTTATGTAAACTCAATACAAGCTAGAGTCACTGGAATGGAGGGAGCCTTGGTTGAGAAAATGCTTCAATAAGACCCATCTGTTGGCAGGCCTGTAGGACGTTTTCTTAATTAGTGGTTGATGTGGGAGGGCCCAGCACATTGTGGGTGGTGCCATCCCTGGGATGGTGGTCCTGGGTTTTATAAGTAGGCTGAGAAAGCCAAGAGGAACAAGCCAGTAAGTAGCACTCTTTTATGGCCTCTGCATCAGCTCCTGCCTCCAGAATCCAGCCCTGCTTGAGTTTCTGTCCTGACTTCCTTTAACAATGGACGACCAGGTGGAAGTGTAAGCCAAATGAAGTCTTTCTGCCTCATGTTGCTTTGGTCCCGGTGTTTCATCACAGCAGTAGAAATCTTAACTAAGACAGCCGTGTTCAGCTTTCAGTACCTGACACACACTCATCTGTGTGTTTGTGAGTGTGGGGCATTCTGTATGATGTTATCACACAGGCGTGTTAGTCTCCTCTTTACCACAGTCTGTACACAACTGTGCCTCTAGCACAGGCTTTCTCATGCTACCACTGTGTACACACACCCGGCTTCCCCACGAGCCTAAGCACATGACAATCACACACGTAGTTATTTTTCCCCCTCTAATTTTGAATGTGTTGTACAAATGGAGTCACAACTTTTTGAGATGGACTTGCTTTTACCCATAATTCCTCTGACCTATCTGAGATGTTCATGGTGTGGATTTTCCATTCACCCTCTGAGAGGCGTTTACAATGCTTCCAGTGATTGGCTGCTATGGACGTTCTTGCACATGTTTTCCCTAAGTTCTTTAAGTTGCTAGAAGAATTCAAAGATTCAGTAATGCTTTTTTTGTTTTTTTAAAGGAGAGTCTATTCAGTGTTTTTCAGATGGAAGCCATATTATGTATTCTCACATAAATCTCCTTCAGGAACTTTTCATGGAAGTTCTGATACTTTGTAGTAGCAATAAGTATCATTTACTCCTGTGAATTAAGTCTTATTAAAGGACCAGTGATATCCAGCTTTTGGCCTTGTCACTGTCATCAATCCCAAAAGGCACCTTATGATCAGTGGGTTTTTTTAAAGGAGTGTTCTGACATGGGAGTGGCTGCCCACAGGTAGTGAATGAGTCTGCAGGACTTGGGGGATGTGCTATCTCTGTAATGCGCATACCAAGCTAGAGATTTTACTTTTCTTTTTTTTTTTCAAGGATGTAAGTAATGACAGAAATAATATAAAATATGTCAATGTATTTTTTTGTATTGGTTGTACATGGAAATGATTATATGTCTGTGCACATTGGGTAAAATAAGAGATACTATTAAAATTATTATTGGGGAGGCAGCAAGTGTTCTTAGTAGGTAAAAGCACTGGCCGCCACAGTTGGTTATCTGAGCTGGATTTCTGGGACCCACACGGTGGAAGGAGAGAACTACAGCTTGTCCTGTGACCTCCACACTCATACTGTAGCAGGTATATAGCCCCCCCCCCCAGTGATTTTAAAACCCCATGAATTGCTATGTCTTGCATGTGCTGAGCACCTCCTCTGCCATTGAGACACACTTTAATCCTCTTAGAATACTTTTCTATCCACTTATTTTTTTACTTTGTAAATGTGACTACAGAAAATGTAGGACTGAGCACGGGGATCCCTGATGGAGGAGTTGGAGAAGGGACTGAAGGAGCTGAGGGGGTTTGCAGCCCCATGGAGGGATCAACAGCATCAACAGGTCAGACCCTCCAGAGCTCCCAGGGACTGAACCACCATCCAAAGAATACACATGGAGGGACCCATGGCGCTGGCTGCATATGTGGTAGAAGATGGCCCTCCCACCCTCCTTCCCTCCCTCCTTTCATCCTTCCTTTCTCCCTTCCCTTCTTTTTATATTTCCTTCCCTCCTTTCCTTTCCTCTCTCTTGTCCCTCCTTTCTTTTTTTATTCTTTCTTCCCTCCCTCGCTCCCCTCCCTCCCCCAGTCCCTCTCTTCTTCCTTCTTTCTTGACTTTTCATTTATGACAACTTTGCTTAAAGTATCATCCACCTTTTACTTTTTGCCCAGATCCTTTTGTTCAGTCTTGAGAGTCACACTAGAAACTATGCTTTTAAAATCATTTCAGAATTTACATTCTAGCCCATAGATCCCACTAATGGTGGCCAACACTTTCAGAATTGTTATAAATGCTATGCCATGATGAACTATCATGTAATTCTTTCATCAGTCCAATGAGATAACTATTAGCCAGGCCTTATCCAGAGATGAGTACTTGCTCTACTAAATAGTGGGTCAGGGGTGATACCACCCAATGCTTGCAGAAACCTGGTGAGGTTCATATTAACAGAGAAGTTCTGTACAATGCTCAGGATGCCCAAACAGAAAAGGTGTGAGGGAGATGTATAGTCTTTGACATCCACCTCTTGAATCCTTGATACTGAACCATAATTCTGTCTGCTGCTTTGGCTTATGAGCCCTCCTGTTCACACTAGCAGTTTTATCCAATACTTCATTTTATTCTAAAATTTATCTTATTCTAGTATTTTGTTTTATTCTATATTTTATCCTCAAACTTGTCTCTGTCAATTCCACAAAGTAGAACCATTTACAAACAATTAGAATGTATGCCCGGGGACTGTGGGTTTTCCTTCCATTCAAGACAGGGTGTGTACCTCCCAGGGGAGGGTGTCGTGCCAACATCCTCCCAGAACAATAAGCAAAGCATTTGTTACCTGATTCCCCAGTCTTACAGTTTCTTCCGGCTTACATAATGCTCATGCTTACTGAAAGCATTGTGTATGGATAAACAGTTGTCATTCATGGTCCACTGTTGGTGCAAAGTTGGGGTATCTTAGTGACATTCTGGAATGATGGAAGCTGAAGTGCTACTGCAAGGGACATTCTCTGTACAGCTCGCTCCATACATACTTTTCCAGCCAATCCCTGTTTGGCAACTTCTCAAGTCAGCTCTTGTATAATGAAGCAGCCATGAGTGTATATGGTAGAATGTGCATGGCGATGTTCCAGTAAAACTTTTGAGGGCTATGGTTAGGTGGCTCCTGTTCTAAGAAAGTTTTAGAATAAAGTTTAGAAGCCAGACCTCCATACTCTTAAATTACTGAATTCTATATTCTGCCGGTCCACATTCAATGGCATTTTCCCCCATCTTATAAAACTATACACATTTCAAACACTCAAGAAGATGTAAGACATGTCAGGTACAGTGGTGCAAGTCATTGACCCTAACCCTTGGGAGACAGAGACAGGCAAATCTCTATGAGACTGGGGCCAGCCAGGTCTACATATTGAGTTCTAGGTTAGATGGTGGTACCCTGTCTCCAAAATCCAACACACACAGACACATATGCACCTGTACACACACACACACACACACACACACACACACACACACACACAGAGAGAGAGAGAGAGAGAGAGAGAGAGAGAGAGAGAAACAGAAACATTGAGAGAGACAGACAGAGAGAAGTAGTATGGGGGGGCTGAGGCTAAGGGGAAAATCTAATAAGGTTGAACCTTTTGGTGCCCCCCCCTTCTTGCCCCTCTTCCTCAGGTGATTCTTATCCTTACTTTGATGTTCATCACGCCCTTGTTAATCTTCATGGTTTAGGATGTGCACTCCTGAAACAATGAGTGATGTTCTATTATCCATTTTAAAATACACAAACAACACTGTATCATGTGTCTCCTTCCTAAGTCTCTTACAGCAGAAAAATTTAAAATGGAAATAAAACATTATTTCCTAGTTAAAAGAAGTTAGCATCATAAATTATGATTAATATGAAGCTACACAAGCAACAATAGAGAAATGGTCTACTTGCCTCATGTTCTGGATTAGGAAGGTAAAAGAGAATTGACAATGAGATACATAATTTCTGTTTAAGTCTAGAGCTTTTGATAAAGACCTGGGTCCAGACTTGTACCTGTGTGACACTGGCAAGCTGTGCATTCTCTGTACCTCAGTCTGCGACACTTAGAGGAACCCTCATACCCAGCTCTGTAACACTCACATAGAGCCTGGGATTTAGTATCTGTACGTTTTGCTTTTAATACTCAAAAATTTAAGTTCAGACTTTTAAGCACCCAAGTTAGGAACAAAGGTAATTAAAAACAATTGACTGAGACTGTTGTTACTGCATTAGATGGCATTTTTAATCTCTACACTGAGAAACAGCAGAGATTTGAGAATGACCTTGATAAGACAGGAAGGTGTTGTTAAAGTATTTGCTGAGTAATTGTAGTGAAAACCTACTGACGAGATCCCACATGCATTACTAGTGTTGCATGGATTGTATTGCTGATGCCACATGAAGTACATCTTGGATGCCCTATGGCCGACATTGCTGTGGGTTGAAGTGAAATGTCCTGCGGAGGCTTGAGTAAATCGTCCTATTTTAGGAGGTCATGGAGTCTCTAAGGCGTGGTATCTTGCTGGAAAAAGTAGGTTACTGGTGGTGGACCTTATAAGTCATTGCCTGAACCAACTGTCTGCTTCCTGGTGTGTCCAGAGGTGAACAAGCAGCCTCCCACTCCCACCTCCACAGGCAAGAGCTGGCTCTGTGCTTATGCCTTATCCACCATCATGGGCTGTATCCCTTGAACTGTAACCTCTTCCTCTTTAGGCTGCTTCCCATCAGACATTGGTCAAAGGGAAGAGGACATGATGACTGCACTCAGATTGGCGTCCCTCTTGCCTCATGGTTTACATGTTGAATTTCTAGCATCCAGTGAAGAGTGGCGTCTTTGGGAGGTATCATAGTAGGGTCAGATTAGATCATACAGGTGGGGTCTTCCTAATGGGGGTCAATGGTACTACAGTGGAGACTGGAGAGAAGGTGGCTCTTCCTTTCTGCTCCTGGCCATGTGAAGATACTAAAGGAAGACTGTTGTGTTCGGCCAGCGGCTCACATGTCTGGGTTCTAGTCTGGAAAGGCATCTTGGAAACCTGGAAGAGAAGAGGGAGCTAGGTGGGCGAGAGAAAGATGTAGCTAAGACAGTCATTCTGATCAAAGCTCAATTTTACTATTCCGACACTCAGTTATGAAGGAGGGGAAGGGGCCCGATTCCCGCCAAATCATCTTGGGGTCCAGTTGCAGAGTGACCACGTGTATGGCTCCGTAACAGCAAGGCGGCAGGCTCCAGCAGTGGGCGTGGCAGAACGATGGAGCGGCAAGCTCCACCCGGATGCAAACAGTGAAACCTGAGCAAACAGGTTTCAGGCTGGGGAGGGGAGGCTACAGAAGACAAAGCTCCTATTTACCCATCAGGAAATGTACCCTCATATCTACTCAAGAGTGTCTTAGACCTACTCCTCAAGACTTCAAGAAATGTCTGTGTTGACAGCATCTAAGTTATGGGGCTTTTGTTACAGCAGCTTCTGCTGATGGATACAGGTGCTGTTAATCGGCATCCCCAGAGATTGAGAAGACAATCAGGCATTCAAGAGAGAACCCAGAGATCCAACTGTAGATCCCAAGCCAGGTGTCACCACTCATACACAGGCACACGCCTGGCAAGTTCCCAAGTTACCTCTCCAAGCAGGCTGTTCACAGTAAATGCAGAAAATGGAAGACCAACCAAGGGAGGCAGTTGTTAGTGGTGCACATGGGCCACCAAAGTTACACACTTCAGTGAGCATTGTGGCCCTTTAGACTGCTACAAGGCACCATCTAAATGACACAATTACTTGCACTATTAACTAAGTGAATGTTCTTCACAGACTTGGTTCTGTGGGGAAAACCAAAAACCAAACCCACCTGGAGTCTGAGAAGCTTGGGTATTGTCTTAGGGTTTCCATTGCTGTGAAAAGACTCCATGACCAAGGCAACTCTTTAAGGGGCAATCTTTAATTGGGGCTGGCTTACAGGTTCAGAGGTTCAGTCCATTATCACCATAGCAGGAAGTCAGCATCCAGGCAAGCATGGGGCTGGAGAAGGAGTTGAGAGTTCTACATCTTCATCCAAAGAAAGCCAGGAACAGACTGGCTCTCAGGTGGTTAGGAGGAGTATCTCATTGCCCATTCCCACAGTGGCACACTTCCTCCAACAAGGCTGCACCTATTCCAACTAGGTCACACCTCTTAATAGTGCCACTCCCCGGGCCAAGCATATTCAAAGCACCACAGGTATTGAAGGCACTTGTTCGATTCCTGTATTCTTCTGACAAGTGTGGTGCTTACCTGAAGTATCATCAGCAAACACACTTTTGGTCTCTTTGTGCTGTTGAATTGAGGAGAAGAAACCAGAGGCACACAAGGAGTCTGAAAGGATGACAGTTGCATGATAACAGTGACAAGAGTTGGGACATTTTGTCTGAGACCAAAGCAGGCGCAGGGAGGTTTACTGACCATCTTTAGGGAAATGAGAAATCCCCATGTAGTCCACGTATGACAGATTTCCATCAGTTTTATGGGAGACAAAATTGGTGGCCACAGACTTGAACTGCAGAGGAGAGAATCTCACAATCAGGGCTAGTTTTCAGTGCAGCAGCTAAAAATGGTCCCTGGGTATTGCTAAAGGAGGAGCTGGCATCTAGAGGGACTAAAGAAAACAAAAACATCCCACTCAGAGACATTCCAAGATCTCTCTAGGGCCAATAGATTAGTTATTCTTTAGATCTAACTTTAAGAATGTAAAAAAGCCACAGGATTTTCTAATTTTCACTGTAACCCAAATAAGCCAGACTTTGCTGCAGATAACTTAGTTTGTTTATCCACTCCTTGATTCCTGGAACTTCTCCTGTCTCTGGATTTTTGTCTCTATGACAAGCCTGAATTTCCTCTCCACTCGGTGTACCCTGGATACTGGAGACAACAGATCTGTCTTCCCTTTCATTATGTCTATCCTCTTGGGACTCATTCTAGTGTGTCACTCAAAGGTGCTCAACTCTTCCCTCTGTTCTTTATATTATCTACTTGGAGGTACTTGATTTTTTTTCATAAGAATTTCTATTCATGAAGGTTTGAATCAGTCAGGTGATGCTTCAACTGTCTGTGTTCACCTGTGGCCACAACATTTACAGTTCATAACATGGAGGCTCTTTGCATTTTATGACCCATATACAGTTTACAACAAGTACCTATGAGGTATAGTTTCTGCCCAAAAAAATGTATGTCTAATCTTATCACTTTGGAAATACATACTGAAGTTCCTCCTGAAATTGTACCACTTTTAAATATAGCACAATATGGTATGATGTGGAATCCATGAGGCTTTCTAGAGCAACCCACTCTCTTAGGGTCTCCATTGCTATGAACAGACACCATGACCCAGGCACCTCATAAATGAAAGCATTTGGGCTAACTTACAGTTTTAGAAGATCTGTCCATTATCATTATGGTGGGAAGCATGGCAGCATGCAGGCAAACATGGTACAGGAGAAACAGAGAGTTCTGCATCCGGATCCAGGAAACTGGTTTTCTTAGGCAGCCAGAAAGGGGCTCTCTTCTTCACTGGGTGAAGCTGGAGCATAGAACCTCAAAGCCCACCCCCACAGTGATGGACTTCCTCCAACAAGGCCACACCTCCTAATAGTGCCACTTCCCATGGGCCAAGCTACATATTCAAACCATCACATCCACCCACCAGGTAAGAGTGGCCCATTTTCTGTTTTGTCCAGCCCATGACCTAAGAATGTAATTTACAATTTGAAACGTTTGAAAACACTTTTTTGTTTGTTTGTTTTTTTTTTTGAGACAGGGTTTCTCTGTATAGCCCTGGCTGTCCTGGAACTCACTTTGTAGACCAGGCTGGCCTCGAACTCAGAAATCCACCCGTCTTTGCCTTCCAAGTGCTGGGATTAAAGGCATGTGCCACTATGCCCGGCCCTTGAAAACACTTTTAAATTTAGGGCCAAATTTCCTAATTTCTGCTACAAAGTAAGCGATGTAGAACCCAGGGGAAAGGGTAGAGAGGCGAAAGGGGGAAAGCCCTGTCTAACTTCTGGGAAGAAATTAGTATGTCTAGAAATGGAAACTCCTCCTGAAGGGAATTAGGCAATTCTCCCACTAAGTATTTGTTACATTTTGCAAGTGATTTTTCTTATGTCATAAGTGTATGTGGGTGTGTGTGTGGTGCTTTGAATGAGAATGCCCCCCCCCCCCAGTGTATTAAACACTTAATCCTCAATTCGTTGAAATTTTGATTAGGAGGTGTGGCCTTGTTAAAAGAGTTATGCCAGTGGTGGTGGCCTTTGAGGTTTCAAAAGCCCACACCATTCCCATTTAGCACTGATACCTCCCACAATTACCAATATCTAACGATAATTTCTATTAAACTTAAGACACAACAGCAGAACCACACAGCAGAGCCCAAACCAACTTACTCACTTTCACAATTGTGAGCTAAATGGAGGATTTCCGTTTGATATCCTACGCATTGAGACACACTGCTAAGCAGCAGAAGAACCGATGAGCGATAAATATCTTTACTCCCCTTTCAGCGCATTTGTTTAATTAGATTTTAAAATGTGGTGCAATGGTATACATTATCTTGTTTTATAATTTGAATTAGAAACAAATTAACTTTTAAAGTATGGTAATCCCCAGTCTCATGGATAGAGGAATCTTCTGTTGCTTTTTATTGTGTTATCCTTGGGAACTATGTTGAGTTAAAAAAAAAAAAAAAACCAAAAACTTGTATTTTTATGAGCCGAAAGCAAAAGAGCTACAAAGCAAACCCTCATAGTTAGGGATTATGACAGTTGGTTTTTTTGATGTCTTTTAATCTAGATACACTTCAAATGAAGGAAAAAATATCAAAGCCACAAGAAAAAAGAATGTACTTTATTCCATCACACATCACCCCCTGCCTGCCTAAACATGCCACCCCAAAATGGTGAAATGTTTAAAATTAAAAGTAGTTTCTCATTCACCCAAGAAAAAACTTTCTAAAGATTGCTAATGTTCTTTGAGACAAGGTTTGAACAGAGTGTACTTTAAGATGTCTATTATCCCATGGGAAACTTGTCCTCAGACAGGTAATGGTGTGACAGACACAAGAGCCACACTTCCGTTATAAACTGTATAATGCATGCATAATTTTGGACATTAAAAGTGTGTTTTCCTAGCAACATACACAATAGCTCTCAGGACCATAAGGAAGATAAATTTATGAATAAGACACATGAGCACACACACACACACACACACACATACACACACATGCACACACACCAGCCAGTTGCTTTTAAGCACCTATAATGTAGTAAACAAATCCTGCCCTAGCCTACCCATGATTTTACAAAGTGCCAGTGGCTTTCTATGGGTCTGTGCAAAGAAGAGCCCCCTGCCCCCATCCCAGCTCCCAAGGAAAACAGAGTATCTGCCTCTAACGCCTGCCTTTCATCTCTATTACATTTAGAAAAAAAAAATGAAAAAATATGTCTCTTTTCTTTTGAAGTTTAAGACAATTTGTTTTGTCTAGTGTCAGAATATTTTCTCAAAGATAGGATTAATCTCATTGTAAATGAATGATATGAGATGGGGTTTGTTTGTTTGTTTGAAATGCCAACACTCCTTACAAAGAAAACTAGTTTTACAAGAAACACAGAAAATACCTTCTCGTTCTATATTGTATTAATGTAGCATAGACAATAACTGTGGCAGTGTGTGTATGCATGGGTGATATGTCAGTGAATAAATGAGAGCCTTCCATTAGGAAGACATGCTCATGCTACCTTTAACAATGGAACTAAGCAACATCTTACAGCGAATCAGAGGCTCGGGCAACAGCACCCTCTGCTAAGTGGGATCTGTCTCGTTAGCAGCCAACTGCCTTGTCTTGAGAGCCTGCTCCTCCTACTCGGTCCTTTGCGTAGGTGTTACGCTGATCTCACTTTAACCTTATTCTTTTCAAAACATGAGTTGTGACAAAAGACTTCTTACTAACCCCGGGACCTAGGTTAACTCAATAGATTTATAACCATCTCTTTCAAAAATAAGGCTGTTTTAACAATCGTGAAAACGATCTGAATCACAAATCTGAGTGTAAATAAAATGAGAATTATTTTGATGGACAGGTAGGTGCTTGTATGCTTTTTGCCTACATAAATATAGACATTCTTCATAAGATGTCTCAGAGATTCAAAGTAGAACACCCACTGTTGGTCTAGAAGTTACTTTCTCAGAGCCTGGAGATGAAGGTGCACTTACTTATAATAGAGCCTATGACCTATGATGTCATTGCGCTCTCTCTCTCTCTCTCTCTCTCTCTCCAGCATGCAGAAAGATTGCCCTCACCATGTTGGGGCTTAGGAAATATCTTTAGAGATTTAAGAGCCAATCCGTGTCTGCCCTCTGCTCCCTAATCTCTTTCTTCACCATCCTACCCCAAGGTAAGCCAGAAATGTGAATTCTTCTTTTCCTTTGGAAGCCATAGCAACCAGAGCCCCCTTTCCCCTAAAGCCCTTCCCTGACCTTTCCCTGTCTTGGAGCTGGTTGCAAAGAAACTCTGTCTTCTATGACTACTAGTCTAGAAGAGATTTATCTAACCTTCAGGAAGAAGGGAATCTGCACAGGGAGGCTGAGGAGAATCTAAGCAGACAAGCCTTGCTGGCTTCCTATTCAATCCTTCAGGCCCTTTCTGTCCTGTTCTGCCCATACACTAATTAATGCCTGCCCTCTGCTCAGTTAAGCCATGAACTCTGACAAGTCACTCTGGTCAACAGGAAGACTCTAGTGTTGTGCAAAACTGTAATGGAATAACTATGTTATACCATCTGTTTACCTGGCTTCCTGTTAGGTGTACTGGACATACCTACTCAGTTATGATTCCTACTTTTCCTCACTCTGTATCCTCTCAAGGGGAAAAGGCAATGAATTATTTTCTCATAGTGACCTACAGAGATTGCAGATCTGTGTGGGTCTTGGCTGTGGGTAACAAAATCCAACACATCTGAAAGGTTTGGGAAGCAATCAGGTGACATGAGGCAGTAGACATTTTAAAAAAGATTTATTTATTATTTTCATGTGTGTGGGCTTCCATGGTCCTGTGGAGGTTAGGAGAGGAAGTTGTCCTGTAAGTGGAGTTATCAGGACTTGTGAGCCACCATGTAGCTGGTGGGACAGAACCAGGTCCTCTGCACACACAGTCTGCACTCCTAGGTGCTGAGCCATCTCTCCAGTCCCAAGGCAATAGACTTTTGAAAAAGCAGATTGCTGACCTAAAAAAGCAGGGGTCAGAGCTTCTCATACAGTGATTTGTGTTGAGAGTTTCCTCTGGGCCCTTGGGACCCAAGGCGGAAAGAGGATTTTCTTTTTTTTTTTTTGCAAGAAGAGCTAGATCTACCAGTCCAGTGCTTCTCTGTAATCTGTCGGCATTTTCTCTAGTTTGCCTTACTCTAGGTAGCTAGCCACAGAACACATAAATGCACGTGAACTCACCCACCGCTGCACACCCATGCAGGAAAGATGCAGCTCAATTGGGAAGTATTTACTGAGGGCCTCCTGTGGGAAAGGCATGGGTTTCGGTCCTGGATGTGATGGCACACTTGACTTCCCTGTAGTGAGTCCAGCTCCCTTTGAGACTACATGTGTTTGCATTTTCCTCTTATTTCAACACAAAAGGACACGAGTCTATGAGTCACAACAGAAGTGAGTTAAGTATCTTATATTTAAGGGTGTAAATGATAATTTAAGGACACTCCTGCTGGATTCGGTGCTTCTTTATGTTCAGGAGTTCCTGGGAGAACCAAAATCTGCACACTCACATTTTCTTCTATAAAATGGTACAGTGTGTGCCTCTCACCTACACACATCCTCTCATACACGTTAAATCATCTCTAGGTTGCATGCGACTCCTAGTCCAATATAAAATGCTACGTATTAATATAGTCACTGTAGGATATTATATATGGAATAAAAATTAATGTAAGAGCAAGCCTGTACAACTCAGGACAGGCAATTTACTTCTCTGTGTTCTCAATCTGTGGATGTGGTGTGTACAGTAAGGTTGCAGATAGGCATTTGCTGGGATGATGTAACACTGTAATTTGTGAGGCATCTGCTAAAATGATGTAGGGGTTAACTTTGAACCAGTTTCAGGTCATTGTTATCTAGTTTTATTTAATGATTGACTTCCAGGTATGTTAATCATTACAGTAGCTTTTGTTGGAGACTGCTTCTAGTGCTTTGATTCAATCGGGAAACTTTGTGTCCAAATGCTGAAGGTCCTTGTAACCAATTGGTTTTTGATCAATCAATAAAGATGCCAACAGCTAATGGATGGGCATGGGTCAGGGCATGGGCACAAAGCAGGACCCTTAGAGTTGTATGGGCAGGATGTAGAGAGGAACAGCAGAATCGCTATGAATCCGGGTAGAATGATGGGTTGCAGGAGCGGCAGGAGATAAAGCCAACCAGCCATGTGAAATTTTGGGTAAGTGGCCACTGGGAGTTCCAACTCCGCATGAGTAGGCAAGCTAGTTCCCTGTCCTTCAGCACCTAGCAGAAGGTGTTCATTCTGCATCCTATAAACTATGACATTGGATGAATCAGGTTCCATTCATTCAGTGGCCCTTCATACCCTTGTGAAGGAGATTAAATCTTTTTATTAATGTCTCAGTCCACTTTATGTCACTCTAATAAAATACTTAAGACTAGGTAAATGCATAAATAGCTGAATTTATGAATGTAGGGAGAGCCAACATCTGCTCAGTGTGTGATGAAAAAAAGCCTTCCACTGCTTCAAGAGCTGGGATAGGGTAGGTATCATGTGTGGAGACAACAATCTCAGCAACTGTGCTTCTCCCTGCAAAGCCTCTAGCATCATCATCTGGGCCTCACATTTTAAATATCCCATTTCCAAATACCATCAACATATTTGGGGGACTATGTCTAACATGTAAATTTGTGGTACACACTCAAAACACAGCACTTAGTATTTGGGGGACTGGTATTTTGGAAAGGAAGGAATAAGAGAGGGAGACTTAGAACGGGGACCCAGTCCTCACAGAAGCCTCACAGAGCTGAGAACAGAGAACCCTTGAGGCTGGGGCAGCCCTGCAGAGCTGATTCTGCCTGGTATGTACACCTCAGTGTACGCCAGTCTCAGGATGTGGACATCCCGGGATGACATAGGAGTCGAAGCGCAGAGGTTCCCTGTGACCTTCCGAAGGGGCAGGCACTGGAGGGTGTGAGTCTGTTTAGCAGGAAGGTTTTGCTCCTGGAGGGGAGTCTGTGATCATCCTCCCGAGACTCCTACCTCCATCTGAGCTGGTGATTATTGGTTCAAAATGTTCTACATTAACCGCGCATGCTGCAGAGAGCATAGGGTGAATCCAGATTAGAAGTTGCTGCCGAGCAGATTCCTCTTTGAAAACAATCCCAGACAGAAAATAGGTATTTTTTTAAAGGCCATCCTGCTGGTTGCCAATGCTGTCTACTTTGCTAGAAAATAGAAGTTATGAATGAAATCAGGGGCCTAAGATATTTTTAAAAAGCACAATAACATCAGAGTATGAATATAACTATTATTGGTTTCTTAACCAATATTTCTACACATTTGTATATTACACATAGGTTTTAAAGTGTTTTATACATTATATGATATAAAGGAGAAACCTTTATATCTATAGCCAGATAGTGATGCACGTCTTTAATCCCAACACTCAGGAGACACAGGCAGGCAGATCTCTGAGTTCGAGGCCAGCCTGATCTACAGAACAAATTTCAGGATAGCACGGAACAGTCAGAGAGACTCTGTCTCAAACAAAACAAAACAAAACAAAACAAAACAAAACAAAACAAAACAAAACAAAACAAAACGTTGAGACAAAAAAAGGATAAAGGTGTCCTTGCCTCTGAGGCAGCTGATATCTGAGGCAGAGTTGAGGTCTAGGACCAACCCAGCAGCTCCTCTCCAGGTCTAGGTTACACGTACCCAGCAAGCAGGGCCCTGAGTTTCCTGTCTCACTGGAATCCTGTCTTTCTCCTTTGGCATCACTCGGAGATTTTCACCCAGACTTGCTCAAACTGTACCGCATCTGGGGGGTTCCTCCCTAGTTCATACTTTTCTCTATGTCCTTCTTGGTTATTGGGAACCTCCTGTCCTTTTCATTGTGGGGACTTTTTCATTAACCTTCCACAGCTCTGTAGGCCTCAGCCAGGGACTCGACTTTTCTGTTTAGACCCATTCAAGTGAAGGTTGCTTCTTTTCCTACACGAACCCGGGAGGGGAATCAAGATCGCCTTCCATCTCCATCTCTCCTGTGAGAAAAATCCTCTTGGTTTTGAGTCATGTTGCCCACTTGTGTGATCTTACCCTGCTACCCATTAAAGGATTTCTGCTGTCTGCCGGACTTCTGATTCCTCAGCTAGCAGAAAGCCTTGAGGACTTGGTTCATGATCTCTGTCTCTTGGTTGACATCTGTGACCTTTAAGGCCAACTGGACATCCATGGAGACAATACACACATAGTCTCTGACCCTTCTTTATCTCAGAGCCATCAGCATTTGTGTCCACTTCACTTTAGCATGTTAGTCTCTTCATAACTCTGAATTAGCCATCTCTGCACTAGTGTGACAAACACTTGACTTAAATGTATACATACATACATTCAGAAATAGATTAATCTGTTCATAAGGTCCGAGCCACCGTGACCCAATGACCTCTCAAAGGACCCGCTGTAGAACCCTGCTGCTTGGAGACTGTACTGACTGTGTGCCAGCCCCTGGTTAAGTGCTTTCTTTCATGAGAAAGATGGCCTTGGTCATGGTGTCTCTTTACAGCAATAGAACAATGATTAAGATACTGCCTGGTTTTCTAAGCTATCCTCATCTCTTCCCAGGGTTATAGAAATAATCTCCCCATTGGTTTATCGTGCTATATTGAGCTCCTTTATCTCATCTCCAAGCTGTCAAAAAACAAAACAACAACAACAACAAAAAACCAAACAAACAAACTGAACTATGACTGTAGTCCTGGGTGTTCCCATCCTCGGCTTACCTTTAAAATTCTTAAAAGCCTCCAAGTGCTATAAGGGATCAGATGGGACCCTCTGGCCTGGCTTGTAAGGTCTTATCTGGTTTGGGACAGCTGTGCCTCTGGCTTCATCTTTTACCACAACTTAACTCACTGGTTGTGTGCTAGCCACAAAGGCTGTGGTCCTGGGACTTTCAGCATTCCCAGGTCAATGACTCCTTACATTGTACAGTTAATCCTGATCTTGTTAAAGAGAGTTAGTGACTGTCCTTGGTGTACTAGAGACGGACTCTGTAAAAACTCATGGTATTCTCTACCTATCACCGAGCAGAGCTCCTGAACAGAGCATTTGAGTTATAGACTGCACAAATTCAGGGACTTTGCTTGCCAAATGGCACACATAATTAGTGTAATTAAACCCCCTGATCCTGCTTTTAAACTAGTTCTCTTCTCTTTCCTGTCAGGGATCATGGGGAAAGGCCGGTAAGGTCTAAGGATGTAACGATCGGAATTTGTGAGGCTGGAAAGCTGTGCTCACTCAGGTGGGATGACGTGAGGACAAGGGCAAACGGACTCAGATGTTTGAGTATGATACAGCGGCTTAAGAAACAAAGTCAGGTAATGTCCTGGGATTAAGTGGAATGACTATATGGGACAGAGGGCGTTGGCTGGGATTGGGAATTGGCAGATAGCGTGTGAGCAGGAAGAGGTAAGAAACAGCCCATCACTTACACAGGAATATCCGAAGCACAGGTCAGGCTTTGTAAGTAGAGTCGAGGCTCCCCCATGCCTTCATGTAACTGCTGACAGTCGCCAGCAGCGGGGATTTCTAGAGCCAATCTCCCAGAGGTCTTTGCAGCGGTGCACAGCGAAGGGAGTCAGTGCTGGTGTTTGGTTTCTTCCCCTACATCACTGTGTCAGAGCTTCGTCAGTTCTTGGGTTGTATCTTTGGAGCTTAAATCACCAGTATTTTATCTGGCACCTGGCCCACGATGGCTCCTCCACTCCTCCCTGGCCAGCAGGAGAAAAGGAAGTAAAGTTTACCTATGGGTTACGCAGCCGTGCCGGACCCGGCAGGGGCACTTGCCAAGGGCCTGGCATTTTCTATAGACTGGTCTTAAATCATGTGATTTTGTCCTAAGCTTGGGTAGGATAAAAATCACACAGGAGAGCACAGACGCAGTGTGAGGTAACCTGCCAGAAGCCACTTAGCTCAGGAGAGACCCCTGCAGCCTGCGGTCCTGCTCTGAAACTGTCTCTCACAGGGCTCGCCTCTTTCCCATCTCTTGGGCCTGCCGTTTTAATCTGCAGAAGGCTGAGGACTTAAAATTTGGTTCCTGTGCAGTTTGTGTCTAGGACCCAGCCCATCTCAGTGAGTTTCTTTTTAACTGCTTTCCCTTATAAGAAATTTCTGGTTTTTTGTGTGTGTCGGGAAGCCCCGTTTGTTTGTAAAGATAACCTCCAAGAATTCCCTCAGTCCTGGTGGGTCTCCTTCAGGGAGACATTCCACTTCACTTCGCCTGGCCAGCACTAGCTCTTGCTAGTTTCTTCCCTCTGACCTGGGGAGGTTTCTAACCGACCATTTCATCCTTTTATTTAGTTATTGCTTTGGAAGAGTGATGTTACATACACCTGATTTGGGGGTAACAGTTTTCAAAGGTTTAGCATAAGACACTACCGCCCCCCCCCCAACTTCATTTGTTTTAAGAACAGGGTATAATTTAATTTTCTCCAGCTATGCTTATTTCTTCATTGACTTTTGTGAATTGGGCAATTTTATGTTTGCTTCTCCTTTGCCATCGTAGCCCCAGAGTTGAATATTTGTATTTGGTCTAGAAACACTCAGTTTGCATCTCCTTCTTACTTAGCTGTACTTCCCTATAACCTGTGGTGAGACCAGAATGACAGAGTAACCGCAGAGGGGCCTGAAGTCTTCTGGTGAAAAACAAAGGAATTCACACCTGGCTTGCATTTCCTGAGGGTCTCATAGGAGTTAAGGTTTTGTTTTTTTTTTTCTCTAGATCCCCAGCAGACTTCTAAACACACACACACACACACACACACACACACACACACACACACACACACACACATTTTTGGAGTGCAATTAATAAACAAGAGCTTTGATTTTTTTTTTTTTTCAATTCTTGCTTTGAGAGAAAGAGAGAAAACAGGCATTGTGTCCAATTTGCTCTGTATCAACAAGCAGGGCCAACATGCAATTTCTTCTCAGATTTACATCTTGAATACTATTTAGTTTTTTTTTTTTTAAAAAAAAAGAATCTTTTTTTTTTCTCCACTCCTGGTCTCGTCTAATTCTGTAGCTCCTTGGCCTCAGAGCCTGTGAATTTCTCGTGAACGCCTTGTCTTCATAGCAGTATGCAGGATTCTCAGCTTGCCCCTTTTTCCTAAAATTAGAACCGTGTGACGTTACAATAATTTAGACCACACTTAAATGTTAAGGCTGAGAAAGTCCAGTTTCTCTCTGTCTCCTAACATTCCGTTCCATTTGTTTTTCTAAGTGACCTGAAGAGGATGCGGTTGGTCTAGCTTTAGTTTCCAAGCTGGGGTTGGTAGACTTCCAGCCGCAGTATTGGACAGTTTTTTGCTTAGAGGTTACAAAGTAGAAGCAGTTTCCTAAGACCAGGCAAAGTTCTGTTTGAAAGTAAGATTTTGTAGTCACAATGGGGTGAGCCTCAGTGGCTGGGGTTCTAATCAAATGAATTTTAGTCCCCAGGTCCATGAATCATTTACACGTGTGAGGCTCCACTCCTTAATTCTTAGTTTAGGGAATGTGGTCTCTGAGTTAGTTTTCTAGATTTGCTATAGCTGAATATGACATATTGGTGATGGTGGTGGTGGTGGTGGTGGAGGGGCTTAAAATGAAAATTTATCTTATAGTTGTGAATGCCGCAAACCAAGATCAAATGTGTCCGTAAGATTGGTCTCCTCTGAACCTGCCCTCTCTACTTTAGATTCCTGTCTCCTTTGTACCCTTACATGGGCTCTCACCTCTTTCTTAGCATTCTCTTGTGGTGAGAGCACCAGTTATAGCAGATTAATGTCCTGCCCGAGGCTGTATTGGATTATATTCCTTCTTTAAAAGCCCTGATCTCCAAATATAGTTAATCAGGGATTCTGGGGGGTTAAAATTTTTTTAACATCTCAATTGTAGAGACATCCAATTTAGTCCATAACAGCATACAATCACACGTGGGTACGTGTCTCTCTTTCAGTGCTTGCGAGTGTGTGTGTATGTGTGTATTAACCCCTAGCTTTGTGTGTGTGTGTGTATATATGTGTGTATATGTGTGTATGTGTGTATTAACCCCTAGTTGTGTGTGTGTATTAACCCCTAGTTGTGTATGTATGTGTGTATGTATGTGTGTGTATGTGTATGTATTAAGCCCTAGTTGTGTGTGTGTATCAACCTCTAGTTGTATATGTATGTATGTATTAACCCCTAGTTGTGTGTGTATTAACCCCTAGTTGTATATGTGTATATGAATTAACCCCTAGTTGTGTGTGTGTGTATTAACCCCTAGTTGTATATATGTGTGTATGTGTGTATTAACCTCTAGTTGTGTGTGTGTTTGTATGTGTGTGTATGTGTGTGTATTAACCCTAGTTGTGTATGTGTGTATGTATTAACCCCCAGTTGTGTGTGTGTGTGTATTAACCCCTAGTTGGTACTTGGGCCTAAACTTCAGATCATCTGGAAGTGCTAGCTTTCAGCACTATAATAGAATACTTGAGATAATCATTCTATGAAGAGAGAAGATTTGTTTTCTCTTAGTGTTTTGGAGGCTCCCGTCTATGACTTGTTGTTTGGTCCATTGATGAAGTAGCATATAATCCCATATAATTATGGGAATGCTGTTGGCACATCCTGAGCCAGGAAGCAAAGATGTAGAAAGGAACCAAAGTTCACAGTCCCCCTTATAGTTGAACTCCCAGGGACTTAAGAAACCCTTAGAGAGGAATTTTAAACTCCTTTAAATGGGCTGTTGGGGGCACTCAATATCCAAACTACAGCACTGACTCAATTCAGTGTGGATTGTTAATAACAATCCCTCTGCAGCAGATGGGGGCAAATAGAGAGATCCACAGTCAGACATTACACAGAGATACTAGAACTTGGAACACTCAGCCCTAAGTGGGATGTCACCATCAAATCTTTCTCGTCAGGGAAAAGAGTTCAGGGGTCCCCATGGGGAGAAGTGTAAGAGCCACAGGGAATGGAGGACACCAAGAAAACAAGGCTCTCTAAATCAATATGATGGATGCTTGTATGACCTTCCAGAGACTGATGCAGCATGCACAGGGTCTACATGGGCCTGCACCAGGCCCTCTACATTTATAGAGTGACTTCCAGTGTAGTGTTTTAATGGTAATCCTGAGTGTGGGAACCAGTGGGTTTCTGATTCTTGTGCTTTCTCTTGGGTCCTTTCCTTCCGTTGATTGGTCTTATGTGACTTTGGCTTAATAGTAGTTGTTTTATCTTATTGTATATATATTTTTTTATGACTGAATGGAAACCTAGCCATAAGGGTAAAGGTTAACAACTGACCTGTCATTTATATCTGCTGGGAGAGGGAAAGTTAGTTTTTGCCAATGGAACGAGGACACTGGGTATATTAATGACTCCAAGACAGGCCTTATGTTCAGGAGTAGTTGATCAACATAATGGAATCCACAAGTTTGTTTTTTGCATGCTTTTATTTGGTTACAGTTTGGTGTTTTGTTTTGTTTTTGTTTTTGTTTTGGGTATTACTTTGTTTTCTTGGATTGAGGAATCTCTTGTATTAGTTTTTTCATTTTGTTTTGCTTTGAAAAAGAACTTAAGGTTGGGTGGATAGTGACAGTGAGAGGATTTAGAAGGACTTGGGGGAGGAGAAGAATATGATGAAATATATTTAAATTTAAATTTTGTTTTGAATAATAAAATATATAATAGAAAACGAACAACGAAATAAGTAAAGGCAGAGGGATTGATACTCAACCTAATACCACAAAAGCCCAAGGACTGTTTTAATCACATGAAAACACTAAAAATAAGTAAATTAATGTTACTATATATCAAATATAAGAATCGTGTGTGCTGGTGGATAATAGTTTTGATCAACAGTTGCAGAATATTAGCTTACCTGTCTTGCTGTTCTATTTGTTGTGAGGAAACATCATGATCAGGGTAACTTTTAAAAGAAAGCATTTAACTGGGGGCTTGCTTATAGAGGGCTAGTCCATTATCATCATGATGGGATATGTGGCAGCAGGCAGGCAGGCATGGGGATGGAGAAGTAGCTGAGAAATCACATCTGACCCAAAATTGCTAGGAGAGAGAGAGAGAGAGAGAGAGAGAGAGAGAGAGAGAGAGAGACTGGGCCTGCCATGGGCTTTAGAAAGCTTAAAGCCCACCTCTAGTGACCACATTCTCCAAGATGGCCAGACCTCCTAGTCCTTCCCAAATAGTTCCACTAACTGGGGACCAAGCACTCAAATGTATGAGCTTATGAGGGCCACCTCATTCAAACCACCACATTCCAATCATGATTACCTAAATTCTTAGTGTTCATTAAATAGTTAAAACTTACCAAGTAATGTGTTTTTTTTAATTAAACATTTTTATTAGATATTTTCTTTATTTGCATTTCAAATGTTATCCCCTTTCCTGGTTTCCCCCAAGTAATGTGTTAATATTTGTTACTCCTTTTAAAACAATCACTTTGCTTAATTGAGGGTACTTCTGTCCTTGAATCATTTGTCGCTTAGTGTGTCAACCGGGAGGAGATCCAGATACAGTGGAGTCACATACAGAGTAAGCCCAACGTCAACAGGGTATTCCCACCCTTGTCTGAGAGCTAGATTAGATCTACTCAACTCTCCCGGCCTGGAGACCACAGAAGGTCAATGCTATTGTCAAATTTCCTGCGCATACCTGTCCTGACTAGTAACTTCGACTTTCGTCCTCCAGCATCTGCTGAACTTTTGTTCTCCACTCTGTCTTGCAACTGTTCCTTTATTCTTTCCTTGGATTCAACCCAAAGTTACATGATAACTCTGATTATTTGTTCCTTCTAATAAAATACACTGTGCACAAGGGGCTTGAGCAATGGCTCAAGTTAAGGACACTTCCTGTACTTGCAGATGACCCAGGTTCTGTTTCTAGTACCTATGTGGTCTCCCACAACCATCTATAATTTCAGTTGCTTAGGATCCAAAGCCCTCTTCTGGCCTCCTGGGCTGACCTCAGGCATGGGAACCTATGCAGAACCCACACGTGCACACATGAATCAGCTGGGATTTTGCTAGTTGTCTGATGACCAGGAAGGTTATGCCACAAAGGTGTAGAGAAATTAATCCAAAATTGAGAGACAGAAACAGAGAAGTGTCTCGGGCATAGAGCTTCTTGCGCACAGGCCTGGAGACTTGAGCTCACAAGGTAGAGGAGAGGACCTCCTCTTAGGAGCTGCCCTCTGTCCTCCACGCGTACCGGCACTCACAAACATGCCTATAACATACAGAATAAATAAGTCAGTAATAAAGTAATGGACTCCCCCATTCCTTAAGACATCACGTGGATATTCTCACCCATTCTATTTCACTTCCTCACTATTTTGAGAACTATTTGTGACTCCTTTCCCCTTCCTGACTTCTCTGCTCTCCTCTTCCTCCTTCACTCCATCCATCTAACTACCTACCAGTGACCAAAAATAACTGCCAATTACCCAGAAGCCTTTCATGAACTAAAGGAATTCTATCTTGTTGGCTGCTTCCATGCTCCACCCTTTACCCAAACATAAATCCATTTCTGGGAACTGGTGGGAATAATAGTGAGTTTCCTTAGCTGGGTTGGCAAGCAAACAAACAAACGGAAAGCTAGCATCTGCATAAGAGAGATCTGCATGAATCCTTTGAAAATTTAGTGAGGCTGTGACTTTGTAAGGGTTTGGGACACAGAAGGAAGTGACTTTTAACCTGGGTCTCAAAAGATAAAGGAGAAGTTAATATGTGTTTATAATTTCAAGACAGATAGTCATATTTTGGAGTTTGTTTTAGTCAGGGTTTGTATTCCTGCACAAAATATCATGACCAAGAAGCAAGTTGGGGAGGAAAGGGTTTATTCAGCTTACACTTCCACATTGCTGTTCATCACCAAAGGCAGTCAGTACTGGAACTCACACAGGGCAGGAACTTGGAGGCAGGAGCTGATGCAGAGGCCATGGAGGGTTGGTGCTTACTGGCTTGCTTTCCTTGGCTTGCTCAGCTTGCTTCCTTATAGAACCCAGGACTCCCAGCCCAGGGATGGCACCACCCACCATGGGCCCTCCCACCCTTGATCACTAATTGAGAAAATGCCTTACAGCTGGATCTCATGGAGGCATTTCCTCAAGGGAGGCTCCTTTCTCTCTGATAACTCCAACTTGTATCAAGTTGACACACAAAAACCAGCTAGTACAGAGTTATAGACCATTTTGATGCTTACAAAAGCAGGAGCAGGTTTGATGGTATAAAATAACCATCGTTGATCAGGAGTAATCATGTAGGCTGAACGTTCTCATGAGGATAACCGGGTTATTACTCCTATAGGCGAACATGGAGGTGGGCAGGGGAAACAGGTGTAATTACTGAAGCAAGGAATGCTAGGAGCCTGGGTAGTTAGCAGCAGAGGGAAAAGGTAGACTGAAGAGACTTCTCTGTGGTGGTGTGGGAAGGGGGTGGCCGGTGCGCGTGGGCATGAGGGAGAGGACGAACGAGCGTACTTGTGAGGTGCGGTGCAGAGAGCAAAGCCTGCTGGTGCCACTGATGGGGAGGTGGCCGCTGATGAGCAGCAGGGACTGAACCATGGAAATGAAGTGCCACGGCATATGTTGGGGTGCAGGTGGGATCTGTTTGGATTTATGAGTCGTAGACTTCTCCAGCTGGGGCCAGTTAAGAGCTACCCATTTCCCACCTGTCAGATGACAGGACTTCCCCTTCCCAAATTCATGTCTTCCTCTCCACTCCCTTCCTCTCTCCTCTTCCCCCCTCCTCCCCCTCCCTCCTTCTCCTCCTTCATAAATCACTGACTCCAATTAGTACTTCCCAAAGGCTTGTGGGTGTGGGGCCAGCCACTGGGAACATGTGCAACTTACTCAGGACCAAAAATAATTGCCAATTACCCAGAAGCCTTCTTGCTTTTTTTTTTTCCCTCTTTTTTTTATCTTTTTTTTAAACCTAGGTTCTGGTGATCCAGCTCGAGTTCAAGGCAAACAAGCATGTTATTCACTGGTCTGTGTATGTGTGTGCAGTGTGTGCACATGTTTGTGTGCAGGTGAGTATGGATGCACATGTGTGCACAAGCACATGGAGTCCAGAAGTTGGCTTCTGTGCCTTCCTTAATTGCCCTTCTCCACCTTATATTTTGATACCGCATCTCACTGGACCCAGAGTTCGTCAATCCTGTTAGGCTGGCTAATGAGCTTCAGAGATCTGCCCTTCTCTTACCCTTCCCCCCCACCTCCCACCCCCACCACCCCGTGCTGCTTTTTGCATGGCTGCAGGAGAATCTCTCTCTTGCTTATGCAGACACCCATAATAACTGAGCGCTCACCTTGCATTTTTGAGGCAGGGACTCTCAGTAACATGGAACACATCAAGAAGAAGAGGATGGCTGACCCAGGAGCCAGGGACTGGACTGTTTCTGTGCCCATGCCCAGCTTCTGTGTGTTCTGGATATTGAATGTGGGTCCTCATGTTTGAGCTGTAAGCATTTTACTGAGTAAGGTCTCTCTGCAGCCATGCATCTGTTTAATCTCTGTGTATATGTTTATCTCTGTAGCCAGGTCTGAGGCCCTGTGGGCAAAAGCAGAAATCTGGAGTGGCACTGTTATTACTTCAGAGTAAAAACTGAAGACCACAATTGCTGGAGAGCAGACGGGATCTTAGTTATGATCTCTTATTATTTCAGAAATGTTAATGTGGTGGCTGTTTTGAATGGGGATCTCCCAAGTTGCAAAGTAGACTTGTACCCCCAAATGAATTGAGGAAATACAAGAGAAAATCAAGTGCATGTGTGTTCTTTGATTTAAAAAGAAAATAGGAAAGATGTTAACTTTGCTGGGTTTTGATACAGGCCTTGAAATTAGAGGGTATACATGGATAACTTATAAATAAACATCATTCAGGAAATGCCTGCTTAGAAGTATTTGAGAGATAAGGACACAGGATCCAAGAAGGGTTGAGTTTACTGGAGTCTCAGAGGCAGAAGCTGGCAGGCTAGATAGAGGCAGGTAGGGTTCCCAATAATAGGGGTGTGGGGGTTGAGGGCAGCGAGCTCTAGGGTTAGGAAGGTGCATAGGAAGGAAGTTACAGAAGCAGTCATGAGTGATGGGTTGTTAGTGAGTCTTTGATGGAGCCCTTCCCCTTTCATGAAAAACTTCATGTCCTACACGTTCACAAAGCTGCCATTTTTTTCATGTTACTGCAATACATTTCACCTGACTAGATGTTCTCTCTGTCTCTGTCTCTGTCTCTGTCTCTGTCTGTCTCTCTCTCTCTCTGTGTGAGAGAGAGAGAGATATTAGGATTCAGCATTTCATACGGAAGAGTTTGCTTTTTTATTCGTGTTGTGCTCTGTAGGAAATTCAATACAAACAGTATGTTGGCAACAACATATTCAATAGTCATTAATTCCTTACTCAAATATTGTATGGAATTTATATTGTAAACACAAAAGAGTCACTTGTTAAGAGGAGCTTTTGTAAAACCATAAGTGTGCATAAATGAGGAGCAACAATTGTTGCCCAGTGGAATCTTAGGTTACAAGTGAGAAAAGTTACCTCCGATGACAAGATTCCCCGAACTCTTGAGACAACATGTAAAGAGACACCACTATGTGGTTTGTTGGAAATTATTCTTGAAGGTAGATGTTTGCTTTCATAGCTAAGTAGTTTATGGTCTTTGAAACCTATGAGCTGATAAAATGTTATCCAAATCCTTTATTGTTCCTCTTTCAGTCTGTCTTAGCTATGTTCTTTTTCTTTTTAGTCATTTGAAGCTTTGGCCCCAGTAAGTTAGGAGCTATAATCTAAGTGTTATGTTACATGCGTTGCTAGCTCAAAAAGAGAAGACGTATTTTTGTAGGAGAGTGTATTCTTGAACTTTCTTGGAAGAATAAAATAATAATGCATTATTCAATACTAAGGAATATGGGCTCTCGAGGCCAACCTTAGGATTGCAAATCAGTTTGGTAATTACTGGGGTGGGTCATTGGTTGAAGACTGGTATTTGTAATTCATGTGGTAATTAAAGTCGCTGATAAATATTCATAACTGACAAAGTACAATCAGAGTAAAAATTAACCTTAAAAGCTATTTTCCCTTGCCAAAACTGTGAGTCAAAATTAGCCATAAAAAGTTATTTTAAACGCATTTCCTTTGGGACATGTCGGAATGCTGACTATTCAACAAACAGAAGCTGTATAAAGAAGCTTTTGGGTCTCATGATCTGGCTGAAGGATTGCAGGAACAGCTGCTTATCTCATGAATGGAATTTCCTGTTAATCTTCTTGTAGGCTAATTGTTCATCAGAAGCATAACAAACGTCAACAAATATCGCAGACCGTCTCGAGTTTTAGTATTTTAGAGACAGCAGAATAGTTTGGATGTTTAACTTGTTTTGTGACTTCGAAATCAGCAGCAGGGTCTTTAGCTTTTGTCACAAGGACTCCTAGAAGGATTAACTTACTCAGAGGGCAGCTTGGCTTGGAAGCCCTCTCTCCTTTTCTTCTACAACATGTGGCTTAAGAGAGAAAAGAACACTGGAACTTCAAACAGTCTCGAGCACCTTTGTTTTGGATGGGCTTCACATACTTCTCATCCCGTGTGCATGTGGAAATAAATTTTCTTAGGATTAAAAAAAAGAAAAATGCTTCAAACGGACCCTTAGATTCTTTGGCAAGGACCACAAAGAAAGCTCTTGTCAGATGTGAGTTGCTCTGGGTGGGTGAAGATCTGAGGTAGGAAGTAATAACATCGTCAGGACATCAAGGTTTGGATCCAAGGTGGAACCGGGCGTCAGTTAAGACTTCCTGGAGCACGGACGGCAGATTTTGAAGAGGCATTTCCATTTGATTCTTTCCCCCCAAGGAAGATGAACACTTTGCACTAAGGTGAAAACCTGGGAGCTGACTTAGAAAGTTCCTTGGGCGAGAAATTTTAGCTCAGCAGGCTGTAGCACTAATCACGCCCTACTTGCTTTTCTGAGCTCTAGCAGAGTCAGATGCCGAAGCCCTGGGAATGGACTCCAGGGCTTCCTTTTCCAGCTTCTCTCTACTTTCAGGCATAGGTGGAGACGGGATAGTAGCTCCTGGAAACCAGAACTCCCAGCTCCTCATTGGCCTCTTCCCCCAAAGAGGGAGGGATACAGGCTGAGCATCCCTAATCTAAAAACATAAAGCTGGTTTTCCCCTCCTTTGGATACAAGTAGAAAATTCCTCACCTGATCTCATGTAATCAATCACACCCCAAAAAGCCGAATCCTTAAAACTATCATGTAGAACCATCTCCAGACTGTGTGTAAAAGAACATGGAACACAGAAGAATGTTGGGTTTAGACTCTGCCCAATGATATCATTGTTACGTGTATGTGAATATCCCCACCTTTGAAGAGATTATCTCGTAGACCATGCCTCCTACCTGTGCCTTCATAGCTACTGCTACACGCTGTTGGGGTAACACAGAGGGACTCTCAGTACTTGTGTTTTCGTTGTTGTTGTTTTTTTTTTCCCTTGTTTTTTGTAAATCTATTTTTGTAAAGTGTTTAGCCAGGAAGTCTCCTTTGAATATCTGTGTTTGATCCCAAGAATCCAAGTTGGTAACGATCCATTCCATGGCTCCCCTCTGTTTCACCATAGGCAGATGACTGACCCAGCATGCAGCCTGGTATATGAACAGGTTACTATCTGTAAATGACACAATACATGTACACACACCATTTTCCCCAGACTTCTACAGCACAATTGTCTCGAGTATCAACATCTCTAAGCATGCTGTAAGAGAACAGAGAATAGAGGAATCCAATGGACATTTCCCCCACTGTATGCTGGTGAGTAAGGTGGGTTTTTTGTTTGTTTGTTTGTTTGTTTTGTTTTTTTCTGTCCACAATGTACCTGAGTTAGGAAGGCAGTGTTAAGGAACATGTTGGCAAACTGTGCAGGGGCTATGTATTTTAGGACACCATCTATACTTACAAACGCTCCTAGTTAAGAAGATAAAAGATTATCAAAGAAAGAAAAGTGTGCAGATACATGTGTGTGATTGTTAAGCCTGAAATAGTTTCATCTGGACCTTCAGAAAAACCATCTGCTGATCCTGAATACAGGACTGCAATAAGGAATATTTCAGGATGCCTGTTATGAATAGCCATCGGAGTTCACAGGAGGGAAGTGCCCATCCTCCACAGGTAGGATCAAAGCAAGGCCTGTGGGTGTGGGACGAGAGCTGGAGAAGACCTTATTTCAATACATGGAAGCAGAACAAGGGAGAGAGAGGAAGGGAGGGAGGGAGAGAGAGAGAGAGAGAGAGAGAGAGAGAGAGAGAGAGAGAGAGATTGAAGGGGAGTGAGGGCTCCTTGCCTGCAGGTCCAGGAGAGAGGAGAGAGGTCCCCGTCCTTGTCCTCCGGGGTCTCTCCAGAGCTGAGCAGGATAGTGAATGTTTAGGCCCAAAAGAAACACACCGAGCTGGGATTCTTGTAGAAGCAAGAACTCAATTTTATGGCATCAGCCTCTCACTTATATAAGTTTGGAACATAGGGAGGGAGACTTTTGGTAGGGTAAGATGATGTAGGAGTCAAGGAAGGGTGATGAAGGGTATGGAGTGACTGACAGGGCCAATGGCAAATCTCTACGTCAGCAATGGCAGGGCAGAGGCAAGGCCAAACAGGTCTTGCTGAGTCATCCAATGTGGAAGTGACTGAGACAGGTCTCAAAACTCCAGCCAGGCTCGGGTTTGTTCTCAAGGCCTAAACCAGGGCCAAAATGGGGCCCAACAGGGGAGCAGGGGAGGGAGGGGGGAAGGTAGGGGAGGGAAAGGGGGAGGGAGAGGGGGTGGGTAGGGGAGGGAGAGAGGGAGGGAGAGGGGGAAGGGAAGGGAGGAAGGGAAAGAGGAAAGGAGGGAGGAGGGAGGGAGGGAGAGGGGGGAGAGGGAGAGGGGGAGAGAGGGGGGAGAGGGAGAGAGAGAGAGAGAGAGAGAGAGAGAGAGAGAGAGAGTGAGAGACAGAGGAATTACTGCTTCTTACCCCTTAACTCTCCACACACTGGGAAGCTTTGAAAATATATTAATGTCACTTCCTAAATGTGAAAATAAATGAAAAAGATAAAAAAAAAAAAAAACCCCACACAATTGCATACCAAACTAGAAACATAACCATATGGAGAAAGAATTAAGTGTATTTTGAACTCAGCACTCCAACTGTAATTCCCTACTTGTGTAAGGATAGAAGGGGACCCCCCCCTCACACACCCCTACTGTCTAACAGCAGGAAGTTGGCTCCGTGACTGTGAAATTGACTTATCTGTGTTTGGACGAAAAGCTAATGACTAAACTTGTTAATTTTATTAAGAACCAAATTTCTGGTGTAAAGAAAGAGCAGCACAAACAAAAATCAAAGGTGGAAGCCAGGAAGCATCTGGCCTCCATCTTAGGCTTAAAGGCCATCTTATGGTGATGACAAACTTAATTCACTCCTGTTTATGATTAAACCTGTCTCTCAAGGACTGGGCTATGCCCCACCTGTAACCTTAACTGCAAACCGTTCTACACTGCATGTTCCAGCAATGACAGTCATGTCTTTGTTTCAAAAAGTTAATAACCGTCTTGCAACCCTACCTTTGTTGATATGGCTACCTCGTTGTGGCTACCTCATTATGGCTACCTCGTTATGATGACATTGCCTTTATTTATGGAGCATCTAACTTGTTATGCTTATGTTCCTGTTACCCCACCTATTCTGCCCAACAAAGCCTCCATTTGGAAGCCCCATGCCCTGAGCTATAAAAGCCTTCTCTTCCTCATATACAGCACTGACCTCTTGAACTTTACCTTAGGGGGAGGCAGCCCATGTACACACAACACACACACAACACACACACAACCAATTTGTTTTAGTTAATTGCTTGCTTCAATTAATTTGGCCTTGATGATTTAAGTGTGTGATTGTTCTCCCATCTTTGCTTTGAGATTAACATTAGTTGGAAATAGTGATGTGATTTCATGATGTAAACATATGTGCACATCCTAGTTTTTATTTGTGTGTGTGTGTGTGTGTGTGTGTGTGTGTGTAGTGAAAGATTCTAAAAGTCACGATGTCCCAGCAGCCGTAGGATACCAGAAGCTAACATTTGCTTCTAAACTGCATTCTAAACAGGCCCCTGGGGGGAGGGGGTATTGGCTACTTTTAGGCTGTGTTCTGACAAATTCAAGGTGAGAGTGGAAATTTCACCAGGCCAGCAAACAATAGTGTCAAAAGTCAACAAGGCCATGTCAGGGCTGTAGGATTAGAATTCAGTTTCTCAGGAGGCAAATTTAGGAGAATCTGACCAGCAAAATGAGAGTTGTTATCAGTTGAAAAATATAGGATAAAAATTTCAACATCTGCCATTAGGAAGAAAGAAAGAAAGAAAGGAAGAAAGGAAGGAAGGAAGGAAGGAAGGAAGGAAGGAAGGAAGAAAGAAAGAAAGAAAGAAAGAAAGAAAGGAAAGAAGGAAGAAAGGAAGGAAGGAAGGAAGGAAGGAAGGAAGGAAGGAAGGAAGGAAGGAAGGAAGAGACATAACTGGTATAAATCTCTGTGAATCAGAAAGCTGGGAAGAATGAACGGCCAGTGTGCTTTGGGAGAGCAGTCAGTGTGCTTTGAACAAAACACTGTGTTGAGGATGTGTGTACTTCACGAGAGAACGCCAACTGACACGCAGAAAGGTTGAATGATGTAAAAAATCACCTACACAGTTCATACATGCAGAGGGAATGGAGAGAGAACAATGAGATGAGCAGCAAATCTGTTAAGACTTTATCTAGGAGAAATGAGGGCTTATATTCCCACGAAGGCAGGGTTCGTAAGAACATTTCTATGATTTTATTCATAACCAATAACACTGTGTGTGTGTGTGTGTGTGTGGTGTATGTGCATGGTGGATGTGTGTGTGCATGGATGTGTGTGTGTGCATGTGTGTGCATGTGTGTGTGTGCATGGATGTGGATGTGTGTGTGTGTGTGTCTACATGTGAGTGTAGGGACCCTCAGAGTTCAGAAGAGGTTGTTAGAACCCTAAGATCTGGAGTTACAGATAGTGAGCTGCCTCATGTGGGTTCTGGAACCTGAACTTGGGTCCTCTGCAAGAGGAGTACATGCTTTTAACTGCAGAGCCATCTCTTTAGTATTCTTATAAATCTTTTTTTAAGCCAGAATAATAAAAATATAAAAAATGAGAACAATAGAAAATTATGTTTAAAAAACTTATAGGAGTTTAAACTGTGGACTAGGCAATTATGAAATGGCGGTGATGTTTTCTTCCATGCGATAATGAAACTGTGGCTCTCAATAACAACACATTTATTCTTAGATAGTCCTGTATTGAAGTACTCAGGGATCATTGTCATACTTGCAAAGCATTATCAAATAGTCTGACTATCTATCTATCTATCTATCTATCTATCTATCTATCTATCTATCTATCTATAATCTATCATTAACTGGGGAGAGACAAATTTTCTTTTAAGAACTTGTATTTATTAATTTTTAAATTATTTTTTTAAAAAGACTTATTTGTGTATTTCACATAAGTGTATGTATTTAGAACTGAGAGAGAGAGAGAGAGAGAGAGAGAGAGAGAGAGAGAGAGAGAATGCAGAACCATAATAAGTAGTTGGGTGTTCTTCTTTGTTACCTACCATAGGAGGTAGGTAATATCCCCTTAAGGCAGGGCCTTTCCCTGAACCCAAGGGTCATGTTTTCACAGCTAGGCTGGCAGCTAACAAAGTCCTCACTTGGAACTAGAGTTACAGGTGTGCACAGGATGCCCCGTTTGCTATGTCTTTGCTATGTGCTGGGATCCAAAATTCCCATTCTCATGATTGCACAGTGAGGGCTTCTTAAATGCTGAGCCACTGCTCCAGCCCCTTGGCCTCCTTTAAAATAACTGGCACTGTATTAACATTTGACAGAACTACAGTCACATCTCATCTATGATTTGTAGGGCAGTGGTTAAATTATGGGTTCTGGAACTACAGTGCTTATGTTTGTATCTTGACAACTCCCCTAATAAACTTGGGCAAGCCAGTCATGTGGCTGCTCTTGGCTTGAGCCTTAACTACAGAACCTGAAGTCTAGGATTATTGTGAGAATCAAAGAGTCAATGCCCAGAGTACCTCAAACAATAGCTGACTTATTAGCCAGTATCCTGTAAGTCTTAGCTGTTAGTAGCATCAATTTGATATTGATTGATCTATAACATTCTTTGACAAACCAACCCCAGCATGCTCTATGGTTTGCAATTTATTCAGGAAGGAAGAATCAATGGCTTGACTCAAGGTTCTGATGAATGTTCTTCCAAGTGATTTTCAAGATGTGGTTGGTTCCCCCAAAGAACAGAATCAGTATTCCTTAGGAACTTGGTAGAAATATAAATCTACACGTAAGATTTAGTGAGTCAGAGACTGTGCAGATGAGGGACAGCAAGTGGTGTGTTGCTAAAGGTCAGCCACTTGCTCTTCTGGGAACAACTGCCCCACACTTCTGACTGGTTTAAGTTCTCTTGCAGGACTGAGTTCAAGACACCAACATCATATCACTAAGAGCAATGCTTCTGAGCTGGCGGGAGCAACCTGCTCAAGAGACCCCACTCCTCTGTAGTCTTTCTTTTTATTTTGGAGACACAGTTTCTCTGTGTAATCCAGGTTAGGTTGGAATGCACTGTGTATCCCACAGCCCTCCCTATCCTGCCTCCTGAGTGCTAAGTGGTGTTCCCGTTAGTATATTTTGCAGGCAGATCTGTAATTCTTCCCTGGAGCTTTGGCATCTGATAGGCCATGCCTCACAGTGATTAGGTGAGGCAGAAAATGATTTTTATTGCTAAGTTTTATGGGGTGATCATAAAATGGCCAACATCAGCTTGGTAACATAAAGAATCTCATTACCATATTAGGTTGAGGTCCAGCGTGCAGTCAGGAAAAAGGATCACCTTCCCGCTTTAGTTACTAAAACAGATATGGGTGGAAGGGATGTTAATTTCTTACTGATATCCCTCCCAACCCCACAGGTCAGCTGGTTTTGGGTATAGAGACGCTGGTGCGGCAGAGAGACCATTTTGGTAAACGTTTAAAGTCCAGTTTTCTGGCTTTCTCTTTTGCAGACGATTCACAGCGATGGCTCTCACAAGCATTGGCTTTAATACTCGACGTAATTAACCGAGTAAGAGAAAAGCTGAGTTTCCCATGCATCCTTCTGAAGGTCTTGGTTTGTGGTTGAGTAGCCTGGTTCTTTGGGGGTTGGGGGTCGGGGGTTGGGGGAGCTGTGTCATGCACATTGCTCATGCATGGATCATGTCGTAGAACAAAGCTGCTCACCTGTAGTCAGGAAGCAAATTGCAGACAAAAGACTGGGATCTCGTGTTGTCCCTGAAGGTCAGACTGTCAGTGATACACACATATACACACAAAGACTCACCTATTAAAGGTGTCACCACCTCTCAATGGTATCATGGACTGGGGACAAGGACCTTTGAGTGACATTCCAGATATGAGCTACAGCACTTGCCTTCTGTTCACCTCAGTGTTTTGTTATGATGACTGTCAGTCCATATGTCTAACATCCGTGACACCAGTTTTATGAATTCACTGGGCCCTTAACATGCGGCCTTTGTGACTGAGCAACTGAAAATTTATTTTCACTCACTTTAAAATAGAAATGTCAGGCTACAGAGAGATGACCCGGCAGACAAGAAGAGTACTGGCTTATGCAGAGAACCCAGGTTCAGTTCCCAGCACCTGTACGGCAGCTCACAAGCATCTGTAACATCAGTTCCAGGGGTTCTGACACACTCCCTCTTCTGCTTTGCAGTGACACTGCACACATGTGGTACATATATGCAGGCAAAACATCCACACACATGAAATAAAAGTAAATCTTTATTTAAAAAAATTGTCATTGTGTGCAAATGCGCACACACACAATCTTGTAAAATAGAAAATCCTTCATATGGCTGGTGGCCATTATGTTAGGTAGCACAGAGTCTAAACGAGTGGTTCTTAACTTGTGAGTCATGACCCCTTTGGAGGGTTGTTGAACAACCCTTTCACAGGGGGCGACCAGGACCATCAGAAAACACAAATAATTATATTATGGGTTATAGTGTATAGTTATATACAGTTATATACAGTTATGAGGAAGGAATGGAAGTAAATTTATGGTTGGGTCAGCACAACATGAGGAATTGTTTTAAAGGGTCACAGTGTTAGGAAGGTGGAGAACCACTGGTCTAAACCATGATGGTTGCACCAGCTTGGAAGTCAGCATGTGAAACAGTTTAGCTGGAGACTGGAGAGATGGCTCAGTGGTTAAGAGCACTGACTGCTCTTCCAGGGGTCCTGAGTTCAATCCCCAGCAATGACATGGTGGCTCAAAACCATCTGCAATGGGGTCTGATGTGGTGTGTCTGAAGACAGCAATGGTGTACTCATATACATTAATTAGTTAGTTAGTTAATTAATTAGTTAATTAATATATATAGTCTAGACAACCCAACAGTGAGGGATGGAGAACTGGGAGAGGGCATTCCCCTGTTGAAAGAGAGAAATGCCCAGAAAGATAAAAACTCAGGCCACCATTACTTCATGCGAGCTCTATTCTATGCCTTCCTGTGTTTCTGTGTGTACCCATTGTCATGGGCCGCATGAAAGGTTGCTGCCTTGGGACTGTCTTGTAATACTGAGCTGAAGTTATAAATAAGTAAAGATGGCGAGAACTAACATTTGAGCGGTACTTACTCTGTGCCAGGTTCTAGACAAGCACTTAGATGACTTAATGCTATGGCAAGGCCACAAGGGAGGTATTGTTATTCTGTCTAATTGACAGAGGAGGGGCTGAGGCTGGGGATGGTAGATACCTTGTGGGGCCTTCAGAACCCAGGAGAATGGGACTTAAACTCAGGGAGATGTGGCCAAGGCTCTGCTTGATTTTGTCATAGCTGTCCTTCTAAGGCAGAGACAACTGCAGAGAGCTGCACAGCCCTGGGTCCACCTGTCTCTAGATCCCTTGTTAACGTGAGATAAGCATTGATCTAATGCTTGAAGCCACATTAGGTCACATCTGTCTCCTGTGCTTGTAGTCTCAAACATCCTCAGTGACACGGACATTCGACAGTGGCTTCATTTTAGTACCTGAGTGACTCAGCTGATTTGCTGTAGCTCGTGGGTCAGGCACCATCTCAACATCAAAGGAGGAACAGCCATCTCAGGCTGGGGCCAGCAATGGATGTTGCAGTTCCAAATGGTGGAACCCCCAAGAGGATTCCGTTGGTGTCTTACTCCAACAAGCTGCGCCCACTCCTTTATCTCAATTTGGGAAAACAAACTTCTTTTAAAGGTGCTGTGAGAATAACATGCTCAGTGGGATGGCTTGGCTTTGAGAACATCTCTAAGCGGATGCTGTGTTCAGTCGTGCTTACTCATTCTTAGCATACAGTCAAGGTCTGGATTTCCATTGTACCCCAACTGTCTTTTGTCAGCATTTCGGATGACCTCATGTGTTTCACTGATAAGTTGAGCTTGACATCTAGACTCACAAAAGTTTGGAAATAGATGACTATTCAGTCCAGAGGCAGGTAAACATGAACCCAGAGGGATGATGTTAAGAGCCCTTGCTCAATAGGATGAGATGCAGTGAGCTACCATGGGACTGCCTCTCACAAGAAGTAGTTGTAGAAAACCATTTTCCTTCTTCACAGCTGCCAGGTTTCTTTCCTGGCCCAAGGGGTGGTGGTGGTGACCCTTCCTTCATCCATTTCAGTCTCCTCCTTTCCTGGTGTTCCTGTTACCTGAGGCGTAGACAACATGTTACTGTCAGAGTCTCTGCTGGCCCTCACAGCCCATTATCAATACAGTCGGCTTGCCCCCTCATCCTCAATGGACCAACTGAGAACAACCATAATAGTGAAAGGCAGAGAAGGGAGGTTGAATCAGTACAGCCACGCTGAGGAGAGGAAGGAAGAGGTCTAGTGGCTCCTTCCACTCATCTCCAGCCTTCTGGCTTGAGGTTTGGGTTTAGGTTGAGAGTGAGAGCTATGCATAGCTAAACAGCTCTGGTCAGGATGTACCCACAGCCATCACTGTTTCAGCTTCATTACCCTGAAAGGTGGTCTGATGGCTTGTCTCTTTCAGGGAGACAAGCTCTCCCTTGGCATCGGGCTTCAGCCTTTTCCTCCTGCCAGCATGGGGAAATTTCAGTCTTGGGGTCAATCACTCAATGGTCTGATAGCCAATGGAAGTGTTTTTAAAAATATCTTTACTCCTGCCAGAATGTCACTTTCGGTGTGGGCTCAGGTCGGGCCAGAGCTGCAATGGTACAGTGAGGAATTAACAGCAGAGGAAGGGAGGACGGGTATGAACATCAGAGAGTGCCTGGGACAATGCCTGGGTGACAGTCAGCACAATCGCCATTCTTTCCATCACCTGCTCAGAGGTAGGGAACATGTACTGTATACAAAACACTGAGATACAATCATAGGGCCATTCTTCCTGGGTGACAAAGCAAATAGCTTGCTCATCTCTCTAGAGTTTTATTTGCAAGTTTTTCTCAGTGTATCTAAGTCCCAGCATCACTTTCATCTTGAAGCTCCAAGACAAGACATCACAGCTCCATCTCTCACAGGAGAACATGAAGACTGGTGTCAAGTAACTTTCTCATGGGATGTGAGTGATGGCTCAATTGATTCTCAATCCCTCAGTGACTCATCAGTCCCCCTGAGTCACCTGATGTCAGAGCCTGGCCTGGGCAGGGTAGTCACTGAAGGTTAGTCACAGAGTCTCTGGGGTCTGCTTTGTGTCAGGAGCCCCCACAGGGTAGGAAAAGGAGGACTACCCGAATCCTGCAAGAGCCTCCCAGTTAGCCTTTGAAGTACAGGAGCCTGGGATCAAAGGAAATATTTTCTTGGACTCAGTATTTGTCCTTGATCTGCTACAAACCTTAATTTAATTAACAACATAAACTTTGCAATGACATCATTTTCCTAACTCGCTTTAACTGATGACATTTCTTCTAGTTCTAAGTAGTTTGGACCAAATAAAGGTGAGATATAAAAGAACACTATAGACTATGCAATACTTCTCTCATGACTGTTTTCAGTGGTACTCACCCAAATTTGTATGCCTGTCATGCTTCCATGAGTAATGAGTGGTGGTGGGAAATATTTTGGATTCAGCTATTGACTCGTGTTCCAGAAAGGCAAGCTTCCCAGATTCCTTGATGCTTGAAAAGATAGATAGTATTTTTGGAAGGAGTGTGCTAACATTGTGATGTGGTCTTTAAATCAGGCATTCTACAAGTATTAACACTTTCAATCATTACTGGGATCTGTAACACAGGTGTTTCTTTTCTAGTCATGGAAGAAATTAAATGGATTTCCCATGGTCACGTGACTTGGATTTTACTCTGTGAGAGCAGAGGTCAAATTCTGTTGTGGTTCAGTGGGTCCAGGTGCCTCCTGGCCTTGGGGAGACCTCCAGGGTCCTTCCCTGTACTTGAGAACTGAAGAAAAAATCATTCTGGAACTTAACGTCTCTGCAGAGCCACACACCCAAGCTGTGGTCTCTGGGGAAGGTGGCCTTTGTCCTTACACTTATGAGAAAGTGTGTGTGTGTGTGTGTGTGTGTGTGTGTGTGTGTGCTTATTATATGTAGCCTGTTATGTGTTTATTGTATGTACTTCTCAGTGTGGGTCGGTGTACCCCTCTCTCAGTCACTTTTTGTTGTTGTGCTAAGGCACCATGTCCAAGTCAACTTATAGAAGAAGGAGTTCATTGGTGCTTACAGTCTCAGAGGGTGAGTACACGACCATCACGGTTTGGAACATGGAAGCAGGCAGGCAGGCATGGTGCTGAGCAGTAGCTGAGAGTTTATATGTTGAGACAACAATCATGAAACAGAGAAAGAGAGAGAGAGAGAGGGAGAGAGAGAGAGAGAGAGAGAGAGAGAGAGAGAGAGAGAGAGAGGCACTTTGTATGCATCTATCTTCCCAGGGTCTGCATTCATTGCAGAGACAGATTTGCCATGAGCAATTGCTTTAAGATGGATTCCCTGTGGAGATGGTGACATTACTGGCCCAGATTTCATTGGCCCTGACCAATGTCCTGTAGAACCTGTGTTTGCAGTTGTAGACGTGGACAGTATTTTGGGTTGGTCATTTGAGTTCATTGGATCCCACAATGGATGGTTTCGTGCCGCTGGTAACAAATGACATGGTAAGGCCAGGAGCTAAAATTGGAGCTCACTGCTTGTCTTTTCCACTTTCCTTTTCATTTTCTAACAACCCCCTGAGATTCTGTAAGATACTGTTAGCTACTGCTAGCATGAATGGTAATGCGTTCTTTTTCAGTCAGGGCATGCTCTTAAAACAAGACAACAAAGGGAGAAAAATAGTGAGGGAAGAGGGAGGAGGAGGAACAAGAAGAGGAAAAAGGGGAGAAGAAGAAGGAAGAGGAGTGGAAGGAGAGGAGGGGAGGAGGAGGAAGAGGAGGAAAAGGAGGAGGTAGAAGAGGAAGGGAGGAGGAGAAGGAAAATGAGGAGGAAGAGGAGGAGGAAGCAGAGGAGGAGGAAGCAGAGGAGGAGGAAGCAGAGGAGGAGGAGGAGGAAGCAGGGGAGAACCTTGTTCTACATTAACAAAACCTCTAATGTGCAGGTCAATATCTTATCCATGCCTCCAAAGAGAGGCCAGTTCTAATATCGTAGGCTCCCCTAGAATTGTCTTCCTTGATATATAAAAACAAACAAACAAACAAACAATTTTAAAAAAACCCTCACAGGACCCTTTTCTTTAAGTAGTCTGCAGTGTGTACAATCCCCAGAGTCCGCTGGAGTTTTCTGAAATCCATGGACCACGTGTCTTCCTCCCTCTGCCTCTCTCATCCCCTCCACTGTCATCATTTCTTTAGCTGTGAAATTTCTAAGCTTCTTACTAGAATTTGGTGCGTGAGGTTAAAACCCCAATAAATAAAATGGGATCTTGGCACAAATAATCCGTTTTGTTTTTAGAGTCACATTCAGAACGAGCTACAATGAAATAGATTGCCTGGTAATGAGGCTCCTAATCGTTTCTCTGAAATCTTAATTGAAATGATTGCTCTAGAGGAATTTTGCCAAACAAATACCATGCAATTTGTAATAATAATAAAAAAAAATGATTCCAGTGTGGGTTAGTGCATCAGAACAGCATGGTGGGCACAGGGGATGTGCTCTAGCTTGCAACAAACTTGATACTTCCCTCCTCTCCTCTCCTCTCCTCTCCTCTCCTCTCCTCTCCTCTCCTCTCCTCTCCTCTCCTCTCCCTCTCCCCCTCCCCTCCCCCTCCCTCTCCCTCCCCCTTCCCTCCCCCCTCCCCTCCCCTCCCGTCCTCTCCTCTCCTCCCTAGCTGCTCTCCTTCTTTTCTTTCTCCTTCTCTTTCATCACTTTCTTCCTTTCCACATCTACTAAATACAGTTATCACACTGAGCGGATGTTGCTGGCTGTTGAAACTGGACACCAGACGCAGACACTACCGCAGTCTCCTTCATTCTGTTGCATGAGCTTGACATTTTCAATAATCATAAAAAAACAATTCGTCAGGGTCATAAGTCTGCTGTAGTGGCTCAAGGTGAACTGCACTCCCTATGAAAGCTAGCATGGACCTGTGTCTTACATAGAGATAGGAAATGACCTACTGCTATTCTTCGAGGTCAAAGCCATCTTACAACTCTGGAACCCCACTCAGTTACACAGAGCCACCTGATAGGAGGGACCCCCCCTCCAAATTTATTCAGATTGCTTATTTGGGGAAAAAAAATCTTTGCTTCATTTCCCTCAAAAATACCTTCTCCTTTTTAAACCCGAGGCAAGGATGTTCTGGAAAGAAAGACTACACCCCCCACCAAAAAAAAAAAAAAAAAAAAAAAAGGCAAAGGACATGCAAGAGAAAGGATCAATTTATTACAGCGTTAGTGGCGCTAACAGTGCATGGCTGTTCTCAGCTCTAAGGGGCCACCCAGGAGAACTGATAGCGGAATGGCCTCTAATTAAAAAGCCTTTTTCTTGGAGATACTTTTCCAGTCTTCCCCTAGAACCTTCGAACCAGTCTCACGCACTGGTTTACCATATCCCAGCCTAGCAGGGGCCAGGCGTGGCGGGAATATAATAAGCTGATGGGGAAAATCTGTGAGTGAGTAAGTGAGTGAGTGAGTGAGTGGCTCTCAATTAGAAATCCGAGCAAAGAGAAGGTCGGTCAGGAGACAGAGGAGCGGGTTGAAAGCCGGGATCCTGAGATCACGTGGCTGCCCTGTACTTACTTCCTTACCCAGGGGCTGTGGATACGGTTGGAGGCTTTTGGACGTTTCTAATTCCTTGCCCTTTGCGGGAGCGTCTTGTCCTATGCATTCCGAATAAGCCGCATGTTTAACCTAATCCCAGCAAACTGTTCTGCTTGGGGTTTCCAGGGAATAGAGGAATGCACTCTAGGCAGGATTATTTACCTCTCCTGCCCGCACCCGGGTAAGCCTCCTAGAGCAGCTAATTCTCCTGTGTTTTGGCAGCTCCTGGCCACCAGCAGTAGGGGATCAGCGGTCCTGGTCCTTCCTTCTTCCCCAGTCGGTGGCCCCTACATTCCTCCTCTACCTTGGTACCCACCCACTGGCCCCGGAGTGAGGCAGTGTCCTGACATCTCCAGAGAGAGGGAAACAGCAGGACTCTTGAGGGACCCTGAGGGCTGGTGAGTTGTCCCAGGCCTGCACATTCCTGCCCTCCCTGAGAAGCCCCAGAGTTCCTGCCATTCCCATTCCGCAGCTGCCACTCACCCTGCAGCTCTCCCTGGGTCTCCCTTGGGATGCCTGGCACTCTTGCTCCTGAGCCATTGGTCTTTGTCTCCTGGGGAGTAACCCCTTCTCTGTCCCCATTCTCCTTGAAGTTCCTTCTGAGGACCCTCTTACTTTTCCTTGACCCACTTTCCTCCACTTGGTTGGGTATGTGCGTTATATCAACTGTCCGTGGTCACTTCCTGTCTGTTATGCTCCTGGTTTGGAGCAGTGTATATACTCTGTTGAATCTTTGATGCCTTGTGATTTTCCTTGAATCGCTTCACCCTTGCTATGTGTGCGATTCAGGTGACTAGTTCTTCTCACCTCCAATTCAATTAAGGTGTGTATGTGTGTGTGTGTGTGTGTGTGTGTGTGTGTGCGCGTGCGCGCGCTCTCACACTAAGTACTCTGGCTACCATCGCTGAGACTTGAGCTCCAATTTTGACTTTGTGTGACTTTCATTATTTCCTTAATGTTTTTAGGCTTGCTGGCTCTTCCCTGAAATGCGGTTCTCGGGGACTTTTACATGACAGCATTTGGAGGATTACATGGGAAGGCACATGTGTGATAATGGTCAAGCAGAGCTGACTGTTATCACATCTGCTGGCCTCCCTTAATTCACCATTGTCACACCCATCTTTACAATTCCTTAGCGTTTATATGTCAGTGTGTGTGTATGTGTGTGCGCACGTTGATGCAATTGTGCTTATGGTGGTCATGCGGAGAACGTCCAGGAATCTTCCCCTTCCTTTCCTTTAAGCAGGTTCTGGGGATCAAACTCAAGTTGTCAGGCTTAGTGGCAAGAGTCTTTACCTGTGCTGACGTCATCTGACTCCCAAGTCAACTGTGTCTCATGAGAGTTCCTGCCTTCCTTACTCCAGGAACACGAAGCTCGCTTCTACTCTAACAACTTCCTAACTCCAGACACAGTGGCTTCTTATCTCGTCCCTTCTCTCTCCTGGGGGGACTTGTGTCCCATCCCTTGCATCCTATCTTCCTGTGACCTCATCCTGCATCATCTGTCTTGTCAGGGACTTTGCTGTCACTGAGATCAACTGTGATGCGTCTGTGATTCATCTCGCCTGAGTGATACGTCTATTCTGTGGTTACGCTTCCAGCAATTACTCCGTTACATGAGACTATGGGGCCGAGCCACTCCCTGAAGCTACTTTTCCTACCCCCCAAGCTGGATGATGACATGTGGAGAATCTGATAACCTACCAGTCATCAGAAGACTAAGCCCTAGGTCATAAATGCCTTTGATCACACAGTCTGAGTTGCGTAGGAGGCGATGTGCTTGGTGGGGGTGGGGGTGGGGTAGGGGGTGAGATGGCCCTTTCCATGGAGATTTTTACTGTCTGAATTTTATGTTGGGTTTGGATGAGAAATGGCACCAGACCCTGTGAGTTGTGGGGAAATTCAGCATGGATTTGTATTTCAATGTGTATTTCTTCGATTTCTATTGGATTTCATTCAGTTCTTTTAGAAATGCTTGTATGTTTCAACTCTTCAGAAGCTCACAAGGAAAAGGGATTCTGTCATCTGGAGAGAGGGTGATGCTAGGGACCTGGTTCTAGTTTGGAGCCACCCCCTAAGGCAGGGCCCATCTTGGAGACCGAGTGCCACTGGCAGAGGGGACACTGAGCACCTCAGCACAGTGATACACCTAAACAAACCGGCTAATGACTTTCCCATCTTGGGGACAGGTGGAGGCAGGGCACCAAGGGAGAATACTTAGCTCTGCTTATGCCCACTCGTTCCAATGGCTCTGAGGTTGGGGGAGGGGGCTTTTTCTTAGAATGGAATAGGCAGAGGGAGCAATTCTCGTAGGCAGTGGAACAGGAGAGCCTGACAATGCCCTTGAACCATTCTGTTCTGGGATTTACGGCTTCTCAGAAACCAGAGCCGTTTCTGTCTAAGCTGTGTACCTAAACATATTCTAGGAAATACCTTGTTAAAATGGTGACTTTGTCCCTGCGTGATTCATAACTACAATCCCGGATGGTACAGTCTACTTCACACACAGGCTATATGATACAACCTTCAGCTTCTAGGTTGCAACTGTGATGCAACTAAGTGAACCATGATCTGGGAACCATCCAATGGGGTGTGTGGTCCTAAGAGGATAGACAAACAACACCAGACAGAGGAATTTTTCAGCTTCACTGCCTCTCATGGGACCATGGTTACATCTGCCTACCGCCCATCCCCCGTCAAAGTCCTCAGGAGGCATGCTGCCATGCACAGACCATCTCCTAAAGGCAGCTGCTTATGAGCTGTCATTTGGGAACATTTATTCATTCTTTTTATTTATTAATTTATTTATCTTGAGACAGGGTTTTTCTTGGTAGCTAGTTTTGGCTGTTCTGGAACTCACTCTGTGGACCAGGCTGGCCTGGAACTCAGAGATCTGTCTGCCTCTGCTTCCAGAGTTCTGGGATTAAAGGCGTGTGCCACTACCACTGAGCCATTTATTTATTCTTATAAGTGATAATTAATAATACAGGGTAACCGAGTGAAAGAGGGAGCTGGAAATCCTTTCTTCGGAGTTCTGTAAGATGAGGACTTAAGATAGGAAATTCAACTCTTCTTTGCATCTCAGAGATGTTATCTTTATGTGCTATTTTCCTCCTTTCCTCCCCACCCCCCAGTATTTTTTTCTTATATAACATATTGAACCTGGAGTCACGTGCTTGCTAAGGAACCACTCTGCCAATGGCCTATATACAGAGTGTAAATGCTGCCCTCTTACCTTTCCCTTCTCAATGACTTAAGATTAGGAAAAAGTTACCGCAATACTTTGAGACTCGCGGGAGCACAGTGGTTTAAAACACCAGGCAGACTATGTAGCTTTTTGGTCTTTTAAGTCACACAAATGGATGCAGAAATCACCGAGAACTGTTGACTGGGAGAGGGAAGAAACAGAGAAAAGGGGAGACAAGAACAGAGAGAATGTCCCAGGACCTTGCATTAATTAAGGGTCTCTTCACAGGGTTCCTCTGTTCCATCGACTTCTTTCTGACTTTGGGGTTAGTGTCCTTAGGCTGCCAGAACAAATACCACAAGCCGGGTGACTTGGACAACAGGACCCTGTGTTCTCACAGATCCAAGGGTTAGGAGTCTGGAATCAAGGCCTGGGAAGGGACGTTTCCAGGGGCTTCCACGCAATAGCTGGTCAGCACTTTGCTCCTGACTGCTGGGCTGTCACCAGTCCTTGGCGTCTTTTGTTTTATAGATATGCCACTCCAGTCTCTGCCTTTGTTGCTCCATGGCAGGTCTCTCTGTATCTCTAAACGTCCTCTGCTCAGAAAGATGACAGTCACTCTGGACGGGGACTCTCCCTGATGGCTTCTTTTTAACTTGATTACATCTCCAAAGAACATCACACAAGATGGGGAAGGGGATCTTGACGCAGTTTGAAATGCTATCCTATCCTTAGCTCTGACCAAATGAACGGAAGGGTTCCCTTGGCCCCAGGCACTGTGAGGGTTTTCTGTGTGAAGGATGCTTCCGATGGCCGGGGTGCCCAGTGCGCACGCGCACACTGGCTGAGCTTTGTTCAAAATTTCTGTCCTGGCTTCCCTTTGCCTTGTCCCAAGCCCTCGGGTGTTCAACTCCTAGACTAGGATTTTATTTTTAGAGTAATGAATAATTTATGTTTTGAAAATGACTAATGAAAAAGCAATCAACCACTTTGGGCTGGATCAGAGTCTGAGGTTCTGGTCCCTGGCACTCGCTTCGCATCTCTCTGCTTCAGCTAGAGGGGAAGGTGTCTGCTTGACCTTTTTTTCCCTGTCACATGACGCCTTCCACAAGTAAGCTGTGTCCTCCTCAGGGAGCGCACATGCGACACATAATGAAATTAAACCTCTGCCACTCCAAATTCTCACTTTCAAGGGTCTGCCACTTGCCTACTTTTTCTTGTTTCTGGGTATCAGCAGAAGTGGGGTGGGGGGGTGGGATGAGGGCGGAGTAGCGAGGCACAGAGTAGGATTTTTTTTCGTGATATTTTGGGCTCGAAGCCTCGTGCGCATTCTTGGGCTGGTTCGGGTTTCCGGGGCACGTACACTCTGACCTTAGTTTGGGGCCAACCCTGAGCGCTTCAGTCAGCTACTTTTTAGCAACGGCGGCCAGAAAAATACTTTTTTTTTAAAAATTTATTTTCCCGTGAGTGCCTTCTGAAATTGTTTTGCTGTGCTACGTCTGAGAAACAGTAGCATTTCGTTCCCCAGAAACAGTTCCTTTTTGGCATGTTAATAAAATGACCGGTGTTACCTAAATTAGGGGTTTTGAGTTTGTTCTGGAGCTTTTTAAACTACAGCGCCCCCTAGCGGGAATTTTGTGATATTCATGCTTGTTCTGGTTGATCAGTTTTCGTCCATGCTTCCAAAAAGTTGTTGTGAAGCTACTATGAAGAACCACAGGGGTGGATATTTCATAAATAAGCCAAAAAGAAAAGGAAGTTTTATGGGTTTTAAAAAAATGTTAGCTGTTTTCTTTCATTTTACCACGTAATTAAAAAAGAGTTTCTCCTGAACCAACAACCTATATGGACAAGTGTTTGGGAAGAGACCCTTGAGTCTCTGGTATGGTACATACATGTCTCTTTAAAGGCATGTCCTTGAAACCAGAACTCAGGGGTTTTCTTGTGTAAGGGGATGGTCTAAGAGAAACATTGAGTTATAGACCTTGTTCCTTACTGGCCTTGGCTTGTCAAGGGCTCTTATGGGGTAGACTTCTGAGACCCTTGGAACCTGGGGGGCTTAGTTAATCGCCCCCTCCCCCACACAAGCACAGAGCCTTATATGAATCCCTCCAGAGAGTTGGAGTGTGTTCTACATTCAAGACCTCATAGGAAAGATCCATAGCCTCCGTGGAAGGAAATTTACAGATTCCCGGATTCATTGACTTACAGTGGGAAAGGGGATAAAATCGCTTGGCTGGAGTTTCCCGTGTTACAAAGTTAGTAATTAACCGCAGCGAGGCGAAGGACAATCAGAGGCTCACTGAGAATGTAAGAGTAGTAACAGTATGAGCCATGCAACCCCAGGCTAGGGCACAAGTCTCAGAAGGTAGATAGGGTGACCTGGGACTCCATGCATGTCACACCGGATCCTAACACTCTGAGATCCAGTAATGGATAATGTCACCTTGTCCCTTATAGGATAATGGCATTTGTGCATTTACCTGTCGTGATTTGAATGAAAGTCAGCAGTTCTCTTTTTGAGAGTCTTTGCTGGACGGGAGTCCATTGCTTTTCTGGGCAAGCCTTCTTTTCCTCAGGCTCACACTCGTTATCCCCTAGTGAAAGGTTTAATTAGGCACAGGGCACTAAGGGCTTGCTGCAAGTGTGAGGAGCTGAGGCAGGTTCCCAGAGCCCATGAAAAGTAGACTATCTGTAATTCCAGTGCTTCTAGGGCAGGATGCAAAGCTGAGACTGGAGGATTCCCAAGAGCTCACAGACGGATCCTAACACTCTGAGAAGCTGTTAGCATTTCTGGGCTCATGGCCCACCAAGCCAACCTTCTTCACACCATACATGTATCCTTATGAGGGTATCTGCCATGGATGTAGGTCTCACACAAGTGATCAGTAATTGTCCCATTGGGGAATTTCCCCATTGGCTTCTTGTTGTATGCAACAGAGAACAATGAGAGGAGACCCTGTCTCAAAGAAGGGAGGGGTCAAGGCCCACCACCGGGAATAGTCTTCTCTGACTTACACAACTACACATGCTTCCCTCCTGCACACAAGCATGCGCACACATGTCCACAAACATCGCTCATGGACATGCTTACACTCAAGATTTAAAGAAAAAGATTCTGTTGGTCTTCCTGTGGAGTCCCTGTGGGAGGGAGCCATGTGATGGGGGTGGGGGAGGACTGGGAGGAGAGGGAGGCAGATACTGGGATGCAAAGTGAATGAATGAATGAATGAATGAATGACTACCTACAAAACCCCATAAAAAAGAATGAGGTTTTATCCTAAATATACTTGTTCAGCTTTTCCGACACTTGACGGCCTTTCACATGCTTGTTTCAGGGAGGTTACAGTCCGCCATGGTCAACGCAGTACAGCTCTTGGGGTTTATATTCTTCTGTCGTGTGCGCACACAGCCGCTGTCGTGCAGCTTTTGCCTCCCGGGCTTCTGCATCAGCTTTTACTGCTGGTTTTGGATCGTGGCAATGTAGAGAGTTGAATGATGACCCCTCCTCCAAACAATTGTCCCCAACCTGATCTCCAGCATATATGGACATTTCCATATTTGCAGACATATGAGTTAAAGCTTTGGAGATGGGGAAATTACTGATCACTTGTGTGGGACCTATGTCCATGGCAGATACTCTCATAAGGACATATGTATGGTGTGAAGAAGGTTGGCTTGATGGGCCATGAGCCCAGAAATGCTAACAGCTTTTCTGGAAATGCTGACGGCAGGCAGGAGCTAATAAGAAGCAAGGAGACATTTTCCCCAGCACAGCCGCACTAACACCTTGACCTATGGCCTCCAGGCCTGGAGGAAGTTACATTTTTGTTGCTTTGAGCAACTAAGTTGCAGTTACTTATTTGGGCAGCTACAGAAGGCTGGCTGGGTCCTGTTTCTCATATTTCCTGATATAAGACAGCCAGTCATGGTTTGCTTAGTTAATGTTACTTCCAACTACCAACATTAGAAAATTAGTGTCTCTGTGTGTGTGTGTGAGAGAGGGGGGGGGCAGAGAGAGAGAGAGACAGAGACAGACAGAGAGATACCAGGGAGGAAGGGAAAGAGAGGGGGGTGAAAGTTAGAGGAGCTTGCAGGAATCTGGTCTTTTGCTCCACATGTGGGTCCCAGGCCAGGGATGGAGCTCTTGTTGTAACACTTGGTGGTGGCAAGTGCCTTGACCCACTGCACCATCTTGCTGCCCCAAGCCTTTCGCCTGACATCTTGACTCACCCACCTCATTCAGGCTGAGTGCATTTTATTTGTGGCGTTTTTATCTGCTCACTGCATTATATTTGTGGCGTTCTAGTCACATGATGGGCTGGCTCGACAACTACCTCTGCCAATCTTTGTCTAGCACTGGAGATCTGTGGGTTTTTATCAGCCCGCTGAAAAGAAATGGATTTATTTTAGCACATCACACATTCTGGAAGAAAATGTTAGGAAAGGTAGAGAATGGAACAGTTTGACATCTTAGAAGGAACGAGAGTCATGTGGTGCTTTTAAGCAATGGCACAGAAAGATATACCTTCTCAAAGCTGTTTATATTACATACTTTATATCCAGTCTACAACCACTAATGATGTTTTGTAAGGTCCCATTGTACAGTTCTCATTTTTGAAGTAAGATGTGGGGCAAGGACTGACAGAAGACAGTGGTCCTGTGAAGGAGGCTTTGGGGGCAGTAGAAAAGGAGTGGGGAAGGAGGAAGAGGGGGAGGAAGAAAAGAAGAGGGATGGATTAGGAGGAGGAGAAGTGGGGTGAAGGAGGAGGAGGTGGGAGAGGAGGGAGAGGAGGAAAAAAGACATGGAGGAGGAGGGGGTGGTGGAGGAAGAAGAGGAGAAAGGAGGGGGAGGGAGGGGGAAGAGGAAGGAGGAGGAGAAGAAGGAGGAGAAAAAAGGAGGAGAAGGGGGAGGGAGGGGAGGAGGAGGAGGAGGAAGAGGAGAGAATAATGCCAGAGGTGGGCAGGTATTCCAAGGATGCTCTTGGTCTCTGCCCTCCTGAGGGTTGGAGCTGGGTGGGCATTGTCTGCAGGTCTCTCTGGGGTTGGGAGGGCAAGGAGACAGATTTTCCATGCAGTTAGTAAGTAGTTCAGAGGGACACTTTCCTGGCTGGAATCCAGCTTTACTGATTGGGGGTGGACAAGGTCTTCTCTTGGCTTTCCTTTCTGCTTCCATGAAATGCCTGTTATAGGTTGATTTTCATACAGTATTGTGGGCAGGATTTTGGGGGATTTTCTGGTCAGGAAAGTTCTGAGGATGACTCCCAGACATGGAAGTGATGTCACTCACATACTTGTGCTTTAAATATCCAATTATTATGAGACTCCGTAAAATTGAGAAGCTGGAATTCTGTAATTTAGGTAATATCCTCTGACTAAGAGCATCAAGACCCCACTTATATCTGTGTAACCCTGAAAGTAGGGTTTCCAACAGAACTGTGTCGTGTAGGAGGGAACAAAAAAGCTGCTACTAATTATTATGTATGTGCTGTAGGTAACTACACTTACAGGTGAGGCCAGGATGCTATGCCTTCTTGGTAGCTACACTCACAGGCCAGGGAAGTGTGCTTTGTGCTGTTGGTAGATACACTGTCAGAGGTCACTGTGCTGTGTCCTAGGTAGATACACTCACAGGTCACTGTTCTGTGTCCTGGGGAGATACACTGTCAGAGGTCACTGTGCTGTGTCCTAGGTAGATACACTCACAGGTCACTGTGCTGTGTTCTAGGTAGATACACTCACAGGTCACTGTGCTGTGTCCTAGGTAGATACACTGTCACAGGTCACTGTGCTGTGTCCTGGGTAGATACACTGTCACAGGTCACTGTGCTGTGTCCTAGGTAGATACACTCACAGGTCACTGTGCTGTGTCCTGGGTAGATACACTGTCACAGGTCACTGTGCTGTGTCCTGGGGAGATACACTGTCACAGGTCACTGTGCTGTGTCCTAGGTAGATACACTCACATGTCACTGTGCTGTGTCCTGGGGAGATAGACTGTCACAGGTCACTGTGCTGTGTCCTGGGTAGATAGACTGTCATAGGTCACTGTGCTGTGTCCTAGGTAGATATACTCACAGGTCACTGTGCTGTGTCCTGGGTAGATACACTGTCACAGGTCACTGTGCTGTGTCCTGGGGAGACTGTCACAGGTCACTGTGCTGTGTCCTGGGTAGATACACTGTCACAGGTCACTGTGCTGTGTCCTGGGGAGACTGTCACAGGTCACTGTGCTGTGTCCTGGGTAGATAGACTGTCAAAGGTCACTGTGCTGTGTCCTGGGTAGATACACTGTCACAGGTCACTGTGCTGTGTCCTGGGTAGATACACTGTCACAGGTCACTGTGCTGTGTCCTGGGGAGACTGTCACAGGTCACTGTGCTGTGTCCTAGGTAGATATACTGTCAAAGGTCACTGTGCTGTGTCCTGGGTAGATACACTGTCACAGGTCACTGTACTGTGTCCTGGGGAGACTGTCACAGGTCACTGTGCTGTGTCCTAGGTAGATATACTGTCAAAGGTCACTGTGCTGTGTCCTGGGTAGATACACTGTCACAGGTCACTGTGCTGTGTCCTGGGTAGATACACTGTCACAGGTCACTGTGCTGTGTCCTGGGGAGACTGTCACAGGTCACTGTGCTGTGTCCTAGGTAGATACACTGTCACAGGTCACTGTTCTGTGTCCTGGGGAGATAGACTGTCACAGGTCACTGTGCTGTGTCCTGGGTAGATGCACTGTCACAGGTCACTGTGCTGTGTCCTGGGTAGATACACTGTCACAGGTCACTGTGTTGTGTCCTGGGTAGATACACTCACAGGTCACTGTGCTGTGTCCTGGGGAGATACACTGTCACAGGTCACTGTGCTCATCCTGGGTAGATACATTCATAGGTTACCATGCTGTGTCCTATCAGTAGATATGGTCAATGTGCCGTGTGCTCTTGATGGCTGTACTCACAGGGACTGTAACAACAAATTGCCTTCCCTTATTAGAGCAATCTCCTGTCTAATTCTTTGATTCATTCAAGAATTTATTAAATTTATCCAATGAGTTCAATTCAGAGTCAAATTGATTAACCGAATTTAGTCATTACATGATGACACCATTAGAAATATGCATGAGACCTGTCCCTATGACCCAGTGTCTTTTTCTTAGATAATTTGGGGCATAGCATCCTGTAGCTCCCAAACTTTGTGAAACTGTGTCCCGAGGCCCCTTGGTTCAGAATAGGGCCAGTGGAACAAAATGAAACCAAAAGACTTACCAACATACATATAAACATGTGTATTATGCTCTTGTGCTACACTAGAGGTTTTTTTTTTTTAATGTGACAAAAGGGAAGTAAGATTTCTATTCAGATGTATTGCTAATTACCCAGCCTGGTTATCAGCTGTCACCTAAAGACACAGTGTATACTTAGGGCAGGGTTTCTCTCTCACAGTGGAACCTCAATGGACTTCACAAATATATTTCTGCAATTAAAATCTATTTGAGAGATTAGAGAGATGGCTCAGAGGTTATGAGTGCTGGTTGCTCTCTCAGAGGCCCCAGGCCTGATTCTCAGCAACCACGTGGAAATTCACAACTGTCTATACCTGTAGCATCGGGAGACCCAGCATCTCCTTTTGGCCTCTGTAGAGCATGCACGTGGTACACACATATGCATTCGGGAAAAACACCCATAGACATAAAAATGGAAAAAAAATCCCCTAACTCTTTCTAATAACTCCCATTCTCCCTTCCTGGAGAGGAGTTGGGGAGAGGGGGAAGAGGGAGGGAGGGAGAGATCTGACATCTAGGTTTTACAAATGAGGGAAAGTATGTGAAACGCATCTTTCTGAGTCTGTCTTCTTTTCCTTAGTAGGATATTCTTCAACTCCGTCCATTTTCTTACAAATGACATAATTTCATTTTTCTTCATGGCTGAAATCACCTCCACTGTGTCTACATACCACACATTTATTTTGTGTGTGTGTGTGGGGGGCACACATGTGTTGTCTTGTGCACTTGGAGGTTCGAGAACAACCTAGGCAAGTCAGGTCTTTCCTTCTGTCATATGGGTCCCTGGGATTGAACTCCGGTCTTCAGTCTGATGGTAAGTGCCTTTACCCACTGAGCCATCTTGTTGGCTCTCTGGATTATCAAAAAACTTATAATAGGCATCCTGAGTGGGGTGAGATGGACTCTCTCTTCCCAGTTCCCCCTCATGCAGTCCTCCCCATTACACACTCCCCTTCTCTTTTGAGAAGGGGAAGCCCCCTTTTGTGTGTCACTACACCTCTCTCCTGCCCTCTGGTTTCCCCACTATCTTCCCCTCCCACATCCAATCCCTGCAGGATGAGGCCTGTCCTCTCCCACTGAGACTTTCCTCTTGTCTTCTGTATATCATTATATTTGTTTTATTTCCCAGGATTTCCCCATGTTAATGATCTGATCATCTATTAAAGCCTATATATTGATTATTGCAATTCTAGCTCCCACCTCTCATTGCCCTCTAACAATTATTTCATGCTTTAATGTTCTTGTTTATGAATGTAACTCTTTTTCCTCTGCTATCTTGGAGGGTCTTGATGTCTACCCAACCCCATGTTTCTAACTCCTCTGGAGGCCATACCTGCTCCAGTTTACTTCAGTTCATTGTCTAGTCACGGTTAGTATTCCTGAACAAAGCATCATGACCAAGAAGCAAATTGAGGAGAAAAGGGTTTATTTAGCTTACACTTCCACATTGCTCTTCATCACCAAAGGAAGTAGGACAGGAACTCACACAGGGTAGGAACTTGGAGGCAGGAGCTGATGCAGAGGCCATGGAGGGGGGCTGCTTACTGGGTTGCTTCCCCTGGCTTGCTCAGCTTGCTTTCTTATAGAACACAAGACTACCAGCCCAGGGATGGCACCACCCACAATGAGCTGGGCCCTCCCCCAGTTGATTACTAATTGAGAAAATGCTTTACAGCTGGATCTCATGGAGGCATTTCCTCAAGGGAGTCTCCTTTCTCTGTGATAACTCCGGCTTGTCAAGTTGACACACAAAAACCAGCTAGTACATTCATATCGCATGCTTTCTTTAGTACCCATGGTCCTTGGCAATTCATTAAGACTAAGGTGCTTAAGAACAACTTGCAAGCTGTAAGTATGTGGGGAAGTGGGCCAAACCAATTTCATCTTAGAAGCAAATTAACCCTTTCATTAGGGAATGAGGTAAGAGCCAAAGAAGCTTCCAATCTCCTGTTGGGGTGTGCGTGGGGTTTTTTGTTTTTTGTTTTTGTTTTTTTTGTTTGTTTTTTTCTTATTGCTGGATGAAAATACTCAACAAAAGCAACGTAAGAAAGAAGATTTCTTTTGACATAAATAATCCGTCTGCACAGCCAAGTGCAGCAAGTTCGAGCCTGCTGGTCACATTGCATCTAGTCAGAGGGACAGGAGTGCTGGCGTTCAGTTCCCTTTTCTTCCTTTCCTGATTGTAGCTCATGTGATATTGTCATCCACGTTTGGAATAGGTGATGTCAATTTTCAGTTAACTTGGTATGAAAATTTCCTTATGAATATGATGTTCATTCGTAAATGTCTTAGGTGATTCTAGATTTTTTTTTCCCTACAAATTGATAGCATTAACCACTACAGGGATATCTTATATTGTAGGACATGTTATAAATGTCCTTCAGGCCTTATAGGCCTTCAGTTTCAGGCCTATAACTCATGCTCTCTCCTTTGGGCTCAGCAGTGACAATTACACCAGTAGTCTTGAGTATGTACCTTTGGGTACACATTTCCAATCAAGATAGGGACTGGGGGAGCTGTAGGTGTTTGTTTCAGCTCAAAGGATCAGGAGTGAATTCCTGTACAGCTTTTAAATCCTGGACTGTGCAAGAGATCTGTGGGGAGAGAGAAAGGGAGGGAGGGAGGGAGGGAGGGAGGGAGGGAGGGAGGGAGGGAGGAAGGGAGGGAGGGAGAGAGAGATTTTCAAAGTCTCTGTGAAAGTGCTATCATGAAACCTCTCATTTTTCATTAAAGGGGGCAAGCAAGGGAGTGTGGCTGGGACTTGTCTGACTAGGTTGTGGTCACAATCTTGTCCCTGGGTTAAAGGGACAAGAGGGAATGCAGGCTAATGCCTGGTTCCACTTGCTAACATGCAGATATTCAAGACTGTATTAAGAACAAGTTGACATGAGTTTGCATTCTTTGAGGTCTTGCAAAGATTTCAAAGGGACTTACAAATACTCTCATTTGACACTGAACAGGCCTTACTTTGTCACTGTGCCCTGGCTTGGGTCAGGAGTGTACAGTTTCCTGTGTCAGGTGCTGAGAACTCAGAAGAGGAAACTCATTCAATGAGCTAAAGAGATTAGAATGCCTTTGATTAAAGAATTTCTTTTTATTTGTTGTATTTAGCTAAGAGATGTGAGCCTCCTGAGTCACAGAGGCCACTAAGACAGCGTAGTGTCACCAGGGGAGAGAGCACTAATTGCTCACTAAATAGTCTTGAACAAAACAGGTCCAACGGCCACTATTTAGTCACCTGCCCCTTTTAATTGTTTTTCTCCACAGAGGAGGCCTTAGCCTCTTGGTTGGATCCTAAGTCCCATTTTTAAATCTTAGAAAAGTCTTAACACCTTGTAAAGAACGTTAGCTGATACTTAAGTATATTTTAACTATGGCAAGTAAGATGAATGAACAAATGAATTGCCACTGAGGGTACTAGTGATTTAATATGTTTCTGATGCTTGAGATACACAATCTATAGAACACTCAGTCCAAAAGGAGAGGGCTTCACCAAACTCTTTGTCTCTGGGCTCAGGGACCTCTGAAGAAGTGGCAGAAAGATTGTAAGAGCCAGAGGCTATGTACGACTTCAAGAAAACACTGTCTTCCGGGCACAACAGGACTGATGCACATATGAACTGGAAGAGACTGGTAGCACATTCAAGCCAGACAGTGTCCCAGCACTGAGAGGAGAAAGTAGATTAGGGATCCCACCCCTAATCAAGAAGCTCTTTGCAATTGATATAGAGTGCCAAAGGGAAAAAGCTGCTTTCTCCAATTGAACGTCAGTGGCTATATCATCCACATGTCAGGGTAGGCCTTATGCCCAGGAGTAGCTAGACTCCCAAAACGGACTCTGTGGTCCTTTTGTGGACTTCTGGACAATTTATGTCTTATTGTGGTTTTTTTTTTTGTCTGTTTGTTTTGGTTTTCATTTTGTGTTTTGTTTGTTTGTTGCTCTTTTTTGGTTTTTGCTTCTTGGTGTGTATGTGTTTGTGAAAAAAAAAGAGATAGAAAGAGAGATGGAGAAGGAAAGGGAGGGGAGGAAGAGGAGGAAGGGAGGGAAGTAAGTTAGGAGAGAGGAAGGGAGAGAGATAGAGATAGAGAGAGAGAGAGAGAGAGAGAGAGAGAGAGAGAGAGAGAGAACAATCACAGTTGGATGGATAGAGATTCAGAAGGGGTTTGGAGAGGAGAAACATGGTCAAAGACATCATACGAAAACAATTAAAAAAAAAAAAAAAGAACATACATTTCCCATATATAGGGCTAACTACTTTAAATAAATGAATATAAACCATACACAGGGCTAACTATTTTACAGAAGTCGGCTCAGGTATCCTCAAACAACTCACATTTATTTCTCATCCACATATATCCACTGTGGGGCTGTATACTGGGTATCTGAGGGTGGAGCCCATCGGTGTTGCCAGTGGGGTGGTAGTTCTTGAGGTAAGAGGTAGAAGGAAAAGGGGGAGGTGAGCCATTGGTTTGTTCTTGAACTTGTACACAGGGTGGTATGTGTGACATTGCTCCAAGACTCAATGGTCAGAATAAGACACATGGACACTCCTGAAACTCAATAGTGCAGGCAGGTCTTAGTCTATCAGAAAAGGAAGGTCTCAAAGGCTATTGCTAAGGCTTGGCTATCTGCCTAAGATACCAATGAGAGGTGGTGGCACCTTCAAGAGGTTGTACCTATGGAGAGTCATTGAATTTGGGCCCTTCAAGGGGGGACCGTGGGACCCCAGTGTCTTCCTTTGTTCCTTTTGCTTCTGAGTTATGAAGAGCAAATGGCCCTCTGTCCCACAACCCAACACAAGCCAGGCAGCTGATCCTGGACTGACACCTTCATGACCGTAGGAGTGCAGCCCTTCCTTCCTGTTACTTGTTAAAATGATGAGGAGATGATAAAGTCACACAGGGAGCAAATGCTTTGACTAGTTCCCTCAGATACCTGTTAGTATTATGACTCCTGATTATCAGCAGAAAAAAGTAAATGAGTTTAAGAATGCCACTCAGTTTTTAAATTTTATAGGGAAAAATATTTGAATACTTAAAACCCTGTATAAATAAAATTTGAGGAAGAGCCGGGTCTGCTGACACACGCTTATAACCCCAGTGCATAGGGTGCTGTGGGGGATGAACACCTGGGCTACATAGCCAACTCTGTCTAAAAAAAAAAAAAAAAAAAAAGTGGTAAAAATAAATGATGTAAGCAAAGTCAGAGGAAGTAGACGTGCAGTAGAGTGGGTGAGACCTCAGATGGTGTTAGAGTCAAACTCCACAGTCCCCTTCTCAGAGAGAAAAACCAATTTTATCTCAGGATAAGTATTCCATTGGGCAAAAACAATAAAACAGTCATATTATTATTTTCTATATGGAATCCTATTTGGTTTTTGTCTGGGGATTGAACCCAGAGCCTTTCACATGCTATGTGTGTGTTCTATCCCCAAACACCCCGGCCCAAATCTTTTTATACAAATGAAACTCAGGTTAAAAAAAAAAATCTAGATTTCTCATATCCAAAGAGGCCTCAGTTCTGTTCACACTGGAGAGTCTCCTGTGTCTTAGATTTATCATTCAACAGTGAAATGTACCAAACAAATGGGATTCAGCCAAGGAGGAAAGGGCATTATTATTTTAAGCAGAGAAATTTCTTTGTTTTTTGTTTTTTCCTCGAAAATGTCTTTTTTTCCATATAGTAAACTTTTATTTTGTTTTCCTTTTTCTCAACCTCCTACCTCCTCCTCACTCCCCACCAGCCCAAATCCATACCTTTTCCTTCTCTATCTTATTAGACTATGAACAGACATCTAAATTAATAATAATAATAAAATGAGATAAAATAAAAACAAACAAGCCAGAACAGGACAAAACAAAACAAAAAACATTACAACAACAACAAAACAGGATTGAGAGAGAGAGAGAGAAGAAACACATATTGACACTGAGACACACACATTTGAACGCACAGAAACACAAAATCAATACAAACACAAAATCAGAGAGCACAATATATAACCAGAAGATCTGTAAGGTTAAAACAAAGAGACAAACAAGACAATAACAACAGCAAGACATTAATACCAGAACAGACAAAGCATGTGAGACAAAACCCCTTTGTTGAGTTTGTTTTATGTTGGCCATCTCCTGCTGGTCATGGGCCTGGCCTTACGTGTGACTTGTATACCCAGTGATGCTCCATTGGAGAAAGTAATTTCCCTTTGTCAGTGATCATCAGTTGGTGATAGCGTGTGAGTTAGGGGTGGGGGTTTGTGTCTACTCTTCCCAGTGCTGGGAGTCCACTGGCTAGGACCAGTGCTGTCTGTGTGTGCTGCCACAATCTCTGCGAGCCTCTGGCTCTTCCAATCTTTCTGTCTTCTCTTCCACAGCGTCCCCGAGCTCCCAGGTGAGGAACTTGATGGGGCCATCCCATTTAGGACTGAGTGTTCCAAGGTCTCTCCCTCTCTGCACGTTGTCCAGCTATGAGACTCCATGTTTGTTCCCATCGACTGCAGGAGGATGGGACTTCTGGGATTCAACATTTTTTAATCCGTCTATAGAACCACCTTGGATTCCCTACCGATTTTAAAAGCACATTTCCTTCCTTGTGGTTGCACCTGAGGTCTTGTTGGTCACTAGACATGTCTTAACGATGACGCTTGCCTTCCAGTTTGTTGGCGTGTTTATAAGAACAATCTTAACTGTCTGTATTCATTGTAGGGCAGAAATCAACTAAGTATGTGTCTCTGGAGTTTCTTGACTGAATCTGCCACCTTGTGGCTGTTTGGAAAATCAGTCCAGTAAATGAGTTCTCCCATTTACGTGAAAATAGGAAACATGTCTGAAATAAAGGAGCCAAAGGGGCGGTCACAAACCGATAAAGTCTCCACACTATGGAAGCCAATGGCACATACTACACATGTTGAAATGTGATGGGGCAAAAAGGCTTCTTACTCCCATTGCCTCTGTTCAGGTTATGCTTGTGATACCCCAAAACTAAGGCAAGGAAGGAAAGAAGCCACCAGGATTTTAAAAAATGAGGCCAGAAGCAGGTGTGGTGGTACAAACTTTTAATTCACCGTTTGGGAGGGAGAGGCAGGTGGACCTCTATGAGTAAGACCCTATCTCTTTCAATTCAGCCTTTTTAGCTCAAACTCCTCTCCAAGCTGACTGATTCGATTTAATTTCTCTCAGTTTCTTACTGAATCGCTCTGCTTGGCCTCATACTAACTTTGGTAATCTGTTCTAATCTCGGGCTCCTTCATATTCTCTGGCTCATTCAGTCTCCACCTGTGTCTGGCTTGTTTCCTCTCTGCAACCTGTGTCTGTACAACTGTCCTGGTAAAACTGCCTTCTCTTTCATCTCTCTGTGTGCTACATTTTCCTAAGTAGTCTCCCTTTTCTCTCTCTTCTTGTGAGAGTTGGGCATACCCTATTCTGTCAAATCTTTCTCTGATTCATCACTTTGTCTTCCACTCAATTAGACACCACTTTCAAACAAGGCTGTTTCTTTCTACAAACTAACTTTACCTTCCCTATTTGGGAATAACAGTGTAAACTTAAGGGTCTGTTTGCATTCTATCCAAGGAATTAAAGGTGTATCCTGAGGGTATGTAGATATTTTGACAAATTCTTAGACTATTCCAGAGACAAGTTCATCCCCTTGGGCTAGGGTCTCTTCCTTCTCCTAGAATGCAATTCCTGGGAAAATTCCTTATTTTTTTTTTTGAGGGCCATTGTTCCAGTAGTCTGATAGCACACTGAGATACACAAGTGTCTCTTTTGAATGTCTTCATTTCTACAGGTACAGAATGATACCACCCTCAATGGGTAGACATCCCACCTCAGTAGTTCTCCATCAAGATAATACCCTGTCCTATGGGTGGGTGGGTGGGTGGGGGAGCACCCTCATAGAGGCAGGGGGAGAAGGGATGGGATAGTGGGTTTCTGAAGGGGAGACCTGGAAAGGGGAAACATTTGAAATGCAAATAAAGAAAATATCCAATCCCCCCATCTAAAAAGATAATACCTTGAAGACATTCTCAGAAGCCCATCTCTGACAGTCAACAGCAACCATCACAGGAGAGCATGACAAACACAAGTAGGAAGGTTACTGGACCAACCGCCGACTATAGCTTGTTAGTAGCACTTGGGAAGATCTCAAGGCTTAAAGTCCTGAGAGTCCCCTTTTGCAAAATGATGGAACTAAGCTACAATGGAGATGGCAGTCACAGCAGTTTTGAGCCAAAGATGGGCAGTGCTGTCAGGGCTAGAGTACAGCAAGGAACATTTACCCATGGGAAGGATGTGATTAATTAGCTGTTCATGATCATCAATTTCTACCCTGGGGTGGGAACGGGGAGCACTGGGCTGGGCATTCCTGGACAATATGGACCTTTTCAGTTCTAAATACTGAACGGTGATTTTTTTTTTTTTAAAGTTTTCAAAACATAGTGGCTTGAATTCAGTTTTAGGATCGAACTTGACTCAAGCCTTTGAATGTTCCCCAACACCGCATGAAAGAGTAAGCACTCAACCTAGACTCTAATTTACACACTGCCATTGGGAATTCAGTGAAGGCAGCTAGAGATAGAGCCGAGTGTGGTTTTTCTGAGCAGGATGCGTCTGGTGTCCTATATCACAAGGGAAGCACTGTGTTGCCTGCTATTTAAGAGTCTCCACCCTAAGTATGATGTCCGTTATGCTTCATCCCTCATTTCCCCGAGGCTGTGTAGCTTTTGCTTCTTCTCATCGGAGGGAGTGAGGCTTTCGTTGCTTTCTTTTCTCCCACTTTGCATGGACACAAGCAGAGAATTGAGAGTAGACCAGCACATAGACCATGCAGTGTTTCAGTTAGTGAGATAATGTGTCATGAGACTAAAATAAAATAAATCCCAGGAGGGATTGAAAGTCCCCCTTATGGAAATTAGAATTGAGTTCTGATTGTCATCACCTCGGGCAAACATAATGTTTAGAGTAGATGGAAAAAAAAATGACTGAATGGATTTGAGTCTATAAAAGGATCTGTGGTGCTTGCCATGTAAGTAGGGAATGGTTTTATGTTATAGAAATACATGCAACTCTATATATGTGTTTAAAGGTTTACAGAGTATTTTTCTCACTTATTTGTTGCCTCTAAATAATAAGACAGGCTGGAGAGATGGCTCAGTGGTTAAGAGCACTGACTGCTCTTCCTGAGGTCTTGAGTTCAATTCCCAGCAACCCCATGGTGGCTCACAGCCATCTGTAATGTGGATCTGATGCTCTCTTCTGGTGTGTCTGAAGGCAGTGACAGTGTACTCACATAGGTGAAATAAATAAATAAACCAATCAATCTTTTTTTTTTAAATCGAGGCAATGCACATTAAATATATTTCAGCTTTCTAAAAAGGAAGTCTCAAACTCACTCTTTCAGCTTTACACATGATTTAACCAGGAGAAAATGAGCACTATCAACGTAGGAGGGCAAGGGAGCAGCCCTGTGCCCTTTTTCTTGATGAATAAATTCTTCTTGGTGGTTCACAGCCACACCCTTTTGTTTATTATCTTGTCTACGGTGGCTGGCTTCCCTGCTATTGCACCAGAGTTAGGTGGCAAAGGCAGCAATGTCCTTGCTTTCAGCCCCTGCTATTTCACTCTTCATGGGTTGTTCTGCTGACTTCTGCTGCAGCTCATACGGGTTCTATTTGACCGTGTATCTGTGATGGCAGTCATTTATGCTTAGTCTCGGTTTTTACATACCTTAAAAACATGCCAGCTATTTTGAGATACTCTTTAAACTTAAATTTAAATAAAGAGCATTCATCTCATGTAGGAGGCAGTACCTGCAAAACTTTTATAGCAGTTTCTCAATGTTTCCTTGACCCAACCTCTTTTTCACATTGGAGAAAATGTGTGTCCGTGTCCATGCATGCATGATCTGACTCTCCATTCTGGACCAGAGCTCCAGCATCCCTAATCCTAAGTGGTCTCCACAGGGACAATAGACTCATTGTCTCTGGCCCTGGATTGCCTCTCAAAGTCCCCAGGAGCCATGCATGACACATGTGACTTCATCCAGCTAGTAGATGTTCCTTAAAAATTCTTCTGGCCTAGGTTGCCCCTTTCATCTCCTGGATTTTGAACACTGAAGGTGTCTGGTAAGTTACATGAAAGCATTTGTGTTCAATGCCTAAAATAAGATGCTGGGAGCTGATTGGTATACTCTCACAGTGGATTTTCACTGAGAAGTGAGAGAACTCTCTATCAGAGGGATAAATGTCGACCAGTCTTAAATGAAGAAGACACACGTGGAGAGGAAAGAACAGAGAAGGAAGAAGGCAGAAGCTCTTAAAATATAAGTATTTTTAAAAATTTTATTCACTTATTGTTTTAGCTAATACATGATTTGTCAAAATTTCATCTTCATTTCCCTCTAAAATCCTGGCACTTAATAAGATTCTAAGGAATTGTTTACCTAGTATACTCAAGGCCTTAGATGAAATTTCCAGAAGTGCAGAGGAGGCCAAGGAAGGAGGAAGAAGAAGATGTGGAGGAGAAAGAGAAGAGGGAAGAAGAGAGAATTTAGGGGGAGCTGGGAACTGCGAGGCTGTCATTCCTAATTATCCTGAGACTAGGGTCCTCTGGTTGCCAAGCTCCTCCTGAGACGCAACACAAGAGGTAGCTCTTGGAGATGAGTGTTTTCAAGAGCTTTGCTCTCTGGATCAGAACTATGACAGTGGATCCTTGCGTGGAATTTCCTGTTCGGGAGGCATGATTTTCACCTTTGCAGAAGATGGTTTAGTGGAGTCAGACTAGGGCAGCTTCTGAGGTTTAGTGTTGGCTACACACGGCCTCACTTACAAGACCATTTTCCAATTTAAAAAAAAAAGTTTTTCTTTGTGAAATTAATTTTCTTTTACATATCCCTTACATTAAAGGTTGTATTAACTGGGCCCACTCAGAGCTGGTTGCTAGGATGATCTCTCCTTCTTGTTGAAGGAACCCTAGCCACTCCGAACACAGCAAACGTGGCTCTGGCAGGCCTTGCCCTTCTCCCCCACTTCTGCCTTGTTTAAAAACCTCTAGGTTACATTCTTAAAGCTAGCCACCAAGGTCTATTCCCTTATGTGGCCACTTTCTCCCCCTGAGGCTGACTACCAAGGTCCAGCTATCAAAGTACTGAAGCCCAGAAATCAAAATTCCCCTTTTAGCCACCTTAATTCATATGCCCGATTAAAATATCTCATCCTAACATGAGGTTTCCCTTTTTACCTTTATAAACTGTCATCTGCCTATGGGCCACTGTGTCTCCTCTCTATCCAGAGGTAGTCCTTTGTCCCCCTCTGGGACTAACACCCCTCCCTCCTCTCCCTTCTTCCCCTCTGCTTTCCCTCGTCCTCTGTCTTTTGTCTTTGTCTTTTATTCCATGTCTTTTGTCTCTCTGGAGACATAACTCATTTGTGCTGAGAACTTGGTCTTGAAGTATTTTGTGCTGGATTCTGGTCCCTTCACCTGTCACACTGTGGCCTGTTATTTAATTAAATAATGAAAGTTAAATAGTCTATAACATTTTCTTTATCAGCTGCCAGGAAGCTGAGAGATACATCCTCCAGCAAGCACACTGATATGAACTGCTAGTTTTCGGTGATGGCTATTGGTGGCTTGAGGTCTGCTTGGCCTGGGACTTAAGTTTTGCTAAATCCTCTCCTTAATGCTCTACTAGTGATGCTATTAAATTAGCTTCTTTTAAACACACTTATTGAGTCTATTTTATGAACTGGTTAAGTGTTTTCCACATTTTTTTTTAAAGTAACATTTAGAATAATCTCACGTAGTAGGAAACAGCCTTCTCCAGATTAAAAGCTGAAGTCTAAGGAAGATGACGGTGTTGTGGAACAGTTTCCTCTGAGATCCAAACATTGCATCCTGCAGGGAAGCTCTGTATGGAGAAAGGTGAACAACTCAAACTAGCTTCAGGAAGTTACAGAAACTGACCAGACCCACCAGGCCCCCTGTCTGAGTAAGCACTCAAAATCGAGATTCCCTCTCTGGCTAACTAAAGTAAACTGCAAAGAAGACTCAGAAAAGTCAAGCTTGCTAAGACTCTTGAGACCAGACCTACTGCTTGGGAGAAACAAAAACCAACCGAGCTTCCTGGAAGTGGTTTAGACCAGAGTATCTTGGAAAGGATACTCTGCAACCTCTTTGAGCTTCTTACAGGCTGCACAGTGGGCTCTAGATTCCCAGCTCTGTAAACTATCACCCATGCTGGGTGGGCTTTGGTGATGCAACTGTCTTTGATTTCGTTTCTACTCCTGTAAGTCAGCTCTCACCTGTACTCTTGTAAGCAACCCCAATAAAAATCATTGGATCACCACCTTGGACTTTGATGGTCTTTCATGGGACCTGTCTTAGTCAGGGTTTCTATTCCTGCACAAACCATCATGACCAAGAAGCAAATTGAGGAGGAAAAGGTTTATTCAGCTTACACTTCCATACTGCTGTTCATCACCAAAGGAAATCAGGACAGAAACTCACACAGGGCAGGAACTTGGAGGCAGGAGCTGATGCAGAGGCCATGGAGGGGGGCTGCTTACTGGATTGCTTCCCCTGGCTTGCTCAGTTTGTTTTCTTATAGAACCCAGAACTCCCAGTCCAGGGATGGTACCACCCTTCCCCTTTGATCACTAATTAAGAAAATGTTTTACAGCTGGATCTCTTGGGGTCATTTCCTCAAGGGAGGCTCCTTTCTCTGTGACAACTCCAGCTTGTGTCAAGTTAACATACAAAACCGGCCAGTACAGGACCCCTATCTAGGGTGCATACACATGCCTCCCTAGGAAAGTTGTATCACACAACAGAAGGAGCTTGCACAAAGCTACAGATTTAGAAAGCAGAGGCTAAGCTAGGGTTTCTCTAACAGCTAGGCCTGTCTGCTCAAACCTCAGGATGCTCCATTTCTTTGGCTATATCTTCATGGAGAACAGCGAGGATTCAGTTCCATTTTTAAACTGAAAAAAAAATTGATTAAAAGGATGGACAATTAGAAAAATTTGATTCTTAGACCTGCTAAGACCCCTTCCAGGGGACAGAAAGACTGTTAATTACGCTGGGAAAACAAACAAACAAACAAACAAACAAACAAACAAATAGTAAATCAGCTTTAGAAACATAAGGTCTGACCTATTAGTCATGAAATATATCATCAGCTGTGAAGTCTAAGAGAGACAATAATGACAAGCCTGGTAAGACATGCCTGTAAGAAATAGAATCTGCACAGGATGCCCAAGACCAAGTTCTCAGCACAAAGGAGATTTATTTGCCCCAGAGGGAGAGAGGTCAGGGAAAAGAGACAAAGACAGGAGATAAAGGGTGAGGGAGTGGGGGAAGTGATATTTGTTCCACAGGGACAAAGGACTAGATAAAGAGGAGACAGATGTGGGCCATAGGCACGTGGCAGTTTATACAGGTAAACTGAGAAAGCTTGTGTTAGGATGAACTGTTTAATTTTAATTGGGTATGTTAATTAAGTGAGCCAAAAAGGGCTTTTGATTTCTGGAATTCAATGTTTTGACATCTGAACACTGGTAGTCAGTCTCATCGAGAGCAAGTGGCCAAATAAGGGAATAGACCCTGGTGCCTAGCTTTAGGAATGCAATCTAAAGGGTTTTTCACAAGACAGGGGGAGTGGGGGAGAAAGGCAAGGCCTACCCAAGCCACATGCTTTAGTGAGTTAGTGTTCCTTCAATATCCACCGGTGCAGTACTGGTATGACTGGCGTGGCAGTAACCAACCTCTCTTTGCTTGGATCTAAGGCACAGGCCACAAAAAAACCCTCATTTCTATCACTTTTATTGGTGCCAAGCACCTGTGGCTAGTGAGAATATAGGACCTAGAGAAGAACCTATTAGTCTTCTAAAGTGACGTAGTACTAATCCAACTACTTGACTTATTGTTATATCTGTAGATTTGTGAGTCCCTCATTTCTTGTCAGAGAAGCTTCCACTTTCTGTAACTAACTGAGACCCACAACTGCCAAGTGCAGAGGAGAAGAACATGCAGAATGCTCGGTCTGAAATAGGACTGTGTCGTTCCCATTCCTCCCGAAGCTCGGGGAACACTGAAGAAGAGGGGGCAGGAAGATTTTAAGAGACGGAGGCAGTGGATAACTACAACGAAGCAGTGTTTTACAGACATGGCAGTACGGTTCCATGTCTGAACTTACAGTGGCTGTAGCTGTGTGTACAAGACCTGTGCAAGCCAGACAAGACAAAAATCCTAATATGGAGAGACTCGGTGGGCATGATGTCCGACCCCAACCATGACAGTGATATGTAATGTGCAACGGAGAGTTGGTTTTCTTTCTGTGACCTCGGATAGGTCACCCATGCTCCAGTCAGCACAAATTGCACTTGATGAGTTTAAAAGACCAAGAGAGGACACAAAGTTGATTGGGTAGGAAGGGGGAGGATCTGGGAGGAGTTGGGGAAGAGGGGTGAACAAGATCAAAATACATTGTGTGAAATTCTTAAGGATTTAGTAAAAAAAAAAAATTAATGGAACCTAAAACCACTCTGTACCTATGAAGAATTACTGAGTGTATAGGTAGAAGGTTGCTGGATAAACCGGTTTTCTTAAATTCTTTTGTTGCTACTGAATTTGTTTAATCTTATTGGAGGGCAAAAGCCAAGAAAACCAACACAGATGTGGTTGAAACACTCCATACCTATAACTGTGTACAGAGTATTTCAAAGGGTGAACATCCTTTTGAAGTTTAAAGCTGTCATGGTTGTGTTGTTAGGAGCAAGAAAGAGGAAAGTAATGAATGGCTTGCCAATATATAGTGTTGAACCATTCTGATTAGGCAGGGATTCTATGTAGTGGGCCATTCAGATAAACCTAGGTAGAAACAGAGGTATTACACAGGAGGCAGAACATTGTGCCGGTGTTTGGGGTTCGGCAACGTAGAAAAGTTTATATACAGATAAATGGGAAAGGTTAGCTACAGGCTAAACATGCCTTCTTCCTGTGATTGCGTCATGGATGCGTCACCTCAAAACCAGGAAATCCAGAGCAGAAAGGTCTTTTGCTCTAGGAGTCCAGGCACCACGCCAGATCTTTCTGCTCTGAGGTCAGGATGAGGTACACTCCTTATCCAAGTGGAGACAGTAGATACCAATGAACCAGAAAGACACGGGACACCTCTGTTAAAAAGCGTTAAAATTATGTCATAACGTGTCAGCACAGTCAGAGGAGGTGAGGAGAAGAAAGGCTCTGAGCAGGTGTCTGAGTAGCTCTCCAAATTATATATATATTCTGGCCGCTAAAGCAATAAATGGTCATTGCAAAAATTCTTCATTGAAGATAGAATTTTATAATATGGCATTAAAAAGTGTCTTTGTTAGGGCTATCATTGCTGTGATGAAGCACAAAGACCAAAAACAAGTTGGGGAGGAAAGGGTTTATTTTGCTTATGATTTCATGGCACTGTTCATCCCAGAAGGAAGTCAGGGCAGGAACTCAAACGGAGCAGAAACCTGGAAGCAGGAGCTGAAGTACAAACTATGGAGGAGTGCTGCTTACTTTACTGGCTTGCTCCTGTCTGCTTTCCGTATAGAACCACCAGCCTTGGGTGGCACCACCCACAGTGGGTTGGACTGTCCCATGTCAGTCACTGGTTGAGAAAATTCCCTACAGGCTTGCCTACAAACCCATCTTATGGAGGCATTTTCTCAATTGCAGTTCTCTCCTCTTAGGTGACTC